>NW_004567130.1:19069259-19087740 GCF_000260355.1 Condylura cristata
GAGCTGTCGCCCGCAGGCCTTCGCAGAGGAGCTGCATGCCCGCGTGCGCCGGGAGCTGTGGGCCTACAGCGACGAGCGGCTGGGCACGGCCGACCTGCTCCGGCAGCGCTACCCGGGCATTCGGCCCGCGCCCGGCTACCCCAGCCAGCCGGACCACACCGAGAAGCTCACCATGTGGCGCCTGGCCAGCATCGAGCACCACACAGGTAGGCACAGGGGCCTCCCGGCCGCGTCCTCGCTGCTGTCGCCGCCTACCGGGTTCCGTCATCACAGTCCTCTCGCGGTCGCCCCATGCGGGTGCCTGAGCTGGCTGGAGGCTGGCGGGGGTCCTGCGCGGCAGCTGCCTCCCTGGGGCCAGCGCCGCCTCCGTCGTGTCCGGCTGGGCCCTGCCGCCTCCCTCCCTCACTCCAGGCCTCCCTGCGGAGTTCACGGTTGATTGAGCTGACTGGGTCGGCCGACAGCCTTCCGCAGGCTCGCTAGGAAGTGGCCGCTGGTGCCCACGGGGTTCGCGAGAGGCTGCGAGCCAGCTGAGTCAGAGTGGCCAGTGGTCACGCAGCCTCGGACCCAGCGAGCAGTGGGCCGGAGCCCGTGTCTGCCGCGGCCGGCTGGGTGATGGTCAGCAGAGCAGTTAAGCTGCGCTGTCCGCCTCTTTGCGTACAAATGGCTGTGGGTTCTGACCTCTGAGAAGCCCCTTCTCGTCCCAGGCACCATGTGGCGCCGCCGCCTCAGAGCCCCGGCCCCCCACCCCCGCACCCCCGCGGCATCGCCCAGGGCTGCCCGCGAGCTGCCAGGTGGGCTCCTCCCAGGCTGGGCTGCCAGCAGGGAACAGACGGGGCCTCCGTGGCGGCCTGGCAGGTCCTCCTGGTGGGGGCAGACGTGCTGGAGTGGCCTGGCCCAGCCTCCCGCCCTGCACCGAGGAGCCAGGTCTGCGCCCGCGGGCTCAGTTGATGCGTGAGGCCCCGTGTGCTCCCTGTAGGCATCGGGCTGACAGAGTCCCTGGCGATGACGCCTGCTTCCGCAGTGTCCGGCCTCTACTTCTCCAACCCGAAGTCCAAGTACTTTGCTGTGGGGAAGATTTGCAAGGACCAGGTGGGTCAGGTGTTGCACTGTGAGTGTCTTCCCTAGACCCATCCTGTTCTGAGAGTAGAACCTCATCTTAATGCTAGTGTGAGCGAGAAGCACACGAGAGCCTTCACGTCATGTCAACCCGTCACCCCAGCTCTAGCCCCCCGACACTTCAGCCACTCCGTAAGCGCCAGACATCACCACATGGGGATTTGTCACCCAGAGACTAAGCCTCTCGATGTATCAGTAAATGTGTGTCTATTTCGGTAGCCAGCTCCTGAGGCGAAGAGTGGGGGATACGTAAGGTCCCTTGGCAAATTCTGTAGGCATTTCGGCTCACCACAGTTTTATTGTTTGCTGCAAAGCCGCCCTCGTCTCCTGCAGGTGGAGGACTATGCTGCGAGGAAGCGCATGTCTGTGGCCGAGGTGGAGCGGTGGCTGAGGCCTGTCCTGGGCTACGACGCCGACTAGCTCTTCACGCAGCCAGCGCCACACACGATGGCTCCCCCAGGTGCCTTCGCGGGGCAGCCAGCCCCGGCTTCCAGCACCGCGAGCGGCTGCGCCCCAGGGCAGGTCTCCCCAGCTCCTGGACAGCGAGCAGCTGCTTCTAGGGCAGCGAATGTTGCGCAGCGAGGACCTGCAGACCCAGCATCTCTTCGCGAGGGCGTGGTGGGGATAGAGGCCGTTCGCATTTCAGAGCAGATGTGCCTGCCTCCCCGTTTGCCCTGGTGGGGGCTGCTTGCTCCTGTTGCCTCTCACACTCCTGCAGCGCCCCTGAGTAGAGAGATGTGGCCCTGGCACAGTGATGTCCTGATAATGGGCCTTTGATCTGGGGGGCCCGGCAGGGCCCTGAGCGGGCCCAAGGTGAGACGGCGCCCCGCGGCCCCGCGCTCCAGACCCGAGAGCGGCCGCCCGTCCCCGTGCAAAGACGGCCCTGGCCCCGCTTGCTGCAAACCTCAAGCCACGCACCTGGCGTGGCCAAATACAGCCCTGCTGTCCAAGTGCCTCTGTCCTCGTGATTTTGAGTCTCTTTCCCGACGGAGAACAGGGCGGCCGGTCGGGCGTCACCACGCTTCACTGCCGTCCAAGTGGCCGGTCCCGCCGAGCCTGGGCATACCGCTGCGCAGGTGGTCGGAGCTTCGGCCCTCTGCAGCCCGCCCTGCTGGCCCCGCGCCAGCCGACCGCCGGGTCTCAGCACAGGCTGGGGCCGCGGTTAGGGGCAGCCGGGCTGCAGGCAGACGGAGTGGCCGGTGCCACTTGCGCCAGGGAGGTTCCAGGTGCAGCTTCCTAGTGCTGCGTCGCTGGGGCCGTCAGGGACAGGGGCAGTGACACCAGTCCTGCCCGGCGTGAGGTGTGGACCCAGCAGAGGGGCCAGGGCGCGAGGAACCACGGGGCAGTGCCTGCTGGCTGGCGCAGGGCCGCGGGGCAGCCGGGGTGGGGGTGGACAGGAGCGGGGTGCGGTGATGCGGGTGGAGCCACTGGGCCCTCTGGGGCGGCGCCAGTCGCGGCCTGGACAGGAGCCACCCGTCACCGGCCTGGCCGCCTGCTTCAGCACAGCCGGGGACCCTGAGCCAAGAGTGGCTACGCGGCGGGAAGCCTGTCCTCACTGCCCCCAGGCAGCGTGGGGCGGCCGCTGTGGCCCGCTGAGTGCTGTATGCTTCCTTGAGGTGACTGGAGGCGGGATAAGGAAACTTGTCTGGCACGATGCTGGTCGACCAGCACGTGCTGAGAGGCTGTGATACTTCTACAGAAACAGTCCAGCTGGCTTGAAAACTATTTCAACTTCCGCCCTAAGTTAAAAGTCCTTTTTGTAAACGGAAGGCCACGCCGTGGCTCGCTCTTGCTCCCGTCTGGTGCTGGCATGAGGCGGTGCAGCCCAGGTGATGGGGGCGAAGGGGAAGCGTGTCGCATTCTCCTTTCTCGATGAAGCTTCATCTGTCTGCCGCGGGACAGTCTTCCTCAAGTCTTGTCAAGACAGGACGTTTGAGCTGGATACAACTCAGAGACAGGAGGGGGAGGCTTGGGGGGCCGGGGTGCACGGAGAGTAGCGGTGTTGACGTGGGCAGGGCTTTTCAGAAACTAACATCTTCATTTCCTCGGCTAGAGGCGATTTTCTCGTGACTGAAGACGTGGAAGGCGCCGCCGGGGTGGTATTGGGGGCAGGGCTCCCTGGGCGCTATCCTGCCACAGAGAAGCGCGGGCATGAGGAGGCGCGTGAAGACAAACGTGAGCCAAGGAAGGCGAGTGAGTGACGCAGGAAGAGGAGGTGTGGACAACAGGGGCGAGCAACGCACGGGTGTTCAGGGTGCAGAGGGAGGTGCTCAGAGGCGCCACACACAAGCATCCTCTCCCGCACACGCCGCACAGGGAAATTTTGGAAGCCACGACTGGGTCTCTCTTTCCTGGGGATGACTTTTACCTAAATGACCTAGAAAGCTGAGATCAAGCTATATTCTGACCCAAATACCACCAGAACTGTTTCAGTTTCCTCCTCAGTTTTGTCGGGGATGGCCACGCCCTAGTTCGCCAAGGTAAATTAGATCGTAGCCAGTGCAGCCAGGGGTTCTGCACTAACTAACTCTGCAAAGATGAAGTTTCCGTCTCATTTTAAAGCGCCCTCACGTTTTAGTTCTTCGTGATCCTCAGGCAGATACTGCTGTGGGCACCGCGCCCTTCACCGAGAGCTGCTGCATCCACGCGGTGTCCTGGTGTGCGCGACCCTGCTGGCACACGCGCCCTGTCTGACGCTCACACCTTTACCCTTTGTACCTGTGACCTGCTTCGCGAGCGTTTTCACAAGTCATGTTTGAGAAGGAATCAGCCTCCCCCTAGCTTGACCAACCCCCTGCTCGCTGGCTCTTTCCACACTGTGTCCTGTCCCTTTAGTCAAAGACAAAAGTGAAAACAACGTGTAAAATTGTGGTTGAGTAGCCACTTCCCAGCCGTGGGCCGGACGGCTCGACCCTGCTGAGCGGTCCATCTCCCAGCCTGATCTGTAGATTCCTCACAGCCATCCAGGAACGTCACTGTGGCACTCACACTCCGACTCCCAAGTCTGAATGAGGCGACGGAAGACCAGGAGGAACCAACGGTCAGTGCTTGTCTGGGAGGTCGGTGGGCACGTGCTCCTGGTTCTGCTGACTGGAACCCCACCAGCATGCTGAGAGGCAGAGAAAGCCATGAGACAAGAGGCAAAGTGACCCCTAAGGCCCATGTGGCCGCCTAGCCCTGCCCTCAGTGACCTTCTTTTCTTCCTCTGACTGCCCTTGAGGACACCAAAGAGGATTGCTGGGTCATATGGAAGCTCCATGGTTAGCAGTTTGAGAAACCTCTAAGCAGCTTTCCATAGTGGTTGCACCAGTCTGCACTCCCACCAGCGGTGCAGGAGAGCGCCTTTCTGTCCACACCCTCGCCAACATTGGCTGCTGCCAGCTGTTTCAAGATGTGCTGCTCTCACTGGCCATGCCATGGATTTCACACACACACACACACACATAAACACACACCCCGTCTTCTTTATCTGCTATCGGCACTTGGACTGCTTTGCTACTTTGCTATGATAAGTGATGCAGCAGTGAACCTAAGGATGTAACTATCTGTCCAAGTTGGTGTAAAAACCTGGAATGGAATCACGGGCTGTAGCGGTAGTTGCTTTCCGCAACACTTGTGTCCACAGCTGTCCCCACTGGCAAGACGCAGAAATGTTCTTTTCTCCACAACCTCATCCATAATTGTAATTTCTTGTCTTTTTTCGCTTTTTGAGGTAGCATTAATTTCCAACACCTTACAGGCTTTGGGTTACAGTTTCGCACCTCAGGAACTGCATCTATCACAGCGCACTCGGCACCAAGCTGTCCCTTGTTTTGGCCACCATGGTGGCCATGCTGACAGGTGTGAGGTGACAGCTCACTGGCTCCGAGCGGCATTTCCCTGGTGACGAAGCCCTGTGCGGCACCCTTCACAGGCCCGCTGGCCGCCCGCACGTCTGGTTGAGATTTATGAGCTCTCCCCTCCCCCAGCCATCACTTCCCTGACGACTCAGGGCCAGACTAAGGTGAGCCAGGCGACATGACAGTTCTGTTAGTCGAGGACAGTCAGGATTATAGCTCCTCACTAGAAACTACATAAAACTCAGTGCTAGTGACTTTGTGGACCAATCAGACCACACTTGCAAAAAGTAATTATTTATAGTCAAGAACACTTCATATAGACCGAGATTAAAGTTTTTGTTTCTTTTCAAAAAAGAGATTGGCAAGGGGGAACATGCTTGCTGGGGCGGCCGTGGTTAGGCCTTTCGGTGTTAATAGTGTCTGCTTTCTAAATATGCTCATGGAAAAGTCCA
Source organism: Condylura cristata (assembly GCF_000260355.1). Taxonomy (NCBI): domain Eukaryota; kingdom Metazoa; phylum Chordata; class Mammalia; order Eulipotyphla; family Talpidae; genus Condylura; species Condylura cristata. The sequence continues at coordinate 19,074,667 of NW_004567130.1, forward strand.
GGTAATCTAATCTGTGTTTATAATTGGCGTCATCATTTTAGTGTATGTGGAACACTTCTGAGTACTGGTGGAGTCATACAGCTCCGAACTTAGCTCTTTGGGGTATAAATAGAAAATTAAAAAAGTTATCTTAATTGGGTGACTGATCTGTCTCACGAGGGGTCAGACAACTTCCTTGTCACCCAAGTTGATCTCACGGCTTACAGACATTCACCCAAGGACGGCAGGGCCAGCTTCTTCACCCTTCCATCCACAGCCACCCCACTTTTCCTCACCAGCTTCCACCACAGGGGTCTGGACGACTCCCGAAGACCCACCCAGCTCTGTTTCTCAGATAACCCGCCCCTGAAGCAGCGTGCACGAATAGTCCTGCACCTCCTGTAACAAGATCCAGCATGACCGGGCCGTGCTGGGCTCTGAGAGACGCCAGGATCCCCAGGGAAGTCAGCTGCTCTCAGAGAGCAGCTCCTTCCTGGATTCACTGTTTTTTCTTGAAATGTCACACAGGGATATGGAGTGGGTGGCTGACCCCCCCAGGTCCTGTTCTCCACCCCTGGAAGAGGTAGACGATAGCAGAACCTAGTAAGTCCCATGCAGCTCGCTGGAACGGACGCCATCACACAGTCCCAGCGAGTGGCTGAATGTTTAGGATGCTCCTGCCCTTCAGCCACAACACTGTCGCCTGTGTCCTGAGAATCCAGCTCCGCTGGGATGCTGGCCCTGGCCAGAAGTTGGCACTAGCAGTCAGCTCCTGGAGCCTTGGAGTCCCAGCTTCCGGGTATCCGTCCGGTACCTGCCTCTGCTCATGCCCTCAGTTGTACGCGGGGACACTGAGCCTTGGGCGATGGCCAAGCTGGTCAGTGCCAGGCACTACCGTCAGTGACCACCAGGCATTGTTAGCGCTTGCATAGGTTTTCTCGTTTGATTGTCAGGATAAACTCTCTTTTAAAATTTTATTTTGTATATTTTTTGCATCATTTTTCACTTTTGTACCAGTGTGCTTTCTCATCCCACTGGGTATAGTCCCGGTGAAATTCCCACCACCGATTCCCCTGGGCACCATCACCACAGCCCCGTGTGCTATTGCCACCCTGTGCGGATACTGTTCCCCTCTCACTCCCTGCAGGATGACTGGTTTATAGTTGCCTGTTGACTTTCATATTTACTTTATTATAATTTTCCATATCTACTTGCTTATAATTACTCGCTTTTTTTCTTGGTCCCTTATTTGGATCTTCTACATTCCTCCTAAGACTGAAACCATCTGGTATTTCCCTTTTCTTTTTGGCTTATCTCCTGGACACGACCCCTTCCAGCTCCATGCATGTTGCTGTGAAGGGCATGACGTTATCTTTTTGATCGTCGAGTAATATTCCACTGCATATATAGACCACATCTTTCTTGATCCAGTCATCCAATTTTGGGTACTTGGGTTGTTTCCACAGCTTACCTGTTGTGAATAGTGCTGCAATATACATAGGGGTGCAGGTGTCCTTTTGAATTAATGTTTTTGTGTCACAATAACAAGAATCCTCCTTCCCTTTTTGCGGTTGAGAAGACAGGGTCAAAAAATACAGGTGACTGGCAAGGATATATAAAGAGCAAGTGAAAGGTGGAATTCAGAGCCAAGGCCACATGAAACCAAGTTCATGATTTAAACTATTAAGAAAAGTTGACGTTCAACAGGATTTTGCATTTTCTTTCCTCAGCTACCATTTTTGAGACTTAGGAAGTGAAATGTGTCACTTACATATGAACTTGTCTCATTTGCATTCTATCACTGGTCAGAACAGGGGTAGGCGTTAGGGGTTAAAGTATGTTCCCAAAGCCCCTGACTCAGTGCTGTGCGCACGGTCAGCCCAAGTCGGCAGAGACAGGTCATGGGAGCGCCAGGTTTCATAAACACAGAGATAGTGGGGCCCAGGCTGTGTCAGCTTCTGGCCTCACGGCACAGCCAGCTCCTGTCGTCACACTGTCACTGAGGGTCACATTCCAGCCGCCGACGGCTCTGGGTGCTGACGTGGAGCTCTGTGGAAACATTGCTTTGTTTTTAGAAGCAGTTCTGGATTCCCGCACCTCTTGGCGTATCACTGATTTCTTGAGAAAATAATCCATCGGCATGCTGCAGTCACAGGATGGTGACTCAGAGCAAGATTCAGGCCACCTCCGGACAGGCGCGGGCCCCTGGCTGCTCGAGCGGAGGGGCTGTGCCAGCCAGCCAGGGTCCCGCTTCCACCTTGCCACACCGATGCCAGGCCTCCGCTGCTGCTCTCCGGCTCAGTTGCGCATCTGTGGTTGCCAGAGAAACCATAAAAATATCACTCCACATGCTCGAGGAACAAAATGTCAGTGCACTTTACAATTGTTTTAATTAAAAAACGAAAGTGTGAAAATAACTCTGGCCTGGAAGAAATTCCTTTCTGGCAGAACTCCGTTTGGAAAGGAGAGATACTAAATCAGTTTGAGGCTCTGAGGAGGAGCAGTGTTACTTAGGCTTATTAGAAAAGCCCAAGTGTCTATGTCAAGCGTGGTGGTAAATGTGCGACAAAGGCTTGTTCATGGAATGAGTAAATAGAATGAACATGCAACCAAAACTTTGCTAAGAATTTGTGCGAGATCTGGCCCTCCCTGGGGGCACAGCGGGTTAAAGCATGGCACTAAAAGTCTAAAGCCGCCTGCCCCGGAGGTGACCCACAGGGCGCGGCAGACCTCTCCTGTCTCCCCGCTACTCCCTCAGCAGTGGACTTTGTCCATCTGCCTGTTCTGTTCCCCGCTTTGTCTCTTGTGAGTCCTCTCACCTCCCTCACCTCTGGCCTGTACCCCAGTTCTATATGAACAAATAAATAATCTTAAAAAAAAATTGTGTGAGATATAGACGTGAGCAAATGTGAATTTAAAAATAAAACTCTTGATTCCTGGGTACTGTTTTACATTTTGGAACGTGGCAATAGTGAGTTGAGAAACATCTCTCCCAAATTCATGTACACCCAAAGCCTCAGTGAGATGGCAGTGTCCTGGTAAATTCGGGTGGACACTAATCCTGTCAATGGTAGTCTTAGAAGGAGACACGAGATTATACAGATGAGAGGCCCTTGGGAAAATATATGGAGACCAGAGTTTTTTAAAAAACTATTATATCATTCTTCATTTTTGTACAGTTTATGGATTCCCCATGAAATTCCACCCACCCATCCCCTGGGCACCCTCACCACAGTCCCCTCTTCTCACTCCTGTCTTCGTGTCTCCTCCCCTGCAGAGTGTCTGATCTATAGTTTCCTGATGATTTTGATATTTTTTTTTTACTTTATTATAGCTATGGAAGCAAAAATAGATGACTGGATCTAGAAGACGTGATATTGTCACACCATGAAATATTACTCAGCACTCAAAAAGGATAAACTCGTGCCCTTCACAGCAACATGGATGGAGCTAGAAGGGGTCATACTTAGCAGAAACAGCCAGAAAGAAAAAGAAAACTGTCGAATGGTCTCACTTAGAGGAGGAATGTAGCAAACTCAAAAAGGGACTCAGAAAAACAAAAGTAACTAATAAAGCACAGGTTTGAATGAAGGTGTCACCAGGCCAGAAACACCATCCCTAGGATGGCCAGACCTCTGAAGGGAGTCCTTTGCAAGCAATAAAGGGGGATCATTCCCAGCCACCTGTTGGTCTTTTGGGAGTCATAACTCATGTTCTAACTTGGCTCCAATGAGGAGAATTGGATAAGATAGTGTCAAAATGCAGGAAAAATGTCCCCCCCGCCCCAGGTTCTTCTTAGGCTCATTAAGCAAACAAATTAATACTAGACAGACCGGCAGAAGACAGAGCACACTTAATCATACATGTACGGAGGATGTACGTGACTGTATGTGAAGGAGGTGGGCCGGACCTAAGGTTTTTATTCTTGAACAAATAAATGGGATCAGGGAGAGGAAAAGAGAGTCACTTGAGGGAGACACCTTGGTCATGCACAACCAGATGCCACGGAGAGGTCATTTCATTTTGGGAGGTGACCTTGCATCTGGCAATCTCCACTCTTGGGTAGAGTTAAAGTGATAGTAATGGTTTGCCTTGAAGACTGGGTCTCCACGAAACTCACTGCATGTGCCAAAGTGGTACCCGTCGGGAAAAGTCTGCTCTGAACACCTTGGGTGTCTTATCTGACACGCTGGGGGGTTCTGTCCTGCACAAGTTTGGGCTGGTCCTCTCCTCTCACTCCTGGGCCACACTCCCTTTTGCTCCAGGTCTTGCGAGTCTCACTGCTCCCAGGGCAAGTGAGGCTTAAGGCAGCAGTTTCTGGGACAGGGCAGGCTGGGACTCAGCTCTTTAACCCAAAGAGCTCTGAGAGATAAGCCGGGTGAGTTTTCAGAGGTGCTAGCCAACATAGTCCAGGGGTGAGGCCAGAGTCCTGCAGGACTAACTGAACAAGGAAAGTGAAGCTTGAAACAAGACCAAGGCATTGGGAAGTAAAGGAGAAACTAAGATAAGAACTGGGAACATGGGCACGTTGGCCTGGAGGGCGGGCTGGGGGGATCGCCGGTGGTGGTGGTGGGGGGACCATGAGGCTTTACAATAGAGAAAAGCTGTTCACTGCCCCCCAGACAGGCACTGTGCCTTCCCCGTTCCTGGACAGCTGGGCCTTGCTTTCCTCCTTTGACTAGACAGCCCTTTGGTGAATAAAGAGAATCTCTCTGCTGAGTGACCCCGACAGTCTGTGGATTCCTTTTTGGGCCGTCATGGAACCTGTGGCGTTCAGGGGCTGGTTGCAGCACCCCGAGGGCCTCGCAGTTCCGTCCACCTCCGCCCAGCTCTCCCCTGTCTGCTCCCCAGTCCTGGCTGCCTGGTCAGCACAGGCTCTGACAGGGGACATCGTCTTCACAGAGGCTCAGCTGGAGGCCAAGACCCAAGGGAAGGACAGGCCCCAGACACCACCCCACTCTCTACTCAGAGACTCTGATAATTTGTTGTTTTTTTTCTTCATTTCCCCCCAAAACTGCTCTGCGTCACACGACTTAACTTCTAGATTGAGTGTCCAGGTCTTTCCTCTTTCTCTTCTGTTGAGTTACCATCTGTTTTTTTTTCTCTCCTTCTAGGAAATCTCAGTTTTATTCACAATGCTTCTATTGACATTTTTATTTTGGTTGACACTTCGGATTTCTAAGAACTCTTGTTTTCTTGTCCATTTGCATGACCACCTGTTCTTGCTTTACATGACAATCTCTTACCATTTCTCTGTCACTCACTATTGCCCTTTATTCCACACCCTCACGTGCTCTCTTCCTTGAGATCAACCTCCACAACCCCCATTTATTCCCTCATCTTTTTTTCCCTTTTTTTTATAGTGACTTCTCTACAGTATCGAATTGTCCCTGGTTTTGTGTTTTGGATTAAGGTAGAATATACACTAAGGGTCCAGCTCTTACGTTTCCACAACACAGAGACGCCGCTCGCCGAGCTACCACCATTGCTTATATAGTTGCTTCATCGCTCTTGGGCTGACCAGAGGTGCAGGGGCCCTGTGGGAGGCTCCGTCTGCTCTACAAGGTCTTTAGACTCTGACAGAAGGTGATTGCGCCAATCCAGTAGCACCAGCTGTGGGGAGACAGAGTGGAGAGAGGGTAGGGGAAGCCAGTCAGTCTTCAGTCTCAGAGGCGCGTTCCCAAGGCGGGGCAGTGCCTGGGAAGGGCAGCTCCGTCTCGGTCCAGAAGGACACAGAGCTCTGAGGCAGACCCGCGGGCTGTGTGCCGAGCAATCTGGAATCTTAGTGGCCAGAGGTTTGGTGCACACCAAGGCCCATTCCTGCAGGGCGCCTCTTGTCTGCGATGTGTTGTGGCTTTGTGTCCCCCCACCCCAATGTATTGCTGAAACTAAGCGCCGAGGTGACAGCGTCAGGAGAGCCTCATGATGTGACTCCGCCGTAGGAGGGTGTGTTCCCGAGAGCCCCCGAGTTCACACTGGGAAGTCGCCCGCTGACAGCAGGAAGGGGCCTTGGACACCCCGGGCTGCCCGGATCTGGACTTCTGGCATCTAGAACTGCAGGAAACACAGTGTGTTGTCTGGGCTACCCGCTCTGTGTATTTTTGTTTTAGCAGCATAAGGAGACCAAGACAGCTCAGGTTGATTTAGGGCAATAAAAAGGGGCCAAGCCACACCGGGATCAGGTGGCTCCGGGTACTTAGTTTCCCTCACGAATACATTTTTGCTGTTATTGTTGTTGACTGACATTTAAGGTTTGGAAACAAGGAAGATTTTTAAGAATCTGAAGGTATCTTATACTGAGCACACTAAGATCAATGAACAAATAATTTTGATGCATTTTAAGGATTAGCACATTGGATTATTAGAAACTGGGGGGGGGCAGATCAAGGAGACTGGGCATTTTGATATAGAATTTATGAAAAGAAAACAGTGATTTTCATATACAAAAAAAGGGAATGATGTAAGATGAAAACTAAGCAAAATGTGTTCTAGGACATGGACTATGAATGAGAATGTTGCAGGGTGAAAGTGGGGCAGTTTGTCAGAGAAACATGGAAAAATGCTGGAAGTCGGTAGGTAAAGTGAGCAAACTAAAGCCAAGCATGGAAAGAATGTTGGAATGTTGGAAAATGTTGGAAAAGACCAGCTATCTTGGAAAGAGATAAAAGAAAATCATTTTAACTATGAGGTAGACAGAGAAATCTGACTGCAAGAATACCTCACAAGGCAGCAACGTTAGAGCAACAGCTGTGTGTTTCCTGTCCACTCACCTATACATCTATACCGAACAGCTTGATGAGGTTTTTCTAGAGGTAGAGATTAAATCTGAAGTCATGGGAAGAATCTGATTCATATGTATGTAAAATCTTGGCTATTTACATTTTTCAATACTGAGCATATTAGCAAATATTGGTTCCATTCTAGAGAACTTACAGATGAGAGTTTTGGGATTCACTACCGCATAGTGAACTGTATGTATGGGAAATGGTATCATCCCAACTTTCCTCAGAGAAACCATCTCTCTCAGCCAAGATCCCGCTACCTTTACATCCCCACGGACGAAGGGCTGCAAGTCATCTTCCAGCACCTCCTCTGTCAGTCCAGCACAAGTGTTCTGGAATTTCCCTTTGGAATGTGGGAGTCCTTGTCACTTCCATTGTTGATTTGGGCTTTGGTGGCTTAGCTAGAACTGACAGAAAAGAGATCATCTTTTGTTACAATTGTATTTTTAGCATTTAACTCAGTGTGTGACATAAACTAGACATTCAGTAATGGTTTTTTGAACAGATTATTAGCAAGAAACCTCAATAAAGACAGGAGACTGGCAATACTCAATTCAGACAACCCATTAATCTAGCCCGGGCAACATTTTTCCCTGACCCCTGAGACTTCACACTTGTAGTGGAGTGGGAAGCAGGGATTCAGAAGGTCTGCTCAGTGCTGGGCGCCCTCAAGCACAGCATGAAAAAAAAACCCAGTGACAGGCTGTGATGAGATCTGGTGTGATATCTTGGCCCACCTCGGTTCAAGTGGAGGTGCTTGGGATGGTCCCCCCATTTCTCAGCTTCATCCTGAACTCGCACTTCCAACTTGGCGTTGCCAATGCTCCTTTATCACAAGGGTCGTAGCTCTTCCTGTGCCCACCCCTCCCCACATTGGGCTGATATTTCCTGACATTCAATTTCACTTCCTCCTTATTCTCACTGGCCAGACCCTTGTCTTTACCGACCCACCCTCCACCTGTCAGCACTCACTTTTCTGCATTGTGTACCCCTATGCACTTGAGAAAGACTGCCCTGCCTCATTCTTTCTATATTCCAAGAAGAGAACACAGAGAGTAAACACGATGAATAAATGAGTGAATGGATGAGTGGCGGATGAATAGGTGGATGGGTGGTGGGTGGTTGGAGGGATGGATGGTGGATGGATGAATGGATGATGGATGGTTGGAGGGATGGATGGTGGCAGAAGATCCAGCAAAAGGCCTGGCAGACTAACGTACGCATGTACTGCAGAACAGTGCTTAGTCTGAGGCCAGAGCAAGGGAGTTCTTGGAACTAAATATTGAGAAGATAGGTGGAAGGTCCTATCACGGAAGCCTCCCACTGCCAGGATGAGAGGTTTGGACGCAATAGGCTACCTTCTTCAGTGCTGTGACGCTTGCCTGGCAGGAGGCGTGATGGGGGCATGTCATTATCAGAGGAAATTCAGTCTGAACCCACAATGGAAAAGCACAAGTGCCAGGAATATTGGTTTCGAAAGCAGTGACATAATTGGGGCTTAAGGACAAGAATGAGGGAGACGTCTTTTTACACACTGATGCTGGGTGATGAAGTTGAGGTAAAGTTGTATTAGTTTGCCACAGAATTAGTTTGTTGCCATAGAATCCCAGAGACTAGGTCGCTTGAGAAGTGGAGGTGCGTTGCTCCCAGTTTTGGAGACTGAGTTCAAGGTCCTTATAAGGTACATTCCAATCCACATCCTTGTCATTTGGCTTTTAGGGGGCTGCTATCTTGTGGAGTGTTCACACAACCTCTTTTTTCTCCCTTCCTGGTGCAGGGGCATATGGAGGGGGGTCATGTTCCCATAGCCTCATCTAACCTAATTTCCTCCCACGTACTTCACATCAAAATACCATCACTTTGGGGGTTCGGCCTTCAGTGTATGGATTTGGAGGGTAGAAGACCATTCAGATGTCTGTGGTAAAACAGAAATAGGCAAAACAGGAGGAAGATCTGGCTGAGGAGTGCATGTATCGCCATAGTGACCTACTTGTGAAGGCACTTAGATGATTTAGGCTGGAAATGTTTCTCTGGGGAGCCCATCCCTCTTTAGGAACACATCTTTCAGTAGAGAAGACGATTAATTTAGCAAACTCTTAGTCACGTGAGGTCAACTTTTCCCTGATGTCAAGGACAATTCCACATAGAGATAATCATGTTTACGTTCATCATCCTGACTCTGGATATCAGGATATTAATTAGCATTCAGGGCTTTGTTATTTTCATGTAACACATTTTAGACCCAGTTAGGGAACTGCTGAGAGAGAGATGGGTGACTTTCAAATCTTGAAGAACTGATTTCCCCTAAGAAAATGTGGAGGAGGGCATGCGTTGATTTTTATTTCTGAGGACAGAGTAATCCTTGTTTCTTTCTTCAGCACAACTTGGATTTCCAAGAGCTAACAGGACCCTTTGGATTGGCTCGAAACCAGGAATAATCTCCTGGGGCTGCCAGAGCCTTTTTTAGTCTAGCTGCTTCTTGTGTTTTCCATAGCGGGATGGGGGAGGAGAATTACACAAAACAGGGGTAAAGAGCTCAGGTTTGAAGTCCTCAGGCCCAAGCCCCAGCACTGAGCAGCTGTGTAGTGTAGTCTTGGTCAAGTTATATAAGTTCACCAAGGATGGGTGTCTTTCCCTCTCAGAGGGCATTGCAGGCACAGGTCAAGTAGCTGAAGTGCAGTGAATGCTCAGAGTGTCTATCGTCGTCATCATCGTCATTGTCGTCATCATCGTCGTCGTCATCATCGTCATCGTCATTATTATATCATTGCCGTTGTCGTCACCACTGTCGTCATCATCATCGTCATTGTTGTCGTCATTGTCATCATCATCACTGTCATCATCGTCGTCTTCATCACCGAGCATGATGTCATTCCTGCACTCTGTGCTAACGCAGTTACAGAGGTTCAGACTCTGCTGTCTGGGGCCAGCTGGGGTGGGTTTACTCACCCCACTTTACTGTAGGGGCATCTCAGAACTGCAGTGATTAGAAGCACATAATGAAGATGTAAATAAATGAAAATTTTCTAACATTTGTTTTGGTTAAGCTCTGAGTGGGGTTGAGAAGAAATGTATGAAGGCATCCCTGGATGTACTGAAACTGGAATCTGAGTTGACAAAGAAAAGGCTACGTCTTGGGACATTAGGGCCTCTCATTCTCATTTTACAGTTACCTAATGACAGTTCCAGAGCCTTTTGCTTCAGCTTTAAAGTCTTTAACTAACGTGCTATTAACCCAAAGAAGCTGAGTTAAAATGGCAACACTGGGCCCTCCCTGGTGGTGCAATGGATTGGGACGCAGCACTGCAAGCTGGCGGCAGCCACTTCAGTCCCAGTTCCATCCCTGCCCCGGAGGTGACCCTCTCCTGGCCCGCCCGCCGCTCCCTTCAGCAGTGGACTTCATCAGTTGACCTGTTCTGCTCCCCACTCTGTCTCTGGGGAATCCTGTCACTGCCCCTGCACCTCTGGCCTGCACCCCAGTTCTGTATGTATAAGTAAATAAATCTTTAAAAACATGGCAACACTGAGAAGTTAATTTTCTAATGCTCATATATATCATTGGCAAACTTAAGTTGCAAGTCAAAGTGAAAAATCTTATTTTGGAATCGATGTCTTCTGTTGTAGGAATGACTAAAATCCTGCCAGTGCGTAATGGACTACTTTGACCCTTTCTGAATTCAATGACTGTAGAAAAACTCTACCCTTAAAAACAACAACAACAACAACAACAACACAGTATTCCCCCACCCCCTCACTGTAGGACAAAATTAGTCACAAAGGAAAGGCCCTTCCAAATGTGGACTAAAAATATGGAACTATCATCTTCGAACCTACTTTATATTATGATTAATAAACTCCTAAAATGCATGTTATGGGAAACACAGCTGTTGGGTATAGATTCTAATAAACAATATTAAGATGGCAAATTTCAGGGAAAATAAATTGCTATATGAAACAGTACTTTATTAAAAATGACAAAACAGATAGCTATCAAGTATGGGATACTTTTGAAAATTCTAAATGAACAGAATGCCTTTTAAAAGGAGAGTCTTCTCTGTCAAGATGGCGCCTCCTCGCTCCCACAGTTTTTGTCCATGACGTTAGTTTCTCCTGGCTAGAATTGTGTGTAAGTTGAGATTAGTTCTCTTCCCGTCATTCTTTAACCTTTCCAGTCAAAACCATTTTTCCTTCTTTCAATTGTTTTCCAGAAGAAGAAACTAGAAAATGTGACATATACTTAACAGGCCCAAACAGATAAATTAAAACAATTATAAATAAAAAATTTCCATCGCTTTTAGCCATTCTCTTGTTGCGAGCTCAATTTTTATGATTATGAAATATATCAAAATATCTAGTACCAAAAATAGCGGTATGCCCTGAGGGGCGGAACTGAAATCTCCCCTACCTCTCTGAGCTCTTAGGCTGGTCCCGAAATCACGCAGGCTAGTAGGAGAAAAGAGCAGCTTGAGTTAACGCGGGTGGAGAGGAGCTATGTGGACCTGGAGTCTGAAGTGAATGAGCAAAATAAGGGTCTGTATCATTTTTCTAGAAGAATTATTTATTTATGCAACAGAACCGGGGTACAGGCCAGAGGTGCAGGGGTGAGAGGACTCCCCAGAGACAGAGCGGGGAGCAGGACAGGCAGATGGACTGAAATACTGAGGGGAGCAGCGGGGGACAGGTAGGGCTGCTGCCCATGGGGCCCCTCCCTGGCCGGGGGTGGACTGGGTCTGTGGGGGGCGGTGGGGGCTGCGGGCAGCCTTACTTTAACCATGCTGCGCTTCAACCTGTTGTGCCACCAGGGAGGCCTCAAGCCGCAGCATGGGGCAGGGGTCAGGCAAGAAGGAAGCCCACGTGAAGACCAGATGTTGTGTATTCACACCTTGGCCCTGATGAAAAGGTTATTTATGGAATAATCCTGATTATACTGCAACCTTCATTCTTCTGGCCAGTGGTGAAGAAGTGGGAAATGACTTTCACGGGCCTACAGGGTGGGTGTGGATGTCCGCTGGAGTCATCTCCATGTGGGAGGGACATGTCTGGGGAGGTCTGTCTTGGGGGGCGTAGCTTTCACCCCTGTTTGCGTTAGTTCACCTTTTATAAACTGTTTTTATACTTTTTATACTTTTTGTGAAGACTGAGAGCTCTATACGCTGCATGGTTCTGTGTCTTAGACATTTCCTCTGCTCTGTTTGCTGCAGGGGACTGTATGTGGCAAATAATCACCCTTGGGTACCTGGGCCGTTTCCCGTTCTGTCACTGCAAGAATTAAAAAAAAATGTAAAAGGGAGTAACTGCTGGGCTGGTTTTTTCGAGTATTTTACCTACCAGCTGGTAGAATGGAACATTCTTCGGCACAGTGAAGTATGCCAGTCTTCGTGGAGAAAGCCGGTGCGTTGCTCTGCGCAAAAGACGGAATATATGACTGATCCGTCACACATTCGGAAGACCCAATTATTTACCGTCGGTTGTGGCCGATTTCAGGACAGCCGTCCCTTCTGGGGGACTTCATCCTCGGGCAGCTCCCGGACTGCTCCTTTGCAGCCCGCCGCGAGGACAGGTTCGCTTAGCCACAGCTGGAGCTGGTTAGTCACCGCCCGCCAAGGGGCAAGAGCGGTCAGAGGACACCGCACCCAAGCAGCGAGTGACAGTGCCAGTTTCCCCGGGGTGGGGGCGCATTTCTGGACACTTCCTTATCCTTTTCATTCCACGGGAATGTGCAAAAGTAGCTTGGTAAAGAAACGCTAATGACGGCGGAAAACAAAATGTAAGCTGCACAGAACTCACTGGCGATTTTAGCAACTAAGTCGATGCTGCCTGCAGGTGATGGCCGTCAGCTTCCGCACCTTGTGGCGCCGACCCGGGAGACTTTGCCCCTGGCTGTTCTGCAGCGTCCGGATGGACGGCTGGACGGCTGGACGGCTGGACGGCGGCCCGGCGAGGAACGCGCTAAGGCTTCCTGCACAGAGCGCCCCAGCCCCTGCCTTCCCTGGTCGCGCTCGGGCCTTCTGGTGCGTCAGGGGCCCCGGAGCCTCAGGGTGCCCAGCGGGCGCGGCGCCCCGGGCTGCCTTCCCGAGCGGTGGCCTTGGGGCAGAGCGGCCCGCGCCGAGTTTGCAGCCGCCAGGGACTCCGAGGGGAGCCACTTGGCCCCGCGCACGTCCCGCCGGTGAGGGGTCAGGCCCGCGCCTGCCACCGCCGAGGCACAGTCCCCCACTCTGGCGCGCTGGGCACCCACCCCCCACCTCCCCGCCCCCGAACGGTGAGGGGCTCCCCGTCCGCGCGCGGCGCCCCGCGGGGGAGGACGTCCCTGGAG
>NW_004567130.1:19088476-19114067 GCF_000260355.1 Condylura cristata
GCTTCCCGGCGCGGGGCGCGCGCAGTTCCCTCAGGCTTTCGGGGCTCCCGCGCCCCGTCACGCAGCCCAGGAAGTCGCCCACTTGGTGCGCCGCGGCCGCCGGCGGGGGAGGGGTGCCGGACGCGCCCGGGGGTCCCCCAAGGGCAAGTGCTTCCAGGGGAAGGAGTCGCCCCCGTGGGCACCGTGGCCGCCGGCCGGGACTGTGGCGCTGCTGGGAGCGCTGGGGGGGAGGAGAGGCGCAGGAGCGCGTGAGAGTGATGCGTGTGAGGGTGCGCGCGCGTGTGAGTGTGCTTGTGTGTGAGTGTGCGTATGTGAGTGTGCATGTGTGTGGGCGTGCATGTGCGTGAGTGTATATGTGTGTGGGTGTGCATGTGCGACTGTGCATGTGCGTGAGTGCATGTGTGAGTGTATTTGTGTGTGACTGCATGTGCGTGAGTGTGCATGTGTGGGAGTGCATGTGCCACTGCATGTGTGAGTGTGCATGCTCGTGAGTGTGCATGCGTGTGAGTGTGCATGTGTGTGGGCGTGCATGTGTGACCGCATGTGTGAGCGTGTGTGAGCGTGCGCGTGTGAGAGCGTGCACATGTGTGAGTGAGCGTGCATTTGTGAGTGAGCGTGCATGTGCGTGCGCGCGGTGGGGGCGCAGGGGCAGCAGAACATGCCGTTCCCCAACGCGGGCTGCTGAGCGCGAGTGCAGCACCGCGCCTGAGTGTGTGAGGACAGCGACTGCCGGGAATTTCCACACTGAGCGGCAGCAGGGGCCGGTTGTCTCCACACTAACACGATTTTTTCCTCCTTAAGTACCTTTTGGCCCGCTCTTCCCTTCGCGGGAGTTGTTCGAATGCTGCAGACACTTCCCAGCTGAGGGCCAAGGCTTTGCTGCCTCAGAGCTCAGGCTGGAGAAGGGAAACGCTGCAACGCTGCAACGCGCCTGGAATCCCGTTAGGTCGCGGCAGGGTATTCCCGCCCAGGGTCCCCCCTCCCGCGGGGCTGCAGCTTCCGCTGTGGCTTCTCCCCAGCGGTGAGAAGGGTAATGGCCTCCGCAGCCGCGATGAGCTTAGGCGCCGGCTGTCACTGACGTGTTGGCCTTTCGCAGTATGAACCAGATAGTAACTCTGAGGTGAGAAAGTCGCGTCCACAGCGACGCGCTTAGGTCCCCGGCAGGGAAGAGAGATGGGGTGTGAGACAGGTCGTCGTCGCGGTTGGAGCCCACCGTCCCAGGAAGGGGGAACCTCTGGGAAGGCGGAGTCTGGTGACCGCAGATGGCCGAGGCTCGGCCGCATGCTGCGTGCTGTGCGCCACGAGCGACCTGCACACACGCACATCGCCACCTGCGTCGCGGTGGTGCCCGACCGGCGCTGACAGCCTGTATCTGAAGCCTCGATCGCGGGAGACGTTTGGAGCTTCCTCGTGATACGGCTCAGGGTATCTTGAACGGCTCAGGGTTATCTTTTGAGTGGGAAAGGTTTTATTCTTTTATTTTGTTGTCTTAAATTAATAAAAGAGCTGTTCTTCAAAACAGCTGTCATCCAGGTGCAGAAAAGAGTTAGTTGCTGCAGTTTTTCAATGAAAAGAAATTCAGACTCTACAGGGTTAAAGTTAGGCAGGACTTTCTGGAAGGCTTTGTGCATTCAAGGGCTTCCTTCTGGCTTCAAGGCTAAGCTGAGCGCTTGGGGGTGGTGTTATCGGAATCCTAACAGGACCAGGGAACGTGCACTTATAAAGTAATGTTCGCCCTGGGCCTCGCGACAGCTGCCCGTCAGCCCCGCGACACCTCTGATAAGCGGGTGCAGGCTGAGATCTGGCAGTCCTACCCTGGGGTTTTCTTTTAATAAAACATTGGTAAGTGGTTGTGCCAGTGATGAATGACCTTGAAGGAGGTTGCACAGTGGAGCAGGGATTTTTTTTTTGGTGTAACATTACATCTAAAAGGAAAACATGCCCTTTCCTCTCTGTCTTACGGGTTGAATGAGGAATTCTCAGTCCTTTCCCACCCGCGGCCCCCTGCTCCTGCTGGTTCTCAGCGAGTCCCCTCACCCTGATGCTGTCGGCGGCCCAAATGCTGGTGGAGCCACTGACAGGGAGAACGTGCTTCTCGTAGTCAGTCCATCTGTCTGTTTCTTTTTTCCTTCGTGGGGCCTTTATTGCTCTGATGTGTGTGAGCTTGTCCACAGGAATTCTTTGTCTTTTAAGAAATAGCCCAGGAGTACTAACACTCCACACGAGTTAAAACTGTTACGGCTTGTGGATGCAGCTGTTGTGCTTAGAAGACCAGACACTAAGAGACCGTGGCTGTGAAGTTGGCCACACATCCTGCTTTGGTGGCCAGAGCACCTTAGTATTGGCTTCAGTTTTTATTCCAGCACTAAGCTTATTGAGGCTTTTGGGGCCCCTTTCCGTCTACCTGAAGCTTTCTTCATCTTCCAGAAGAGATCTGTGGTCTCTGGACGGGAGACGAGCATGGCATCCCCAGTGGGCCGTGTCCATGAGCTGTGTCTGTTGCTGCAAGTTAATCCCGCATTGGCGAAGGGAGTTTCCTGTAGCCTGCCGCCATGTCTTTAACACTGTGCAGCTGATGACCCCCGTCTTGGGTTCAGTGCTCCCGCCCCCGCCGGAGCCTTGCTGACCTGCGTGTCTGTCTTGGAGAGAAGCTGAGACTGTGTGTGCGTGAACTGGCAATGCTGGGAGGCTGGGAGACACCGTCATGAAATAACCCAGGTGGCTGTGTTGACTGCCTGGCCAGACGTGCCCGCGTTAGGGGTCTTGCTTCACTTAATTTTATTAACTCATGAAAATAGCGGTGCACTGTAACTTGATATTTGAAAAACATGGCTCTTCAGCGACCCTTTCTGAGCGCCCTCAAAGACGTTTGCGGGAGAGATCCCTTGACTTAAGAAATTCATGATGTAACACGACCTTGGCCGAGGGTGGTTTTACTTTCTCTCATCTGTGTAACGGAGTTACTCTTGGGGCGCTGTGGGCAGTGTTGGTTGATTTATGCATAGATTGAGACTCAAGACAGCTCTGCTGCAAACACGACCCCGACAGAAATGCGTTGGAGCTCTCCTCTGGACCTGCTGTGCAGAATGCACATTTCGCTGTCGATTTCTTCTTGGTGTTTCTCCATCGTGCTGTGGTGAGCATAGGATGCGTCTTAGACAGTGTGCAGCAATTAGTAGCATGGTCAGAAAGGCACAGCCCTTGACCTAGGTTGGGCAGGAGCGTTCAGCCCCAGCTTGTACAGGAAGGTCGCGGTGCACAGGGAGTGACTCAGTAGAGCAGAGCCAAGAGCCGGACTCAGCTCTGGGCTAATGTCGTTTCCGGGAGAGAGAGGCTGCTTGACCAGTGACTCAAGTGTGTTGTGGCCTTGTTGCGAACATGCAACGCCAGTCTTTCTGTCATAGCGTTGTCAGAGGAGACATGGAAAGATTCTTTGTGGACAGTGGGAATCTGCGCCTCTTGCAGATTCCCTTGATCATAAGACGTGAGGAGCATAGAGATAGTCACTGTGGTAGCGTTGGAAGCAACTGGTGGAAACTCACTCAGACTTAGCTCACCACACTTTTTTCCTTAGAAATCTGTGAGTTCACATTGGCAGGAAGGGCAGAATCTGAAACTCTTGGACACTCATTTATTTGACATCCAGTCTTGTTTTTTTATCAAAGCTGAATTACATGAGGAGAGACTACAGCTCTGGGAGACTGGTGCTCTGTAGCTAGCCCTTGAGGAGGAGGGAGAGGTGGTGAAGCCGGGATTTGTCTCCTGAAACTGACATTATGGAGGTTTTATTTAGAAGAGCACATTTGGGTAACCAGAGCCTCCTGCCTCCCTCTCCCTTGTTATTTTGCAGATAAGAAAACTAAAACGTAAGGGGCTAAAATGTGGTCCCGTGTTCTAGTCCGAACTGGAGGCTGTCTTAGTCAGGGCTGCGATGACAGAGAACCATAGGCTGGGTGACTTCAGTAACAAGCACTCGTTTGTCACGGTATGGGGGGGGGTGGGGGCCCCAAGCTCATCTAGGCAGGTGCAGTGGTTTGCACACATCTGCTTGGTGGAAGCTCATAGTGCCGAGAGAGGGAAATGATGCCTCTTCTAAGGGCGCTGATCCCATTCATGAAGGCCCCACCCTCGGGACCCAGTCGCCTCTGAAAGACCCCACTTCTTAATTCCACCTGTGGTGAGTCAGGATTTCAACACTTGAATTTTTGGGGGGGGATGCAAAAATTTACTCCATTATTGTGGCTTAGAGCAATAAGAAAGATCTGAAAGAAAATCTTTGCAGAATTGCCAAAAAAGTAGTGTATCAGCACCCTGTTCTTTATGGAGGGCTTTAGGCTCACAAATCCCACTTAGCCTTGGCTTCGCCTTCCCGTGGCTCGCTGTTCACAGTTGCCCTCTTGTCCTCAGCTACTGAAGAGACAGCCCCCCTCCCTTTTCCGTAAAGTTGTATTCCCTCATGTGTCCTCACCTTGCTCGCTCGCCCAGGCCCGGAATCTTGCACCTGCTCCATCCTTCACGGCCGCCTTCTTTTCTTGTTCCTTCTGGCTGATTTTGAGGTTTGCTAATTTCTCCCACACTCAAGTTTTTTGTTTGACCCTGATGCCATATCTAGCTGTTCAGCTCCCACCCACGGCTGGTTTCCACCCTCCTTGTAATTGTTACCTAATTCTCCCTCCTTGTACCTCTTCACTGTGCGCTAAGTAACCTCCTCCCTGCGGGGTCTGCACGCTCTGGCCCACTCCTGTTCTTGGAGAACCCTCGGCGAGCTAACCATGGCTCTGATGCGAAGCTTCTCTCCTGGGCTCCTCTCGGAGACAGCACTTTCCGAGTTACTTCTATAGATTTCTGATCACATTTCGGCTGATTTCTTCCCACTCTGAAGGCTGCGGGTGTCCAAAACTTCTGTCCTATTTTCCTTCGGTCTCTTCCACCTCGGTGCGTGTATCTGTGCCGCCAAACCCGGGACCCTGGGAATAGCCAAGTCCGAGGAGCGCAGCAGTGAGTTCTTGTGGCTCTGAGAGGCGGCCGCTCCTTGCTGGAGAAGAGACCCCCCCCCCCAGGCAGGTCCCACGGGCATACCCCGGTTCTCCAGAGGGAGGCAGCACCTGGGAACTCGTGCAGCCACGAGACACAGTTGTGGGAACACGTTCTCAGCGCCGCTCTGGTGCTCAGCGCCGTTCAGTTCTGGGTCTCCCCTTCCTCTCATCGTCCTCACCCTGAGGTGGCTTCCGGAACAAGTCCCAGGTAGGTTTCTTCCCTACCCAGCAGCATTCACTAGCCCGGCCCTCCCCTCCTCCCCTCCCCCCTTCCTCCCCCTCCCCTCTCCTTCTCCCCCTTCCTCCCCTTCCCCCTCCCCTCTCCCCCTCTCATCCCCTCCCCTCCCCAATTTAATTTTCCTCTTTCCATGTTTTTATGACAAGGCCTGCTTCTTTTAAAAATTAGTAATTTAAAAACCTTTTTGCATTTGTCCCACTTCTAAGGAACACTTTCATTGTGTTACTTCCTCCTGAATTTAGAGTTTTATACAAAAGGTTCCCATGAACTCACACATTTCACTTGTCTTTCATGCAGGCTTAGAGATTGGAAGGAAAAGATATATTTTGAGAGGACAGAAAACAAGAAGAAATAAAGGAAAATTCTGGGTGTTAGTAGATTGGGATATTGCTGACTAAGTCCAAACGTCGCCCTGATTTAGAACCATAAAAACATGTGTTCTCCTGCTTTCCCCGGCTGGTGCCTGGTTAGCAACATAAAATGAATTGTGACTTAGCTTCCTTTAGCGTTCCCTGGAGTTGGTATTGAGTTCACGTTCCAAGACACTTTCACGAGGAGATTTTGGCCACTCGCACTCGCGCACATGGCAGGCAGGACCATCGCCCCTCTACCCAGATGCCACCTTGAGTGAAACTCTTCACCCAGCTCCTGAGCGGCAGCGACATGCTCGCCTCTGGCTTCCCGCGCTGAGGCGCGCTCAGCTGGATTTCTGAAAGCGGGGAGCTGGCGGGCAGTGGCCACGTTGGTCGTGGGCCGAGACAGACCACGCCCTTCATGGTGTTGGGGACCGCGTCGTCTCTGTGCCTCCGAGGTTGCCTGGGCATTCTCGGGCCACCTCTGGGCAGCTGCCAGGTTCCTGAGGGGACCCACCTGTCCGCTGGGCTGGCGGCCTGAGCTCGCCCTCGGCCGTGACCTCGTGCCCTTCCACGCAGCGTTCACCGTTCACGCCAAGCGCCCACGTGCATTTCCACAGGAAATCCTCACAGAGCCGCTGCAGCTGGGTGCCCAGAAGCCCAGTCAGCACATGCGGAGGTGAAGGCGGGTTTCGCACCAGCAGGCGGTGCTCAGCCCCCCTCCGCGGCTAACTCAGAGGGAGCGGCCGCTGGGCTCCCGGATGGGCCCCCTAAGAGCACCGGGCGGCCTCCTAAAGGCCCCCCTCAGGCGGCTGCTGCAGCACAGGCCTCTGCCAGATGTTTGCTGCTGGCCTCGATGGTGCTGCCAGAGGAATAGTCAGCGTGGGCTAGGCTGACCGCCAGGCTGACCAGGTCATCTGGATTCGGACATGGGGCGCCCAGTTTGTTCACAGCTCCTCAGCAGGTGTGTAGGGCCTTACCTGGGAGACAGAAGGTGTCCGCACAGTGAGATGCCATCAGCCCAAGGACCGTCCAGCGCTTAGGCTCCTGAGGATTGTGCCCTCAGTGTACTCGGAGGGGACAGCAGGTGGAGAGGGGTGGCCACAGCCGCCCCGCAGCCAGAGACTCGCTTCTCCATGGTGGAGTGAGCAGCCGTGAAACTGATGGACTGTGGGCGATGGGCGAGGACACCAGCCCTGGGGTGACATGCAGCTGCAGGAGCCCGACACGCCCCCCCCCCCCCCAGCCCGCCTTGTAGACTTTCTGGAAACAGTGCTCATTTGCTTTTGGAATCGCTGAGATGTGGGGGGCTAGTTTGGGGCTGGAAACATTTCAAAATGCAGGGGCTGGGGCAGCCTCACAGCGCTGCGCTGTGACCCCTGCGCCCCAGGGAGGCCCCCCACACAGTTATTCTAAAGGGGCCTGCTTCAGGGGCCCTCTGCAGTCAGGAGCCTTCAGAGCAGAACACCTGTTGTGCCCTTCCGCAGGAGAATGACGCATCGAAGAGTGATCGGGGCACTTGAAAAGGTCAGCAGAAACACACGGGCACACACACAACACGTGGACACACGCCTGCTGGTTCAGCTCCTGGTGCCCTCTTCCGCTTTGCTCCTTAGCTCACCCCCTCCCTGGGGTCCGCACACATTGGCGTGGTTTGCGTCCAGGGACAGGGCTGGAGGTCGGCAGTTACGGAGCTTACACGTCCCGACTTGTAGGTTCCGTGAAACCTCGGGGGAACCTTTCTCCTTCAAACTGACACATGAAATCCGGGCTGAATCGCAGTCGACGGATGGCTGTCAAGGAGCTTAACGCGGCCAGTCCCACTGCCGCCTTTTCATGACAGCGAAGTGGCCATCATGTCTTGAAGACGGGTTTCCTTGTTGAACACCGAGGTCCTGCTCCCGCTAGAAAGAACAAGCAGCTTCGCCCAGGCAAACCGGCAAGAGCAGCCTGGCTGAGTCCCCCTCCCTTGAAAGAGGTAGGTGAGGCCTCCCTGGGGGCGCAGCGATTAAGTGCAGCACTGAGAAGCTGAAGCCTCTTCAACTCCAGTTCGATCCCCCCTGCCCCACAGGCTACCACAGGGCGCGGCAGACCTCTCCTGACCCCCGCTGCTCCCTTCAGCAGTGGACTTCGCCCATCTGCCTGTTCTGCTCCCCGCTCTGTCTCTGGGGAGGCCTCTTACTGCCCCTGTGCCTCTGGCCTGTACCCCGGTTCTGTAAGCATCAATAAATCATTAAAAAAGAGGGTGTGAACCAGCAGTGAGCAGAGCGAGCCCTGCGGCCTCTCCTGCAGCGCTCGCTATGTGCTTCGGTCGTCCTGAAGAAGGTTGGCGCCTTGCCGGGTGCCAAGCACCACGTGGGTGCCGGCTCCGATAGATGAATATAGTATGAATATGCTGTGTTTCTGCCCCAGGGGCTTCGTCACGTCTCTGGCGCTGGGCCAGGGTGAGGAGAGAGTAGATTCTGCGCTGGAGGGGGCGAGAGGCAGTCGCTCTCGGGGGAGAGTGTGGAGGGGAAGGGTCATGCCCGAGTGCCCAAGCTTTCACCAAGGGAGACGCGGCCCTGTTGGCCGCAGGTTTCCTGGACAGAGAGGAAGCTGCCCCGATGCCACAGCTGCTGGAGAAGGGGGTGGGAGACCCTCGGGTAGTTTGGCCGCAGTGTCTTGCGCAGACTGAGCGCCCTGACTCACTCACCTTCCGGAGAGCTTAGTCTGCCCCATGAAGCGGCCACTGCTTTTCTGCAGATGAGGAGGACGAGCCAGGAGGGGCAAGTCCATGGGGAGTGGCCTGCGGCCACTGCTCTGTGCCAGGGCACTCCCCCTCGCCCCATTTTTGATCCCATTCTCCCCTCTACCCCCGTAAAATGTCTCTGGTATATAGTTGTTCATCATCATTATTATTTTTCCTCCCGGGTCCTTTATGCTCCTGCTATGAGTGAAACCGTCAGGCATTTCCCCCTTTTTTCTGGCTTATTTCACTCAGCCTGATCCCTTCCAGCTGCATCCATGTTGCTGCAAAAGGCCTGAGCTTATCTTTTTGATGGCCGAGTAATACTCCGTCGTGTCTACGGACCACGGCTTTTTAATCCAGTCACCTACTTACCAGCATTTGGGTTGGTTCCATGTCTTCCCTATTGTATCAATTTGTATTTTTTTTAAAATAATATAATCGTTTATTTTTACACCATTTTGTGCATTTCCCCATCTCAGTTGTCATCCCCTTGGGCTTCCCATCACCATCAGTTTGCATTGTTAGGAGTCATATTTTAATCTTGACAAATTAACTTAAAAGTGAGTAGGATTTTGATGGGGCCCTGAGGAGAGTATGCTGGCCGCACCCCAGGTGAGGGGGAGTGATGGGAACAGGGTGTCCTTCCCCACCCCCCGCCCCCAGGCGCCTTTTCCACTCACCCCTGGTGGTGTCTGGGGGGGCCCTGTCCCTGCTAGGTTTGGGTCACCGCTGCCTCCCAGCCAGGGCCGGCGAGCTCGTGACTGCGGCTCCCCATGGCGCCCCCCATGGCTTCCCTCTGTGTTGGGCCAGTCGCGCTCCTGCCCACAGCGCTTCCTGCAGTCGCCGCCTCGTGGTGGGGGCCCTGGGAGCACCCGCCTTTCCTTGGCCGGGGGTTGGGGTGTCGCTGCCGCGGTGTCCCCGGAGGATAGGGGCGCGGAGGCGCCAGGCCCGGAGCCGATACTTAATCCCGAAGGCGCCAAGGGCCTTTGAAATTCTTTTTTTTTCCCTTGTCCCCCTTTCGAGGAAGGGAAGTGGGTCAGAGCTGACCGCTGGAAGATGAATGTGCAGCACTTTACAAGATAAATTGGGATGCGGCGCGCGGAGCCGAGCAGCCATTAGGCGCAGGCCTGGGCCTGGCGCGGGGTGGGCCGGAGAGGCAGGAGGGCTGGGGGGCTGCGGCCTGCTGGGGAGTGGAGAGGCAGAAGGGCTGGGGGCTGCGCCGGCTGGGAAGGGGCAAACGGTGGCGGTGCTGGGGCTGGTGATGGGGGGAGCTGTGAACTGGTCCATGGGTGTCCCCAGAATAGAGGGGCGGCCTGATGCTGGGCGCCTCAGACTGTGACCTCATCTGAGACAGGCTCTTTGTAGAAATAACAATTTGGGAGCCCTTCGTGGGTCCCCGCCTGTGTGGGTGTTCTGGGGGTCGGGGCGCACACACGGACAACTGGGGCGGGGAGACACTGGCCCATACGAGGCGTGGGGGCCCGAGTGCTGCACCCATTGTTGGAGGCTCCGGCTGGAGCTCGAAGGCTGCAGCTGGTGTCCTCTCACCGTCCTGGGCGGGGGGCGCTCCGCTGACTGCAGCCTGGACCCCGGCCTGGACCCCTCCAGTGTGGTTCCCCCAGCCCCCCGCCTCTCTCCCCGCCCCCCCCGCCCCCCCCCAGAGCCCTGAGACAATATGGTTCTGTCTCCGAGCTGCGCTCCCGTGTTGTGTCAGCCCCAGGAACGGACTGAACGTGTGGCGCTGGCAACGCGAGGTCCGATTCTGGGGGGACGGTGGCCTCCCGGGCAGACGAGGGGCTGCTGGCGACAGCACAGCCGCAGAAATGGGTGAGATGGTCTGGGGAGGAGCCAGAGCAGTGCTCTGGAGCCAAGGCGGGGCTGATCACCTTGGCCACTGGCCCCAGGAGGAAGGTGGACAAGATGTGGAGAGCGGAGAGTGGACTGAGGGGAAGAGAGGGCAGAGGCTGAGGCCTGGACAACCTTTTCACACAGAGGGTGCTGGGAGGAACAGGGTGGAGCTGGTAGCTTGAGGGGGAGGCAGGTGAGAGAAAGTCACTGATGATTTTCCTTTTCTCTCCTGGGAGAGACCTTATCTGAGTCACGCGCCAGGAGCGGTGATGGACGGAGGACCCAGGGAGGGGCAGGCGGACACCCTGCCCTGCTGTGCTGCAGTGGGGTGTGGGCAACGGGCGCGACCTGGCTTTCGCCATCTTCACTGCCCACTGTTAGCTGACTTCAGAGCTCCCTCTGCTTTAATTTGCTTTTAGGCTAGCTTTGCATAGTGTCTTTTTCTGCTGTGGACCTTTTGGAAAGCAATTAAAGTTCGAGCTTCCCTGCTTCTAAGCTGGGCGTGTTTCTTTATTTGGGCGTTGTGTGATTTTGGTGATTAAATAATCCAGGGCGTCTGAAGCAAGCCTCTCTCATTAGGACAGGCGGGAAGTTCATGTTGCTAAAGCGCTTTTTTCTTACAGCTATGGACTTGAAAAGATGTGGGAACGGATATAGGTATTTACAGATGGTCGTTAGCAAACGGGCAGGCTGTGTGACAGCATCTTTCTGACAGCTCAGCTCCGGGGAGCAGGTTGAACTATGTCACGGCCGCCCTTGGCTCTCGGCTTATGGTGACTGCTTTAGCTGACGAGACAGATTTCAGTAATTTCCACACAACTGAACAAATTACATTTTCTGAGAACTTCTCCTCCATTTAATGTAATTGGCACTACCGTCTAGCAGAACAACGTGGAACTTGCCAAAGCGTCCAGAGAAAATCTAAGCAGTACATGTAGGTAACATTTCCGTGTGTGGATCCAGGTAGGTTTCCTCCTCATTGCCAACTTTCAAGACGCAGTTGCACGTCACAGGGCTGCACCTTCAGTTCCGGGTGGCCCGAGTCACTGCCTGCAGCACTTTCTTACAAGGAAACTGCTCTGAAGACATTGACTATTCCACGCTCTGCGCAGAAGCAGCCCTCCACATGCTCGCCAGGCGTCACATCCATGAAGTCCATGCAGACATACGCGAAGACGCAAGTTCTTTGTCGAGCTCAGCAGCGCCGCCACTCCGTACAGCAGCTTTTCCCTCCGGCGGGGCAGCACGGCCCAGCGTGCAGGTCGCCTTCCTTGCTTCTGCCCGTCACGCCTTGTGCTGCCAGCAGTTGCTGGGTAGGGAGACGGGCTCGTGGTCGGGAAGCCAACGACTGCATGGCCCTAGGGGTGGAATTAAGTGCAGGCGTAAACGCGCCAGCCACACATAGCTGTCTCTCGTATTTCTGAGAACACAGAGTCGTGCAGAAGAGTGAGAGGAGAAGTGGGGTTAGCACAAGTAGTTGTCTTCCTCCTGGCTACCTGGAGCTCTGCCGCCTTCTCTAGGGCTCCTAGCATCGTGGGGGGCCAGAGAAGGGGAGATGCGGAGCATGGGCGCAGTGTCTGGCTCAAGTCGCAGGGAGGAAGACGGCCACCCCAAGTGCTTGCGACCGAGTGAGCGGCAGCTGTCCTATCTACTGTCAGCAGGGTGTTTTCTAGTTTGGGTCTCACTAAGGACATTTTCTGCAGAACAAAAATTTGAGGATTTCACATGATTGACACAGCAAGAAGTTAAGTTACCATGAACAAAAACATTGCTCTGAAAAGACCTAAAGCGAGGACCCGAATGCTACTAGATAATGGTACCAGAGATTCCAAGATCTCACGAATTTCCTGCAGTCACAGGCAGGCGGGGAGGGACGGAGCAGAGAGATCATCTGTGTATTTCCCTGTACACATGGGCAGAAGGATGCATTTCAGTGCTGTGTGTACCCTAGTACTGCAGATAACCCTAATAACCAGGATGTAAAAATGGGCTTTAAGATCTGAGCATTAACCGTGATGCTGCTGTGCTCTGCTGTAAGGCAGCCCACTAAAAGCCCACCAAGACAAAGTCTGGTAAATAAATCAAGAAGGACTTGCAAATCTTTGCACAGAGAGAAAAATGAGTGATGGCCTGTTTGCAGCACGCCAGTCAAGATCTCTGCATAATTCAGTGGTCCAGCTTCCAGGCAGGGCCCGACAATATGAGTAAATGCAGTCGATTTTTTTAAGGTTACATAAATTCAGCCTATTTTTATGGGCAGTGGAAAATTATTGTCAAAGTGTTTTTGATAACATTCTTCTGTGTCACAAATTGAAATATGGAGAGCAGAGTGGCTTTTCACATGAGTGAGGTAGAGGGAAGAAAAATGACTATAAAGGATGGGACGCGGAGGCTGTGTTTTATGCGGGATCCTGATGAGTGTGTTTGGGGCATTCATTTTTTTTCATTTATTTGCGCATAAAGAGCTGGGGTACAGGCCAGAGGTGCAGGGGCTGTGAGAGGGTTCACCAGAGACAGAATGGGGAGCAGAACAGGCAGTTGTACTGAAATATACTGCTAATGGGAGCAGCAGGTGGGTCAGGAGAGATCTGCCGTGCCATGTGGGTCACCTCCAGGGCAGGCAGGGATCGAACTCATGCTGAAGCGTCTTTAGCTTCTCAGTGCTGTGCTGTAAGCCACTGCGCCACCAGGGAGGGCCCTGGGGCACTCATTTTAATTCACACAGTTGGCTTTCCGTTTGCTCTAGCTCTTCATGAGCGTTGTAAATACTGGATTTGCCATGTTAGGCAGATGTTTTCACTGAGCGGTGTTACTGTGGGTGTCCTGGATGGGGCAGTTGTGTTCTCTGTAAACAGGGTCCTGCCTTCAACAAGTTCATCTCTCCTCTCTGGCCTCCTCGTGGGCTTAAAGTCATTTCCATGGTGTCACTGATAAGTCTCCCGAGTGGGAAAGGGTCAAGGCTGGAACCCTGAGACCGACCTAAGAGTTCCTCCTAGATCTGTGACAGCTGAGTTCTACTTTCTGCTCTAATCATTCAGTCTACATATTTTCATTTAATTCAGGGGGACATTAATGAGATTAATGAGATGCTGGCTGATAGCTCCTTGTATCCATACAAAAAAACATATATCACCATTGTTCTTGTTATTCTTTTCTCCACCTTTTTAAATATGATAGGGAGGACATTCTACCTGACTCCGTGGATAAAATGAGATAGTTCTTGTCCACAGGCAACTGTTCCTAAGACTAACTTGCTTTTCAGGTTTTTTGTCTTGCTTTGAAAAGCCTTTACAGCTGAAGGGCTACATAGAGCATATACAGCTTGCAAGTCTTGAGAATACAGCTTGATGCTTTCTGCAGCGAGAACACATCTGTGGAATGGTCACTGTGTATGCAGATTTTGGGTCCCCCTGAAACCTCAGTCACGCCCCTGCTGGTGGTTACCTTCCTCTCCAGAGTAGGCTAACTCTGCCTGCTTCTGGCTTCACGCAAATGGAGCGGTGAATGCTCCAGAATCTGCTGTCTTTTGCTTGATGTTGGGCGGTGGCCCATTATCATCGTCTTGGACTCCAGTTGAGAGACTCTTCCTACTGATGGACGTTGGTTTTCTCCAGTGCTTACTTTGAGGAATGAAGCCGGTCTTATAAACAGGGCTGGTATTCTCAAATATCAAATATTGGACGACTGTCTGAAAAACAGTTATGTGTGCATTTCTGTTGGAGATGCACCTGTGAGCGGAATTGCTGATTGGAATGTTAATTTGTTGCTTCTCCTTGAAAGTTTTCCAAAGTGGTTATAACAACCAATGCTTCCTCCAGTTGTTCCTGGTGAATGTTAGTTTCTAAAGAACTAGTCATTAGAAGTCTTTCGCTGGGATTTTGATTTGCATTTCATGATGACTTACGTTGGACTTACATGATGACTTATGTTGTGTCTGAAGCGCCAGTTGGATGTACTTTTGGGGCATTTTATTCAAGGTTTAGCTTTTTGAAAAAATAATGATTTGAAAAATTTCTTGGCCGTTATTATGAAGCTTTCGTCAGACGCGTCTTTTCAAACATCTTCTCCAATACTGTTGCTTTTGTCTTTTCTGGCCTTTTGCTAGACAGCAGTTTTTCATATCAGGGTATTTCCGGTTATCATTTATGGTTTTTGTTTTGTGTACCCGCTCCAGAAATCTTTGCTTGCCGGGGGCTCTGCAGATGTCCTCCCATGCTGCCCACTAGTACTTTTACCTTCGTTGACATTGAGGTCTGTGCTCCATCTGGAATTGATTGCTCTCATACAGTTTTAGGAAGAGACCCATCCCCTCTCCCACCAACATCTGCTTGAGTCAGGTCCTGTTGTCAAATTTTAAGGAGCCCAAGTGACAGCATCTTGCGCCACGTCAGTACCTTTTTTTGTTAACTGAAAGAAATCTGGAGAGAATTTTTTTATTTTTGGACAAAAATTAAGACTCAAAAATCGCGCTCAGTGTTCATTTTGGACAGAGGGTCCCCAGGGGGAGAGCCACCTGCCAGTCTCCTTCCCTGGCATGACTTTTCCAGAATTCACCTGTTGGTTCTTGCTTTTTCAGGTTTTGGTGTTATTTGATAGGAATTTGCATGGTTTTCTGGGGCCTGGGAAAGCTGGCCTTTTTTTCTATATGAAGTAACAGTCATTCCTTCTTCACTTCACTCCGCTTGGGCTGAGGAGAGGCTCCTAGGAGCAGCTGCAGCTGCTGGAGGCGGCCTGGATTTATCTAGACCTGGCGGAGTGATGGAGCCTTCTCCGCCCTGCTCCCCCACACCAGCCTCCCACCGGGGAGCGCTTTTCTGCTGTCTGAAGGGCTCCCTTAGGATGTCTTACCCTGGGCCTACCGCAACAAATGCTCTCTGTTTTTGTTGCGAAAACTCTGTATTTCTCCTTGTTTGAGTATAAAATTGACAGTCGGTGGTGGTTTTATGGCCAGCATTTCTGGCTTTTGTTATTTCTATTTGAAAGGTCAGCTGTATGTCTTATTGTTTTCTGATGGTAAAGTGATATTTTTATTCTATTCATCCTGCTTGGGATGCACAGAGTATCTCGAATGTGTGTTCTAATATTTTTATCCAGTTTGGAAAATTCTTGGCTGATATTTCTGCAGATGTCGGTCCGCCTCCTCTCTTGCCTCTGTTTGGAGTTCAGCTATGAGTCTTTGTTCCTTTTCACTGTGATTTTACTTCTTTTTTTTCCTCTACTTCAATTTGGATATTTTCTTTTGATATTTCTACCGGTTCAAAAATGTCTTTTGCTCTCTCTAGTTCTCTGGCGTACCCACCGCTAAGACGGTTGTAGATTCTTGTCTTAGGTGATGATCGTAGGTCTATGTTTGACTCACTCTTTAGACTCAAGCTGCGCTATTCTCCTTCCCCTTTACTTTCAGAAAAATTTATTTACAATGTCCATCACTGGTCGAGATGCTTCTGTTGCCTTTTGTTTTCAGATATTTAGTCTCCCCATTTGGCATGTGTTTTTCTCTCTTTTTAGAATGGATGCGTCTTTGACACATTATATTAGTTTCAGGTATAGACCATGGTTGACTATTTGTGTATATTGGGACGTGATGACCACAAGAAACTTAGTTAACGTCTGTTACCATCATGGACTTTTTTCTTGTAAGAAGAGATTTTAAGATTTACTTTTTTAACAGCTTTCACATCATGCCTGATTTTCTTTTAAAAGCTGCACATTATATAGAGGTCTGGGTGATACCTTTTTCCACATAATGCTGTTCCACAGAACATTTAGTACTTTCCACAGATACATTGGTAACTGCCTGTGGACAGACTGTGGCCTCTTTGGCTTCATCCAAGGGTCTGTCCTGTTTCTGGGTCCCCCCTGCTCACAGGCCGCCCCAGCCCCATCTCAGCGCCCCACGCCTCCCGGCCTCCTTTTCCTGTGGCTGTGAGAGCTTAACATAGCGCCATATTGCCGCCTTTCTCTGCCCCACTCAGGGCAATGGCACATCGCGGAAGCTGGCTGCTCTCCACCGTCTTCCTCGGATCCTGCGTCTCATCCAGGTGAATAGCTGTGCGCCAGGAAAAGGTTCACTTGCTGCCATTTTCTGGATCCTAAGTGGAAAATAGACCCTTGCACCAGAAACTGACTTTTGGTAGGAAATACAAATTGTACCATCGGATTTTTTTGGTGACTCGTTTTTAAGAAACGTTTTTAGTTGAACTAATGTCAGCCACAGCAAGCTGTGAAGGCAGCACAGAAGCAGCTTGTGAGAAGGCCCAGGGGCCCTGTTGACTGCATCTTCCTTTGAGGTAGGACGCTGTCCAATGCAGAAACACGCCTGTCGTGGAGCATGTGCGGAGATGTGTGTCATCTGATGGCAACTAGACGTGCCTCATGTCTACCCCAGTCAGACCCAGGAATCTCCCCCTTTGCTGTCATGCAGTCTAACCCTTCCCAGCCCCTGGAACCGTGAGCCTGTCCTCCATTTTTATAGCTCTGCCGCCTTGAACATGTCGCGCAGGTGGGCGCGGGGTCTGTGACTCGGAGATGGCGCTTTTCACGCCAGACCGTGCCCCTTCCTGCCACCTTTAATTCAAACGTGAACCTCATGGAGCGTCTGCAGGTTTTGGCTAGGAGCGGCTAGGAGTCCATCCGTGTGCCATCTTGGTAATTCTCTCCGGTCAAGTGGATTTTCGTAGCAGTTGGATTTTGAGAGTTCTTTATAAATTCTGGATGAGTTCTTGATAAGAAATGTGGTTTGCAGCTTTTTTCTCCCAGTTTGTAGCTATGTTTTCTTCTGCTTAACAATCATCTGAAAACAAATGCTTTTAATTTTTGCGAAGTGCAATGTATTACTATTTTTATTTTATGGGTTACGCATTTAGTGTTCTCTGCAAGTACTCTTCACCAAGCCCTTGATTGTAAATATTTATTCTACGCTTGCTTCTGAAGCTGTATAGTTCAGCATGTCAATTTATGATCCATTTTGAGTTAACTTGTGAATAAGCTGGGAGCCTTTACCGAAGCTCTTTATTCACTTACTCAGTCTATCGACGGGCAGGTGTCCCTGCACGTTACAGACGGCCACCCCGCTGTTGGGTAGCAAGCTGGCCGCATTGCTCGGGGCCTCCTCTGCTTCTGGTTCTGTTCCCTCATCCATTGTCTGTTTCCTGCAGACTTGAATACTGTAGCTTCATGAATATTGAAATGGGGGTGTGTGTGTTTTCTCCCACTTTATTCTTCTTTTACAAAATTGCTTTATCAATCTAGCTCCTTTGATTCCACATGCTTTAAAACAGTCTGTGTTTAACTATCAACATCCTTCACTGGGGTTTTGATATGAATCACTTAACACTTGTGTATCAGTTTGAGGTGAATTGGTGTCTTTACTATATTGAATCTTCCAGCCCATGACTATTACCCTGGGGACCTTCACTTTGGCTAATTGTGGTGTTGTAGGAAGGTTCTTCTTACCTAAACTCTCTTCTGTCGACATCCAGTGCTTAGTTCATGTTTCCTTAGCTTTTTATTTTTTTTTAACCTGTACACAGGTTAATTCCACACCATTTCCCTTTGATGATAACTGGGAACCTCTATTACATGGTTCTGTATAGTATTTGTGGCACAGTGACTCATGCCTTCTAAGTAAGATGCTAACGAACTTGACTTTCCTTTATCCCAAACTTCCAATTCATTGGCTAGAAGCTACCCTCCCTCCCACCTTCCCTTTCTCCATGTTTTCTGGTGGATGGATGTTCTTAGAGACTTAAAAAACCAAACTTCCTGGCCCTCCCTGGTGGCGCAGCGGGTTAAAGCACAGCACTAAGAAGCTAAAGCCACTTCCGCATGAGTTCGATCCCCGCCTGCCCCGGAGGTGACCACATGGTGTAGCAGACCTCTCCTGACCCTCCCGCTGCTCCCCTCAGCAGTGTACTTCCTCGATCTGCCTGTTCTGCTCCCCACTCTGTCTCTGGTGAATCCTCTCACCCTCCACATCTCTGGCCTGTACCCCAGTTCTGTATGAATAAATAAAAATCTTAAAAAAAAAAAAAACCACCAAACTTCCCATTTGTTAATGTAGTGTCATCTACCCTATATTCCTTTTCTGGATGATATTTGCTCTGACTTGCAAATGGGGTTGGGTATGGGAATTTCTTTCAGAAAGTCTTTACTCTGTTATGATTGAAGCAAATATTTAAATGGATTCTTATTTACCAAAATCTATTTTTACTTTAAGTGGTTTCATGGACTGTTTTGTGGCTTCTGGTGTGTACAGTGAATTTCTTGTTACTGTTTTGATCTCTCCCTGTCCCGTGACTTTTATAGATATTTTCTTCCAAGTCCTGCAGGAGCCAGTTGAGGAAACAATACAAGGGAGACATTTGATCAGGACATAAATCTCTTTTATCTCTTAAAGTGTGACATAAATGTAACAAATCTAGGAGAATTGCCTTTATTTGAAAACTTATTTCTAAAGTTTTCATTGAGGGAATCTTGGTTTATAACACTTTTCATGTGTACAGTATTATAATTTGACATCTGTATGCATTAATTTGTGATCACCATGTAAAGTCTAGTGTCCATGTGCCACTATACACTTGTGCTCTTGGCCCCATTTACTCACCCCCCCAACCCTTTACCCCCTGGTGACCATCCCAACCGGTTTTCTGTATCTAAATTTGATTTTTAAATTTGTTTTATTTCTTTATAGTCCACTTATCAGTGAAATCATATGGGTTTTCTCTGTTTGCCATTTCTCTTTAGCATCAAACCCTCAAGATCCATCCAAATTGTGATAGATGGCAAAATTTCGTTCTTTTTCATGACCAAGTAGTATTCCATTATATGCACATACCACATTTGCTTTGCCTGTTCATCTCTTGGTCAACATTGAGGTTATTTCCCTGTCTTGGCTATTGTAAATAATGCTGCTGTGAGCACAGAGATAAATATATATGTTCATCTTAGTGTTTTTGTATTCTTTGGATAAATACCCACAAGTGGAATAGATGGATGTTATAGTAGTTGTATTCTTGAAAACAGTTTATTAAAGTAAGAAAAGTTTAATTGTAGATGAGGGAAAATGGCTTTTTAGGATCTTATGACTTGAGCTGCTAATTTTTAAAAAGTGAAGTAAAAATCTGTTCTTCATAGGTTGCTCTGAAGAAGTGTTTGTAAAAGTATTCTAGAAAACATACATCATGATGTAGCCCAGTCATGAATGATTTACTGATAGTCTGACTCTATTTTATGATTTCTAAGAGAAAAATAGTAAAGAAAGCATTCACGTTTAACAACAGAATTTAAAAGGATTGATTTTAAAAGAATAACTTAAAAATGTGCATTGATACATGAATTTTCTCTTTAAGGAACTTGATAATTAAACAATTTCTTTTTATCAAGAGTAAGTAATGCATTTTAAAACAGCACAGCAAGTTGGACATTTATAGTTTGTGTGATGGACACAGAAGTGAACTTTGTACTAGACTTAATTATTTTCTGTCAAGATGGCTAAAAGTAGTCCCAAAACACCAGGAATGTTAATGTAGCGTTTAACTTGAGAGAAATATTTCCCAAGGAGAATCCTTGATGATGCGTTTATCAGTCAATGTTGTCTTTCATAATTTGTTAAAACCTCAGCAAAGCACTTGCCCAGAGTGAATAATTTCCTTCGATATTTTGGCAAATCCATGTTTTCCCTTCCAAACAGTGTCAGGCAAGAGTGTGAGCGCTTTAAGTAATGTTTTATTTTCGAAATTATTACTTCAGCTTATTTGTATCAGATCATTTCTCTAGGCATTCTACTCAATTACTTTTTCCTACTAGTTTCCCTCTGGCCTTCCTTGTATCCGAGATGGGCAGAGTGGGAGAGGCAGAGGGGGAGCGGCCGTGGAGGAGCAGGGCTGAGAAGACATGAGCTGGGGCCAGTGGTGATGGCCGTCAGGCTTGTCCGAGCGACGCCATCAGTGCCAGCGAGGGGAAGTGACCGTCGAGGCTGGTGGCCAGGGCTTCCTGGAGGACAATTTTAGAGCTGCTTGCAGTGTAAGCAGACAATCCATTTAGAGACGTGTATTTGATCT
This sequence comes from Condylura cristata, assembly GCF_000260355.1. Lineage (NCBI taxonomy): Eukaryota > Metazoa > Chordata > Mammalia > Eulipotyphla > Talpidae > Condylura > Condylura cristata. The sequence continues at coordinate 19,108,741 of NW_004567130.1, forward strand.
TAACAGCCAGTGGGGGTTTTTGACTCTCTCAGCTTATATCAGAGCATTTTATTATTACTTTTTAAGATTGATTTATCTATGCACACAGAACTGGGCACAGGCCAGAGGTACAGGGGATGAGAGGACTCCCCAGAGACAGAGCGGGGAGCAGAACAGGCAGATCACCAAAGTACACTGCTGAGGGAAGCAGCGGGCGGGTCAGGAGAGATCTGCCACGCCATGTGGTCTCCTCCCGGGTGGGGATCAAACTCATGCTGAAGCGGCTTAGCTTCTCAGTGCTGTGCTTTAACTTGCTGCGCCACCAGGGAGGGCCCAGAGCATTTTATTTTTAAAATTTTTCTATTTTTAAAATATATTCATTGCATCAGCCTTCGTTTTTGTAGTATGTGGTTTCTCTGTGAAATCCCTACCACCCATCTTTGGGCGCCATCACCAAGGTCCCTCCGCTCTTCCCACCCTGCTCTGTTTCTTCTCCCGCCTCAGAGCATTTTAATATAAAAGTCTGAAAATATGGTCCCCAGTTAGTATGGCTGCTGCCCTGGAAAGATGCAGCGTGCTTACTTTGTGACCTCCCCCCTCGTCCCCGCGCACAGCAGAGAATTCTCAAAGAGGAAGGTGGAAGAGTTTGAAGGATTTTATTTTCATTCTGCACTGTGCAACGGACTGGCTGTTGGACAGACACTCACTGACTGTGTAGTGGTAGAAGTGTTGACAATACAAATGTGGCCCCTTTTTTGACAAGCCAGACAAGTGTGTGCTGGGTAGATGGAGCTTGGGTGGTAGATGGAAATTGGGTGCCAATTTTTAATGGGGGGCGGTGGGGTGGGAAGAAACAGAGCAAGGACTTCTTTGGAGATGAAACTTTCAGTCCTGCTCACACACGTGTCGGGGGGTCACCAGCTGGAGTCTGCGCAGGCTCGGATGAGCGCTGATGAGCATTCATAGGGTATCATGGGTGAACCGTCACTCACATTACTGAGTCCGTCGTGCTGCTTGGCTCCTGTTCTTGCAGTGTTTGTGCGTTGACTCATTTTCCTCCGTAGAACTGTGTGGCCAACCTGCTACCCTTCTGACGGGGTACAGGGAGGTTTTAAACCACGTGCACATCGTTTGGCGTTGTGGCTGAAAACCTGTTTCAGAGCTTCCATTCTGGCTACTGCTGCAATGAATTAAGATGCCGAGTATTTCCAGTGGTGCGGGGAATGCAGTATCGAACTTGCTGCTGCCAGTGCACCCTTGTATTAATTGTATTAATTTGTGGGTCCTGCTTCCATGCCCATGCAAACGAAAACCCTCATATTATGTTCCTTCAGCTGGGAAGGAGATGATATGCGTATGACAAGGAGACTTGCCTTGTCTCCGTCCCTTTGTATTTTCAAGTTCTCAGTCACCTAAGGTTCACCACCGAGTGCTTGGGTGAGCAGATGTGTGGGAGCCAAGTGCTTTTTTAGCTTCTCTGAGCTCTCTCTGTTCAGAGGAGCCCCGCTGTTGTTACAGTTCTTTTTTCAAGGAATGTTTCTAGGGAAGCTCGTAAGTGACGCAGTACACAGATGAATTAACTGTTTTCATTTACAGCTAGACTGTCAGGCGATGCTAATGCTTACATTTCCTTGCTGTTCTTATGAGACACCGTTGAAACCAGGAAATAGTAAATATGAAATAAAGACTGAATGTCTTAATTGGCCAAATGACTTGCCTTCTATAATGACTTGTGAGTTTTCTTTTCTTCTTCTTCTTCTTTTTTTTTTTTTTGTGAATGTTACAATGACCTTAGGCCATCTGGAACGACAGCCAGACCCCTCATCAAACACAGGTTTTTGCCGTGAGCCCCTGCTCAGGAGTTTCTGGTGACAATCAGCCGTTCACATTTGAAACTTAATTTATTCATGGCTTGGAACTAGGGGGAAAAACAGCCAAAAGGCTCTGTGCCATTTGTGTACAACGTTGAAGTTAGTGATAAGATTCCTACAACCACTTACCCTCGATGAATTTGTGTTTAAGTGTTAGGATGTCCTGAACGAACTCTGTAGATAGAGGTTTTGTGGACTCCACCACCTACTCCAGTGATTGAAACTACAGCTCCCAGCAATACCAGAGGGAGGACTGTGAGGACCCAAGGGTGGAGCTAAGCAACCATTTTGGGATCTATCTATTGCTCTATCTGTCTGTCTGTCTATCTATCTGTCTGTCTGTCTGTCTATCTACCTGTCTGTCTGTCTATATGAGGGAGCCATGTTGAGTTCTGGCTCTCTCCCTTGGCCTTGTGGTTGGTGGCTGGTCGCTTGGCTCTCGATGATCTTTCCATGTGCTATTGGGGTTTGAAGTCAGTGGAACTGGCAGGATGCTCTAGCTAACTTCTCTCTCTCTCTCTTTCCCTGGGTTATTCCTTTTCCTTTCCCCTTTGTAAATAAGCCCATTATTGACCCTTTTGTGTGCACCTGCAGTGCAGTTGAATCTTAAGTGTAGGGGAGGCCCCACAGACAGGCACCCAGTTCACGTCGGGCTGCCGTGTAACACAGGCAGTGGTGGTTGGAAAGGCAGCAGCCAGATGACAAATCCTTGGCGTCTGGACACTGGACTGTGCTGGGCACCCACCCCATTCTATTCTCAGGCCCAGCAGTTAACTCTCTCTTGGCAGCTTTTGTCTTGCCTTTCCTGATCTCATCAAATATTTAAAAACAAAGCCCAAAGGGGGAAGAATGAGCGTCCTCTCTTGCCAGATGACAGGATGCCCCCCCAGACCCCCTTTGCCCCTCTCTGCTTGTGTTGGTGTGTGAGCTATTCCCAGACTGTTCATTGGGGACTGGAATGTGCACTTGGGAGTCTGTGTCTTTCTGGGAAAAGAGGTGGGGGCTGTATGCTGCTCACACACCTCCATACATCTTCCCTTTCGTCAGCCCCGTAACACAGAGGAACACTTAACTGCCTCTTTCCACTTCCCTGAGTTTCTGGGTGCAGCAGTGGGGTGTTGACTCTCTGGCTCAGTAGTCTCTGGACACGGACGTCGGAGGAATCCCCACTGGGCTCCCAAGTGTTTCCCGTCAGCATCCATCCCCTTGAAGGTCCGTTAAACATGGGCTCTTGTCCATGCAGACTCAACATTCAGGCCGTGTTCTACTTGCAGCCATCCCAGGGACAAGTGGCCCATCTCACGCACTCACCAGCATGTGTGGGCGCCATGTTGGATTGTGGGTCCAGCCTGCTCATCCCTGCCAGCCCCTCCTGCACTGGCCCCTCACTGCTCCCTTGCTGCCTGACGTGAAAGCCCCCTGTTCAATCCTCCCTCATCTACGCACTCACCCTGCTCTGGGGATCTCGTTCACAGCAGCCTCCAGCTCCCTGAGGCCAGAACTCTCCCGCTGCCAGGGTTTCACTGCTTCTCGGTTGGTCCCAAATCAAATCTGTCCACCTACAGCCGACGTCTCTGCTTCCGTTCCTGCTGTTGCTGCTTTCCCAGCATCTAATGTTTCCTCTAACGTGATAAAGCGGCATGGGAGCAATCAGGCCGTGTAAGCAGAAAGCTGTGACTGCTAAGAGCCGAAGAGCCGAGGGTATCAGGGAGATTGAATGGCGCGTCTAGGAAATCCCAGCTTGTACGTCGAGGACGGGCACATGGTTCTTCCAGGCCGTGAGGTGTCCAGGTACGTCGAGGGCTCCATGAATGTTAAGGTGATTGCTGCTTTTATTCAAGGGCAGGACAAGCATTTTGGGGAGCAGGTGGAACGGTAGGGTTCTTCGATGGCCTCGCGCTGCTCCTGGATGCTAGAAGCTGACGCTGCTTTCACCTGTCCCCCTGTTTTTCACCCATCCCCCCGTTCTGGCCTAGGAGCTGCTCTCGCAGTGTTCAGGACCTCCTCGGCTCCCAGCTCCACCGCCTAGGGAATGGTGCTTTGCTTTCAGCAGGCATCTCCTCAGTGTGCTCGTCCCCTTTCAAGTCTCAGGCAAGATAATTAAATGAAGAAGTGATCTGGGACTTATTATCAGGTGATGCTAACAGCTGATCTCACCTGCTGCAGCCAGGCAGGAAGCAGCCGCAGACCCATGTGGATGGGCAGGGCGGCTTCTGGCGGCCGGAGTAGCCTCGTCACGGAGCTGTGTCCCTCAGACGCGGCTGGTGGCGGGGAAACAGGGGCGCGCATTGCCCCTTTCTATGTAAAACACGGGACTTGCTTCTGTATTTTAAAATTTCCTCCCTGAATTACCCCAGTCACAGCTGTTCAAGGGTGTTACTGCCATCGGGTTCGTTTCAGCGTGCCTTCCGGCCTCAGTTTCTCCACAGCTTCCACAGTCGACAGCACCTCATACCCATTCTGTTTTTATTTTTAAAACTGCCTTTGTCACTGGGGTGACATTGGTTTCCAAGGCGGAGCGGCATGTGGGGTCAGGCCTCTGTGGAGTCTGCCACACGGCCCCCCGCTGAAGGCCCTGTATCCTCCACAGTCTCCCATCGCCCCGCTCTGTCCCCCCACGCCTCACTCGGATAGCCTCAGTTTTCTTTCTTTCTTATTATTGTTAATGAGGAAGCGTCGGTCTCCAGCCTCGCTTGGTTTTTGCGAAGACAGGCTTCCCTACCCCCAGGTCTGGCAGCCTGGCCTCGCCACGGAGGCGACTCCCACTGAACGCTGATCTCCTGGGACAAGAAAGCCGTGCTCTGGGCTCTGTTTCCACCCAGCAGGGCGATGTTGTAGCTCACCGGGCATCTCGGCTGCGGAACGAACCTGCAGCGTGTGGGAAAAAGATAAGGGCGCCGGCGTGGGGACTCCGGCTCAGTGCTTGATCCCACTTCTGCAGAAGCTGCTTCAGCTCCCCGAGTGTTTCCTTTCCCCAAAGCCAGATCACGCCGTGAGATAAAGTTCTTGCCCTACTCTCCTCTGCGCTCCCTGAGAGATGGGTGCTGGCAGCAGCGCGGCAGCTGTGGGGGGCCGCAGGCGTGTCTGTGGGGTCACATAGTTCTCCTAAGCCAGAGAGCACTCTGGTGAGCCGCTCCAGTCCTTGGCTCTGGGGTGTAGGGAGTGCGGAACGGGGTCGGGGTGGGAGCCCACGCTGCGTGCCCTGTTGGGCTGCTCTGCCCCGTCCTGGGTCTCTCTGCCGGGGCTGCCACGAGGCCCAAGCCTCAGGGTCCCCAAAATAACACTTCCTGTTCTACTTCCTCCTCCACCTCCTCCTTCTGCCCTTACTTCCTCCTCCACTTCCTCCTTCTGCCCTTACTTCCACTTCCTCCTTCTGCCCTTACTTCCACTTCCTCCTTCTGCTCTTACTTCCTCTTCCACTTCCTCCTTCTGCTCTTACTTCCTCCCCCACTTCCTCCTTCTGCTCTTACTTCCTCC
>NW_004567130.1:19114167-19160163 GCF_000260355.1 Condylura cristata
CCACTTCCTCCTTCTGCTCTTACTTCCTCCCCCACTTCCTCCTTCTGCTCTTACTTCCTTCTCCACTTTCTCCTTCTGCTCTTACTTCCTCCTCCACTTTCTCCTTCTGCCCTTACTTCCTCCTCTTCTTCCTCCTCCACTTCCTCCTTTTCTACTTCTTTGTCTCTAACCTGGTTACTACCTGTGTTGAATCACCTGATTTTACAGCCTATCAAAGTCAGGATAAGAATGTAAATGTTTTTGTTACACTGGAGATGTGCGGTGCGAGAAGAGCCATGCTTAGGCTTCCCCTTCAAGTGCCACTTATGGATGCACATTTAACCCTAAACCCCAATGTGCCAGGCTGCGGTTCTTGCTCTTCGACCCCGGCGATGTCAACAAGCAGGGGTGGTAATCATGTATTTTGCCAGAAACCAAGCGCACAGAGGTGCCGTGCGCTGGACCCCAGTCTGCGCTGGGAGACGTGGCTGGGCTCGGGGTCCCTCCCGGCCCCGGGAGGTCCTGTCCGCTCTCCTTTCCTGTCCCGTGTTCTCCTGCTGCAGCTGGCGGGGCTGTCTTTCACATGAGTCTGGATGACACTCTCAAGTCTCCAGTCAGCTCTCTGCGGTTTTCACCTCAGAGATTCTCCTCGTCATTTAGAGCAGAGGAAACTGTCTGGCGCTGCTGTGGGCCTCTGCAGGCACCGCACAGAGCCACGCCCATGACAACTTCGCCTTTGGGGATGGAAGATGGCGACGCTTGCCTTTGCTGTGTTTGAGGGCTCCTGGAAACTCGCGTGCGTGGAGGGGAGACCTGCTTCCCCTGGGCCTTCTTTCCAGCTTCGACTGCCTGGAATTCGTGACCTGCAAAGTCGTACTTGACGCAGGCGTTCAGACGGGCAGCCTTCAGCACGGGACAAAGAACAGAGGGTTAGTGAGGCCTCCTGGTGCCCCCGTGCCATGGTGATGGCTGCTGATAAGTCTCAGGGCCCGGCCGGGGTTGGGAGACACACTGGCCCCTGCCTTTCCTTCTAGCGCTTCTCATCCGAGCGGGGGCTCTTCAGAGGCTCCTGGCAAGGGTGATGCGCACTGGGGGTCAGGTGGACTGGAGTCGATGCTTCTTGCCACCTGTCAGGCTCCCACAAAGGACAAAAACTAAGCCCACGCCAGGGGCATTGGCCTTGTGTCTGCCTTGTGAGCTTGCTAACTGGATCTCCCTGGTGGCGCAAGGGGCTAGAGCGCAGCACCGTGAAGCTGTCCACAGGGCAGGGGGCGTCTTTGACCTTGAAGCTGGGACCTCTGCGGGCAGGTGGGGCGGGCGAGCCCCGGGAAAGCTGGGTCTCACTGGTGTTGCTCCCTAGAGCAGTTCTGTTTCATGCTGAGGTCCGAGCCTGCCAGTCAATCACTCAGAAGAACTGGGCTTTTTACTATCTCAGGACATGGTGGAGGTCATGTCCCAGGGCTCCTGAACCTGATTTTGTTTTTGCAGACTCTCACAGACCTGGGTTTCTGGGGAGGAGAAATAAAACCAGGGTTGACAATCTCTTCTTCAGCTGACGGGCCTGTTCGTTCATGACATTAAGCAATGCCCGATTTCAAATACTTTCCACCGTGAAGGAGTGCCCATTGCTGTCTAGTTTCCAGTCTGGGAAATCTCGACTGGACTTGTTTTGTTTGGGACTAAGTCACCTGGGGTTTCTTCAGAGTTTCTTCTTCATGGGAGAAGATCTGGAAGGGAGAGTTACCATGGGCTAGACTTTGTGAACGTGCCGTCTCACGTACTTGAGCCATGGCTCTGTAGTGTCCAACTGCAGCTTTCTCTCTCTCTCTTTTTAAAGACTTATTTATTTGTGCATACAGAACTGGGGTACAAGCCAGAGGTGCAGGGAGTGAGAGGCATCACCAGAGACAGACTGGAGAGCAGAACAGGCAGATCTGCAAAGTCCACTGCTGAGGGAGCAGTGGGGAGACAGGAGAGGTCTGCCGCACTCTTTGGGTCACCTCCGGGGCGGGGATCGAACTCATGCTGCAGTGGCTTTCGCTTTGTAGTACTGCACTTTAACCTGCTGCCCCAGGGAGGGCCCCTCTCTCTCTCTTATTTAAAGTAGAATTTACTCTTCCCGTTGGTGGTACTAGAAAGGCTTCCTCTCATCACCCTGCGGAACATCCCAGGACCTGAAACTTATTCTCAGGACCACAGTCTTCCAGGTCTAACTTCCCTTAAGCAGTTTTGTCTTTTTGGCAAAGGAGTATAAATTGGCATCCTATTTTCTTAGCCCTGGTAATGGCATCTGGGAGAGTGGTGACTTTTCATGGTAGTTGTTTTACCATCTGTAACTTTCTTTTTTTTTTTTTTTTAAAGATTTACTTATTTATGCATCAGAATTGGGGTTCAGGCCAGAGGTGTGTGTGTGTGGGTGAGAGGACTCACCAGAGACAGAGTGGAGAGCAGAACAGACGGATCTACTGAAACACACTGCTGAGGGGGTGGCGGGGAGACAGGAGGGGTCTGCTGCACCAGGTGGGGCCCCTGGCCAGGGATCAGACTTGTGCTGAAGCGGCTGAGGCTGCGCTTTGACCCTTTGCACCACCAGGAGGGCCCGTCACCTGTCACTTTCTTGGTGGAAGAAACACTGGCGGTTCTTACCTATACAATTCAGACAACTCAGGATCTTACCACTTGCCCAGGAAAGTTCCAGAAGCCTTCAGCAGCTCACACCGTGTCTGGAACTTGTCTCCTATGACTACCCAGTAGAAGGCAACATCTCACACCCTCTTTAAATCCGTAGGGTGTGTGCGCCAGAAAGCTCTTCCCCACACTTGTGTTGAATTAGCAGGCTTGCGACTGAAGAGCTTGGGACTGGTGACTTGTCCCGCTATGGGAATAGAATCCCAGCGAAAGCTGTTCGGTTGTACTTGTAATTTCAGTCTATTTTAGTTAGTCTGTTTGTTCAAGACCTTGCTAAAATTGGGGCTGACTAATGGTCTGCTTAGCATCGCATTGACTTTAGCTTGAGTATGTATTTTCCTCCCCGATTTCTGGATGACTTAGACTCCAACTAGTATGATTCAAGTATTCCAGTGCAGCGAAGGGTCCAAACTGCGTCCCTTTGGTAGATAAATAAATAGAGAATGGAATTTCTTCCAGCTGCCAGACTAACCTTCTCTACTGGCACTGAACTCTGAAAAATGGCTCGGAGCTTGAAAGCCTTGAGCTGGAGGGGGACGGCACTGAGTTTTCCAGGTTAAGAAATCCAGGAGAACCCGCCCTGTGTGGTTCTTCATTTTTTGTGTGCTCATTTTTAATGAGGAAGTGAACCCCGGATGACAGTACTGATTTTTCTTTATTGGGTGACTGTTGGACCTATTCCATGGATTAAATCAGGTTAAGTAAAAAAGAATTGTTTTGAAAGTCTGGCTCTGGATCTCTGGTATATTTACCAAGATTTCCACTTGGTACCCATTTCTGTTTCTCAGGGATCCTCACGCCCGCCCTCTAGAACAAGAAGTCAGAAAGGGGAATGCAACAGGATGGGGCTTAAGTAAGAGACGGTGACCTGCCTCCTGGCAGTTCACTTTAAAAAGCAAGCATGTTACCGCTTCACGTACAACCAGTGGTGCCAGACGCCTCGGTCGGACTGGAGGGAGAAGCCAGCGGCCAGTCTGTGCTCTTGGCAAGCCTACCCCCACCCTGCTGTTCGGTGTGTGGGGGGCGTATGCCGGGCTCCTTTGCAGTTTGACTCTGCGCCATCAGTTCCAAGGTGAATCCAAGGACAGGAGATGCGTGTCCAAGGGCCGCACTGTAAATTCAGAGTCGGTTTCCGTGCCAGGGATGGGACTGATATTAAGTCCTGTGGCTCGTCAGCAGGACTTGCCCTGGCTGGAGAAGCTTACTCAAAGCAGATCTTGGATCCGACCCGGGTGACTGGCCTCAGGCCCGCTGCTGCTCCCCGTGTGGGGAGGCGCGGTGTGCGCCGAGCGCCTACTTTGCGATTTTTAATTTAAAGGCCGAACTGTGACTCCCCCTCATCCTTGCCTGCCTGTTAGAAGAGTTGTGAGATCTCCCGTCCCCGCGGGTGTTTCACGCGACGCTCACCAGCGTGCCTGGCTGGGGCGGGTGACGTCCGGTCACTCTGGCTTTGTGGCTCAGAGCTGGCCACTTTCGTTTCTGAGTCTCTCCCCTGACAGCACGACAGGCCCCGTGTCCAGAGCCGTAGATCGGGCGAGCAGGAGGTGGTGGCAGGTGTAGGGAGGCGGCGAGGAGCAGAGACAGGGCCCCTTCCCGACACGTCTCCAGGCCTGGCTCTGCCCAGAGCCCTGCCGGGCCGCAGCCCTGGCGCCCAGGACTGAGATTTCCCTGATCTGCCTGGACGTTTCCAGAGGCATCACTGGAAATCTTGACTTGCCTCCGTCTGGTGCACTCTGCCCCTGGGAGAGATAATTCGGGTTCGCGGGCATTTCCTCCCGCTGGGCTGCTGAGCGCTAAACCTGGTACCGCTGCAAATGGCCGCATGAGATGCACGTCCTGCCTCCATCGCCAGCCTACCTGTCTGCTCCTTGTTTCTGCCTCCAGAAAGCTCCGGTCAGGTGGGTGAGCCATAGTGTGGGGAGATGAAGTGTGACCCACAGGGAGAACCCCCATAACGTGGTTTGTTGGAACCTCTTGTACACCCCTGGGTCCTACCGTCAGACAGATGCCCAACCAGCGGCCCAGTCGGGCGGGAGTGGGTGGGGGCCTCTCGTGATGGTCAGGAGCCAGCAGCACACTGGTACAGGGAGCAAAGGCCTCCTCTCACCTGGCTCTTTCCCCACCCTTCCACCTCTGCCCTTGAGGCTCGCCTCTTTATTTCGTTTACATTTTCCATTAATTTATTGTGCTCAGCCTTCACCTTAGGCAGGGAGGGGAACTTCAACATTTAAAAAAAAAAAAAAGCGAATGGCTTCCCCCTTCCAGGCTCATTGCCAGGATTAAATGCTTTAAGGTTATTTTCCCTCTGCTAGCAGGGTTTACCTTTCCAGTCTACATATAGCAATAATTGTAGCCTTACATTTCTGGGGTTCCATGTTTATGTGATTTATATCCCTGTGAGAATGTAAGCCTCTTAGGAATGGAGACCAGGATTCTTTCAGGACACATAACTGGCTTTTCAAATAACAGCTGAGTTTCTGGCTCATAGTTAGTTTATGCTTCATTGTGTAATTTGCTGTCATTCTTGTGTTTAGCTGATTAATCCTTAAACAACTGTATCTCAGTTGTTTGCATTTTTTTTTGTCCCGAAAAGCCCTACGTCACTGAGTCTCAGCATTATATAAATATTTATTAAACAAACCCTCAGAGGATCTTGCATGTGGAAAATGTTCCACATTCCTCATAATCAGGGAAATGCAAATCAAAGCCACAATGAGATACCACCTCACCCCAGTGAGAATGGCCCATATTAAAAAAACTAGCAACAACAAATGTTGGCGAGGATGTGGAGTAAAAGGAACTCTCCTACACTGCTGGTGGGAATGCAGACTGGTCCAACCACTATAGAAAGCTGTGAAGAGGTCCTCCAACTACTAAAAATGGAACCACCACATTACTCAGCAATTCTACTCCTAGGCATCTACCCAAAGGACTAAAAAATGGCAGTTCAAAAGGATACCTGCATCCCTATGTTTATTGCAAAACTATTTACAATAGGGAAGATGTGGAATCAACCAAAATGCCCAAAAATAGATGACTGGATCAAGATATGGAATATATGCACAATGGAATACTACTCAGCAATCAAAAAAGATAAACTCATGCCATTTGCGGCAATATGGATGGAGCTGGAAGGGATCATGCTGAGTGAGATAAGCCAGAAAGGAAACGCTTCAGAGAAACTTACCATGGGCTGTGTCCATCTACCCAGCAGTACGGCCTTCCGATAAGTGCTTCTTTTCTGCATCCTGCACACGGTACTCTGCGGAATCAAGAATGAATTCCTGCTTTTTAGAAACGAAGAGTTTCTGAGGTTCTGTTTTAGCTTGGAAGTAACCCTTTTTCCTTCCTCTTGATGCTAGAATACTACCAGTTTCCCATCCTGGGTCCGTTGCACTGTCATTTAAGGAAAGGCCCCTCCCTTGGGAGTCAGGAGCCATGCCAGTGCCTCTCAGAGTACCCCACACTCTTCCTGGCCTTGAGTGGGCACTTAGTAAATGTTTGAGGAATGGAATAGAAAGACAGGCCTCCCCAACTTCTCCAGGCCTTCCTGCTGCTAATTTGATTGCTTCATCCACCTCTTTTGCAGGTGGGTTATTTTGAAGCAAGGTCGACAGAGGCCCTGCACTCTTATCAGAAACTTTTGCCACTCCCTTAACTATCTGGAAGAATTACCCAGAATTAGGATTCTTACCAGAAATAGCTTTTCTATCAGATAAATCTATCTGTGTGGCAGGGCAAACACCTGGTGTTGCCACAAGTCATCTGCTCATCATCAGGGGATATCCTCATCCCCCCCCCCGTCTACTTCAGTATCAGTATCCCTATAGGCATAGAATTAATTTTGGCTTTTCGCCTATTAATCTGTTGTTAATTTGATTGCTTAACCAGCCCAAGAAGTACCCAGGGGGTAGGGAGAAATTTCCTGTCTGCCTCTACAGAATGGAGACTGCCAGGCAAGAGCAGAGAATTCATGTAGCCCACTTGCAAGAAAAGGCAGGTGAGACCCAGAACTTTTCATACAAAGGAACAGAGCATGTACAAAACAATGGGCTTACATGTTCTGGAGAGAAGAGAGGTCAATTTTAGTTACACTTATTTAAACATATTCCTTGAGATTGCAGGAGAATAAATACTTCCTGAAACGATAGCAGCGGTATGCCGGGTAATTCTCCGTTACTCAGTGAAGTGAGGGAATGAGAGATGCAGTGAGGGCTGCAGACTCAGGTAGACCAAGTGACCTGGCCGCTTCTGCTCTCAGCTGTTTGCTCAACTAACACAGGGTCAATGGGGGAATGTCTTCTACGGGGAGGAGAGACTTGTTATCACGTGGAGAGAATTTTTTTTATGTTCTTTTTTTTTTATTTTATAACAGTTTATTTTTACATCATTTTGTACATTTTTTTTCCATCTCAATTGTAATCCCCACGGGTTTCCCATCACCAAGTCACCTGTGTGCCATCACCATAATCCCGTGCACTTCCCTCCCCACCCCCCCGTTTTTGATCCCATTCCCCACTCCACCCCTACAAAATGTCTCTGGTATATGGCTGTTCATTATTTTTGTTATTTTTGGAGAGAATATTTTTACCATACAGATCTGTGCAGAGACAAATAATGACCCCAGTGGTATCAGTCCCCATCCCATGGTAGAAAAGCCATTCTTTGTGGTAAGACATTTGCCTTGGGTGTGGGGGAAGGGGAGGCATTTTCAGGGGTTAGGGCCCTGGTCTCTCGGATTATCAGGCACATTCTCAGTGCTTCCAGTTTTGTTCTTTATCTTGTTTATATTTTCGTATTTGTCAGAAACTCCTTCAGTTGAGATACAAAAATAGCTTTTGCTTTAAAACTGTAGCCACTCCAGGGAGCATTTTCACATGAACAAGGCATTCTGCCACAGGAAGGCTTTCGAAAGTGAGATCTGGGAACTATGTCTTCACCTTTGGCAAGAGATGCTGAGTCATGGGGGTTCAAAGCACAGAATGTAAGAGGACAAAATACTTGAGCTTGACACTTGGGCTCTGTGAGAAGTTTGTAAATATTTAGGCTTAAAATCCTCCTGGGAACTTGTACATCATGCTGCGAAATCCTGTAGAAGTTGTAGTCTAAGGGAAGAAGACCGCGGGTGGGAAGTGCACCCCTCCTGGGAGCAGTGTTACCCCAGGGACGAGGCACCTTGGATTGTCTTGCGGGGTAGGGCCCACTGGAGCCGGAACCCAACCCCTCTGTGAGCTGGGTGGCCTGGGGCCATTTGCTCCACCTCTGAGCCTTGGTCAGCCTTGTTCTGTAAGAGGGAAGCCTTCAGGCTGCCGGGAGGAGGAGACTTGAACTATACAGCGAGAGGCGAGTCATCAGCGGGAACTAGTGGCTGAGTCGAAGTCAGCAGTTGGCTTTTCTGTCATAAAGATGACTCCAGGAGCTGAAAAAGGTGCAAGGAAGCTACCACCATGTGCTAGGACATGGGGAGGCTCCCTGACTTGGAGAGAGGGCGAAGACACCGCTGACAGGAGGGAGGCTTTATTTTATGGTGGGCGTCGCCTGCTTCTTCGGGGGGACCTTCTCCATTCTGCAGGAGCAGCGTTCTTTGACAGACTAGAAGGGGAACCCTGCTCTCGCTCCAGATCCACAGGGGATGCAGGGGGAGCCCCCACAACACAAGGCCAATTCCTGGGAACCCTTGGGAATGCCCGGCCTGGCTGGACCACAGAACAGAGGCTCACTCAGGTGCAGAAGGAGTGGACAGTGTCTTGTCAGTTCTTTTTTTTTTTTTTTTTTTAAAGATTTATTTGTTCATACAGAACTGGGTCCAGGCCAGAGATGCAGAAGGTGAGAGGATTCACCAGAACCAAGCAGGGAGCAGAACAGGCGAATCGACGAAGTACACTGCTGAGGGGAGCAGCGGGCAGTCAGGAGAGGTCTGCCACGCATGCGGATCTCCTCCGGGGCAGGCAGGGATCGAACTCATGCAGAAGTGGCTTAAGCTTCTTAGTGCTGTGCTTTAACCCGCTGCACCACCAGGGAGGGCCCTCTTTTTTTTTTTAAATAAGAAAGTGTGATAGAATTGTTTGCTTGTGAGGAAGACTGTGTTCTCTTTCTTGGGAATGAAATTCATGTTGAGGTAACTACCACAAAAGAGAAAAGTTCATTTTATGCAGAAAATGTGAGAAAGTCCCAAACAGCTCAGCTCTGATGTCTGGAAGAGGTGTGATGGTGTCTGTGCCTCGGGGGTGGGGGTGAGGTGGCGCGGGAAGCAAGCTGGTAGCTGGTCCTTAGTGCTTTGACCGTGTGAAGTATTACTCAAAAGCTAACAGTAAATTCTGAGACTTGCACTGTGGCTAACTCTGCAGGACCTCAAGTGCACCCGTCCGCCTGGGTGAGCGCACCCCCCAGTGAGGCCAACCAACAGACCAGCAGAGCACAGTGCACTCTCCTGCAAACAGCTGCAGCCCACTGCTTTGTTTCAAGTAGAAGCTACAAGAAGCCCCAAGCGCGCTACAAACATGCACCCCACGCTTGGCACATCTCCTGTCTGCCCCCCACCCCCACCCCGCACGTACCATCCTATATATACACATGGGCGGTCCTAATAAACAGACCTCAGACCCCAGGCTCCTGCTTCATTTCCTCACGTGTCCGAGTCTCCTACGTTCGGGCGAACGTAGCGGTCAGCGCACCCAGCGGTCAGCGGTCAACGTTTGCAACATTGCACCTTTTTTTGTTTGTTTGTTTGATTTTACTATCAGGTTACTCCAGATAGGAAGATTCTGATGTTAATAAATCACTATTTGTGCTTACGGGATCATTTAGTTCCTATTTGGAATAACACATTTCTTACATATTCTTGTTCATGGCTAAAAATGAAAAATGTTTGGGTCCCTAGACAAGAGATGAGAAGAGAAGCTACAGGGAAACTGTACTAGAGCCCAAGATCGTTTGATTCGAGCTTGAAGTCTGACATTGCATCAGCATCGGGAGACAGTCTGTGTAAGAACGACAGCTGTCGTCAGAGGGCTGTGGCTGGCCCTCTTTGTTGGTTCTCACGGAAGTCGATAAAGAACTGGAAGCTGGTGTGAGACACGGAGGGGAGGGCTGTCCTAGTTCTGCAGAAGTTGAGCCAGGCTGTGTGGCTGGTCCCACAATCTGCCGCCCTCGCATGGACGGTTGTCATTCAGGGAGTGCAGATGGGTGGGAGATTGCTGCCTGTCTTTTGCTCATTAGGGACCTGTTCCGTGTCAGAAACTGGCGAGGACTTCAAGTGTTAACAGCTGGCCAAGACTCCTCTCATGCCCTCCAGGAGAACCGTCCAGCGTAGAAGGCTGATCTGAAGAGCTACTCTGACCTAGTGGAGGTACGAGCAAGGATCCGGGACCTTGAGCAGCGCCTCAGTGTGTGTGGGGCAAGGAAGGCTGTGTACCATGGGAGGCCGTGTCTGACAGGGCGCGTAGACGGTTCTTACATAAAGAGAAGAAGGAAGAGGCCGTAGCAACTGTAATTGTCAACGCTGAACTCGGAGGGGTAGAATTACGAGAACGATTTAGGGAACAGGGCGAAGTAGGACGGGAGGGACCGCTCGAGGGGCTGGGGCTGGCGGGGTTAGGGCCAGTCTCAGCTCCTGGAGGCCTTGTCTGTTACACCAGGGGCTTTTGCTCTGTTTCTCCAGCAGTGAGGTCTGCGGAGCCTTGGCTGTGTTCTCAGGAAGATCAACATGGCAGAATGGGGAGGATGAGTTGTTTGGGTGGGCGGGCTTTTGTATTCTCCCCCTAGAGTGCGCATTTCGTTGTTGTTCTTTTTGGCTTCTGCCAGGATGCTTGGAGGCCTTCGTGCCCTGGGCTGGGACTCGATTGTCCTTGGGAAGACTGAGCCTGTGACTGGCTCTTGCTTCATTCGGGTCGTGGAACTCAGGCCCAATACCTGCAAATACTCTTTCTTCCATTTCAACAGAAATTAGAGAAATACACACATTCTAACTCATATGTTTTCGAACATGGTCACAGCCCCACACGGCCCCCTCCGCCCTCCGCCCGAGAAGCATCACCCTGCTCCCAGTGCTCCTCCCTCCCCCACCTCGCGCCCCTCCTTTGCTAGGCGCCTCCTTTCTGTGACTTGCTGGCTTGGAGTTTTCTCGACCTTTTGTTCATTCCTCTGTCTTCCACATTTAAGGGAGACCATCCTGTATTTGTCTTTTTCCTGCTGACTTATTTTGGCTGACATAACCCTTCCCACTCCGCCCATGTTGCTGCAGATGGCATGAGTGTGTCTTTTTTGTTCACTGAGCAATAACCCACGGCATAAACATACCGTGACTTTTTGATCTACTGGGGCACTGGGGTTGTTTCTGGATCTTGCTCTTGTAAATAGTGCTGCAGTAAACACAGGGTGCAGGCATCTTTGAATGAGTGTTTTGTGTCCTCTGGGGAGATTCCTGGGAGTGGAGTGACTGGATCGGATGGAAGCTCCATTTGTCGTGTTCTGAGGAAGGCCCACACAGCTCTCCATGGCGCTGGATCGTTTATACCCTCAGCGGTGGTGTAAGAGGGTCCCAGTGTCTCCACAGCCTCTCCAGCGTTTGTTGTTTCTGGTGTTTTTTTTTTTGAAGATTTTATTTATTTGTGCATACAGGACTGGGGTACAGGCCAGAGGTCAGGGGGCAGTGAGAGGATTCATCAGAGACAGAGCGGGGAGCAGAACAATCAGATGGACAAAGCACACCGCTGAGGGGAGCAGCAGGCGGGTCAGGAGAGGTCACCTCTGGGGCAGGCGGGGATCTAACCGAAGTGGCTTTAGCTTCTTATTGCTGTGCTCTAACCTGCTGCGCCCCCAGGGAGGGCCCGTTCTGTTTGTTTTTAAACACGGCAGTTCTTGCTGGAGGGAGGTGGTTTCGGCTGCATTGTCCCGATAGCTGGTGGTGTTGGACATTTCTTCATACGCCTGCTGGGCCATTTGCATTTCCTCTTTGGAGAAGTGTCTTTTTAGTTCCTGAGCCCTATAGATATATTTTAAGTGGGAGTTGATTGCAATTTTTTTGGGTGCAATTTGTTGAGAATCAGATTTTTGCAGGTGCACGGGGAGCTGACTGGGAAAACTGGCGCTGTGGAGAATGATAGTCCTCGCCAACTGAACAGCAGGTGTTTTTCCATATCTTATGCAATAACTATACCTGCAGCAAAGTCACAGACGTTTGCTAGATGCAGAAAAGCAACTGCTATTTTCATCATCCAGTAATGTCTCGGCTACATGCTGGATGCCATGGTTGGCTCTGGGAAAGCAAAAATAAAATTATCCATGGTCACTGCTTTCAAGAGGTCGACTTTTAGCTTGTTAAAAAGACAATTTATCATCAGATGAGCAGGGACAGAAAGTGGAATGGTGGTTGCCGGGGGCTGGTGGAGGAGGAAACACGGAGTTGTTCAGTCAGCAGAGTTTCAGTTTTGTAAGATGAGAGAACTCTGGATATCGATTGCCCAACAACTTGTGTGTAGTTAACACAACGGAACTGTATGTAACTGTATCACAACAGTATGGTTTTTGTCATGTGGATTTTGCAGGTATGAAACATACTCTCTGTATAACAGTACAGATGACTCACTATTTTCACTTCGTAGTTGAGAAACTGAGGCTCAGCTACGTGGCGTGGCCAGATGAAGAGAACACAGCCGGTGGACGGAGAACAGACTGAAAAATTTTTGTTTCCTAGATGAAAAAAAAAATGTAAATGCTAATAAAAGCAATAAACATTCCCTGGTTTTCCTTGAGGTGAGTTGGGCATGAATCCCTCTGCCTGTGTATGGGTAGGCTACATTTTAAAAATTTGCATTTTGGGGACATGCTGTTTTCTAATACATCTTTTTCACTTAGGTAACTTTTTCCCTGAGTCAAAAGTATCACTTTAATATGTGACATTTAACGGCTGCCTAAGGAAACGTCACGTCACTCATTTCATCAATTCTTGAAGTGTCAGATATTTAGGATATTTCTATAGTTTGCTAATAGCATGATACGAACTTCCTTTTACTTAACCATTCAGAGTAAATCAATACCAGTGGAATTACTGCATCGAAGGGATTATATATTATATATTTTAAAGGATTTTTCCTTTTTACTTATTGGCAACATCATCCAAGTAGTTGTGACCCAATATTTAAAAGGGTCCAAATTTATTAAAATTGTGGATCTCATTTATGTGAAAAAAGAAGACAGCAGAAACGTGTTTCTCAGTGTGGGCGTCAGGATTGCGTTGTGGGTGTCGGGGCTGCATTGCAGACCCCAATTCTTCCATTGGACTTCTAATTGCCAACACCACAGAATGTGACAGCCATGATCAAACTGGCTCAAGGCCTGACTGACGCCCCCCACTGAGATTACATCACCCCTGGGGCATTGGGGGGTGCAGGACAGAGGGAGGAAGACTCCAGGTCCAGAGCGCTGGGGGGCTGCCTGGAGCTGCCACGCCTGTCAGCTGGGCCGGCCTGGCATTCCCCGGGTGGGCAGGTGGGCAAGCCAGTGAGGGCTGTGTGAGGACTGTGAGCGGTGGGGATGTGGCCTGGGATGCCTCATCGTCTGTGCCAGCTGGGGGCAGTGGATAGGAGCGGCTGCGGGGTCTGCCTTGTCGCGGCCCACCCCAACCTCCCCTCTCTGGTCGCCGACTTCCTGTCAAGGTGTCTGGCTAGTTGCGCTCACCTGACCACGGTGCCACCTGCTGTTCTCAGCAGACAGCCTCATGCCAGGCTTTTGTCCTGGGGAGAGGCCCCCTGCCCGCTTTCGCAGTTAGCTTGACTAGCAGGAACTTTGGGCTCTGAGACAGCACCCTGAGAACAAGGACGGCTGGGGCTCCACAAGGTTCATACTGCTAGGGGTGAGGGGGAGGGGGCTCTTTGAAAACACAAGGTGAAGAGGCCCCTGAGCAGGCCAGCAGGGGCCCCGCTGAGGAGCCCGTCCCTACCGACCCCTCGCCTCAGGCTTCTCGCGTCCAGGTGGAAACCCTTTCGGCCTCAGACAGCCAGTTCGAGGTTCTTTGTCTCAACGGCCCTGGTTCGCGAAGATGGGGGTGATGGTCAGTCGCACGCAACATGCCTTCTAGTCATGCACCCACCAGGTGCTGGGCTCCGACGAGGGGGTCCACGGACAGACATGCAGGGTGACGGGGTACCAGGCCCAGTGTGTCCGGCTGAGCTTGGCCGAGCTGCCATGTGGTGGCGGAGGCAGGGCATGGGCTGCGTCGCCATATGCATTTTCTGGGGTGAAATCAGGACGGGGAAGTGGGCTGTGGTCAGCAGGAGGTCTGGCTGGTGGTCGCCTCTGTGCAGCAGGGACACAGGAGGGGTCACCTGCACCCTGGGGTCCCTCCCTGGCCAGGCATCCACCACATCATGTGGCTGCTGTGACAGCTTCACAGTGCTGCACTTTAACCCCTGCGCCACCAGGAGGGCCTGTGAGCATCCCTTTAGCCTGTTGTTTTTAGCAAAGGATGGAGCAGTGACCTTTCTCTCAGCGTCCAGGCGTAAGTGCATTAGGCCAGATAGCCACGGCGCCTGGTCTCCGAAGCAGAGCGAGTGTTAAGTTTATCGTCGCAGTGTCTGCATTCAGACCACGCGATTCTGACCCCCGTCTGCCCAGCTCACCGCACCTTGGCTCCCCCTGGCTCCTGGGACCCTAATGTCCTCTGTAAAAGGCTTATCCTACTCTAAGGGAGTGGTCCTTACCACAGGAGCACCTGGATGACTTGTGAGTGACTCTGACATGTTGGACGCGCAGCAAGAGCCTGGTGAACGTTAGCTCCGATTGCTGGAACAGGCTTCAGCAAGCACCTCGGGAGCGAAGTGGTCAGGACACGCACTTTGAGTTCCAGCAACTCTGGGCTACTAGCACCACTGACACCTGTATCAGAAACGGCAGCCGATTCGTCCTTACGATACTACCTGCTATGAGTCCGAAAAGAGACAGTGTATGCAAGTATTGGCTCTTGGCATCTTGAGTGCTCAGCCACTGCTGACTAGAAATGTGCAGAGTGGGCAGGTCGGACGTGGTTCGCTCGGCTCTCCCCAGTTTAGTGTTTGTAGATAAGTCTCTGAGACGCTTCGTGCCTCCGTTGCTTCACAGGTAAGACATAACCAATGGCAGACGCGATCTCCTCTCGTGTGTGGGGAAGCTCATCGTGCCTCATGGAGCTTTGCACAGCATTGCATTATAGCTGGCATTTTTTTCTGATCTGGCTTTCCAAAATATATAGTGGCTAGTGAGAGTGAAGCGTTTTCCAGATGGAGCTCTGAGTGGCGAGGAGAACAATCTGTGTGGTACATCTGTGGCCCCACAGCCTGCCAGGTGATCAGAGAGCCGTGTGCTGTTCGCTCCCCTCATGCTCCCCTCCTGAGGCTGCGTCCAAGGAGGTCACCTTCCTAGACAGGAGGGCAGCTTGCAGAAGGAACTTCCTCCTGTTAGATTCGACAACTAAAGATTTAAGCATCTGTGTGTGCATTTAGTCAGTGAGATCACTGTCATTCCTGCAGATGGGCACAGGAGGCGGGTGCAGAGTCGGCAGAGTACAACAGGAACGGAGAGGTGAGGCTTACGCAGTTTTCAAAGTGCATATACCAGTACCATATTTTTTGGGTTCTATTTAGGGCAAGGTGAAACATGAAAACAGTAGACTTCAACTTCTGATGACATAGGAAAAGGAAGACAGCAAATGTCTTTTGAGTACTGGCTTAGTTCAACCTGACATTTACACGTTTGTTCTCCTTCATCTTAAGAGTAGCTGAAGATAGAACTCAACGGCCGCTTCCGTGGCTAAGGAGAGGCGGTAAAAAAATACATGTAAGAGAGCTGAGGCCCAGCAAAACTGAGGAGAAGGTGAACTCCAAACCAGTTGTTTTCTTGGACCCGACCTATTCGTAGGGTTTTCCCAGAATTCGTAGTGGAGGTTGCTGGACAGTGTCATTAGTCATTGAGGAGCTCTGGAGAAAGGAGAAGACTGGGTGTTGTTGGTTTTAGCTCAGGTGAAATTCTATACTGATCGTCAAATGTTTGTTCTCTGAGAAAGGGAAGCATAGTCTCCAGAATCCATCTTGAGCTCACTCCAGCAAGCATGGCGGTGACCTCGGTGGGGCTGTGAACAGCTCACGATGGGATGTGTAGATTCCGACATGGTGAACCCGGCAAGGTGTCTGTTCGTATCCTTGGGAAACAAGAATGAGTTGAGGAGAAAGTATAGTGGATGACAGTCCGTTGGTGTGGGCGCGAAATGAATTCTTCTTGCTCAGGGCTGGCGTTTCTTCCACCTGCTTAGTGCAAATTCCTCCATTCCTTTTCTTGTGCTCTGGACCATCAGTGCTGGGAGGAACACAGTGGACACAGATTAAGTACCAAGGACTCCAGCCGGGAGACCCACAGTCAGTCTGTTGGCATGTGTTTAGTAGCTTAAGGCTAAACACATGTATTGTCTTGCAGGTTTGTAGTTCAGAAGTCTGAAACGAGATCTCATTGGCTAAAGTCAAGGTGCTGGCAGACCTGCTTCTCTTCTGAAGGCCTTTGAGAGAATCTGTTTCGTGTTTTCTTCCAGCTTCTGGAGACTTCCCACGTTCCTTGGTCTCATTCTAATTTCAAGACCGGCAATGGTCACTCGAATTTTTATCATATCCTGTCTGTCTGACTCTTAAATCTGCTTTTTTCTTTCACTTTTTTAAAAAGATGTATTTATTTATGCACACAAGAACTGGGGTACAGGCCAGAGGTGTTGGGTGAGAGGAATCCCCAAAGACAGAGCGGGGAGCAGAACAGCAGATCTACTGAAATCTACTGCTGAGGGGAACAGTGGGGAGACAGGAGAGGTCTGCTGCGCTCCGGGGGTTCCCTCCCTGGTGGGGATCGAACTTGTGTTGCAGGGGCTGTGGCCAGCTTCGTAGTGCTGTGCTTTAACCCGTTGTGCCACCAGGGGCCTCTTCCATTTTGATTGCATTGGGTCTACTCATGTAATCTAGGATATTTTCTTTAAAAGTCAGGTGATTGGCAGCCTGACTACCCTCTCCAGGTAAGGTACTGTCGTCAGAGGTTTTAGAGATTAGGATGCGGCCCTGTAGGGGTTTGTCACGGTGCCTGTCTCCCGAGCTAGCCTACGCTAACCACTGGTTCTAATTTTGGAGTGCACACATGCTGACTTAAGGCAGCTACTTCAGTTCACATAACAGACCAACCTCTAGAATCAGAACAAAGAAACCTGGAGGTTTTCAGCTTCGAGAAAAGCAGCAGTGTTGAATGCTGTGACTCAGAGAATATCGGAAAAAACAAATTCATAGGGAGTAAGAGCTCTGACTCTGACATTAGCACATGCCTTTGGTAGAGAGAGGTTCTCGTGGAGTTTGGCAGAAGTGGGGGCTATGAACCTTGAAGAGAGGGCTCATAAGACTCTGTAAGACGTTTGGTTGTTTAGTGTCTTAACTGCACTATTTTGCTTGATTGAGGTTGGGAAAATATTTTGAAGATGACTGCTAAGGTCCAGAGATTTTGCCGGTTGTGAGTGAATTTTAGAGCGCTCTCTGGCACTTCGGATTCTATTAGTGAGTCTGATGTGCTGAGCATGCACCTTGGTCTGCTGCCTGTGACTCCCAGCAGCAGAGGGGAAAGAACAACGCAACATTTAATAAAACTGTTAGAAGACATGAGACAGCAGAACTCGCAGGAGCTGTGATTTACTGCTTCATTCTGTGGATGCTGCCATGATAACAGGTAGTCCTTTCAGGGATTCTGTTATGGGAATGCCCTCATTTTTGAGTGATTAAAATTTAATTATAGGCTAAATAGATAAACTAAGGAGTGATATGAGTATTAACAACCGTTTCTATAGTAAGTTCCTTGTTGGCATTGAGAAAATTATTAAGTAAATCAGTTCAGCGCAGTTTTCAAATTAAGGTCCTTTGTGAAAGGCAAAAGAAACATCTTTTAATAGGAGGAATTTTATTTTTCTTTTGGTACAGACTTTGTCCATTCACACACAAAATAGCCCTTCTTGCATGGGCAAGAAGACACTGTGTATTACTTATTAATGGAAACATCCGGGTTTCAAATGTCACTTTCTCTAATGTACAGAGTAAATGCTGGCTGCTGCACATGGCGCTTCCACAGAGCCGCTGCCAGAGAGTAGTTGGTTTTTTACCAACAGCCCACTCTGTGAATGAGCCATTTGGAAGCAGAGCCCCTAGTTCTAGCCAGTCCTCCAAAATTGTCGCCCTGGGCGAAACTAAAAGCAGCCTCATGAGAAACCTTCCGCCGTAACCATCAGCGAAGACATCTCTAAGTTCCTAACCACGGGAAACTGCTCTCAACAACTCGTTTTGGGGTTAGTTTATTATGCAGCAATGGGTAACGGACGCAGGGGAACTTACGGACACTGAGGCTGAGGTTGGGCAATACAAGCGGATCTAGGATGTGAAGAGTGACAAGTGGAAAATGAAGAGAACACGTGCCACTGTATGTGGTGAATATGTGCGTGCAGTTGGACTCAGAAGGAAAAGAGAAAGATAAAAAGGTGCAGAAGAAACATGCTTAGAAAGTATGGGTAAAGAACTTTCTAAAAGTGATGAAAAAACAAAGACTATCAAAGAATTGCAGTGATAATGGTATCAGCCTTCTCATAACTACCTAAGCCAGAAGCAGTAGAGTAACATCTTTAACATGGTAAAAGGAAAAAGAAAAAGAAAAACAAAGTGTTAACCTAGATATTTTACCTAGGCAAATATCTTTCAAAAATAAAGATAAAAGATATCTTCAAACAAGCAAAACTTGAGAAAATCTCATTACCAGCAGACCAGGAATATAAAGAAATTTAACTGAATTCCATTAGACAGATGGAAAATGATGGCAGATGGACATTCGGGGAATGCAGGGGAATGAGGCGTGCTAGGGATGGTAAAACTTTTGGCAAATAAAAACTGACATTTCCCTAATTTTTGATTCCTTAAACAATAATTGGCTGTCTGAAAGAAAATAACAGTGCATTGTTAGTTTTATAGCACATGTAGAAGTAAAATATGCGACATTCACGAGTGTCAAGAGGCTGCTAATGGAATGTACTGTACGTTATGAGAAGCGCGGTTGGTAAGAGTGATGTTGACGATAGATGGTGTCTCCTCTGGAGCAGCACCAAAAATGTGAAAATATATAGTTAATAAACACATTTTAAAGGTAAGTTAGAATCATACGAATTCTCAATAGAAAACAGAAAAGGGGGAAATGGCATAAGTGGGAGAAGTGAGCAGTGTGCCCTGGGTACTAGACGGACCTGTAAAGGAGGATTACATTTAGAGCAAGTAAATTAAATGCTCTTCTTAAAGGACAGAGTCTGTTAGGTTGAATAAAAAGAGCAAGAACAAATTAATGCTTCTTATAGGAAACCCATGTTAAATATAAAAATACAGACAAGTTCGGAAAAATACGTGCTCAAACACTCATCAAAAGGAAACTGAAGTTGTTATCATAGTATCAAAGTTTATTCCAGATAAAGAAATATTACGTAGGATAAAGACTGATGTCACATAAAGGCTTCAATTCATCAAAAGGCATAATTTAAAAATATTCTTTCATTTAGTAATGGAGTTTCGGAGGATACGAAGAGAAAACCGATAGAATTGAAATGGATAAATCCACAATTACAGCTGATTAGTTTCAACACTTTTATCTAAAAAAATGAGTAGAAAAAAATGGACAAAATCAACGAGACAGCAGATTTCAGTAGCATTATCAATTAACATCGATTAATTATAGGTGTCAGTGGGTCTTGCTAACATTTTTCAAGTACTCGTGGGTGTTCATCAAGGTTGATTATAGTCTGGGCAATAACAGCAACAGAAATGTCAATAAATGTAAGAGGCTTAAAGTCACCAAGTAGAGTCTTTGGTCAGAATGGAATTAAACTAAACACCAGTATAATAAAGATATCCCACCCACTCGTGCCTTTATTGTATTGTAGGCAAAAGCTGGCATGATGTAGAACAGGGTAGAATTGACCCTTTTAATTCTGTGTATACAGAAGTGTGCTGTCACCTGAGTGGCAAACAGACATTCCCCCCATTGTCTGAAGGAGGCAGGGAGTGCTTCTAGGGGAGAGATGGGCATCCTTAGTCACAAAAGGCACATAGCGCTTACCTCAGCCCTGTTACACACACGCGTCTCTGCTTGCAACTGGGCGATTCCTCCCAGTCGAACTTCGAACTCACTAAAATGACTTCTGCTACCCACCTGATGAAGTCAGCAGCTGGGGTTCACGAAGGACATTGGGACAGCATCAGGGGCCGTCTGTGACGTCGCTGGCTCTGAGGCCAGTCTGCTCCTCTCCCCAACTCCTCCCCTGTTAGACTCTGAGTTCGTTCTAGCCTACTCATGTCCCCTCCCTTGGAAAGAGCAAGACGGATTAATTTTTAATCAGCTGTCTGTTGTTTCTTTTAATTATAATGTGTGTGAAGATGAGCCAGGTAAAATAGAATGTAATAACTTCATTTCAAGGAAAGTGGTCACAAGAACTGTCAAAAACCTATATATCACAGTTGGAGAGAGCACAGGGAATGTCGTACCTTCCCTACGTCTTTATTCTTCTGATACTCCGTGGTGGTTATGATTCAGCTGGGGAAACTGAGTCAGAGAACGCTGACTCTGGGCTGGTCCAGTGGGCATTGAGTCACACCCGAGCCTGGGTCCACATTCTGCCCTACTCACCAGGCCACTCTGTGTCTTACTGTAGCAGGAAAAATGGGATTGGTGGAGTAGAACTACGCCAGAAGCTGGGGCGTGGCTGTAGAGCCCAGAAAATGCACAATTGGAGACCCCTTCCAGTCAGCGAGTGAGTTGTTTGCCGCACAGTTAGTAGACGGTCGATGACTCATGCTCTCGATGCCTTATGTAAGGTTACCAAGCTACATTAGTTTATTTTCAGGTATCTAAAAGAAATCTTAGCAACAGCAACTAAGGATGGTTTCGCATCATGGTTATCTTTGGGATATAATAACCATGAGGCAGATACGGAACCACGAGGTGGATACTCTGGTGGAATGTCACGGGAACGAGCTTTCTCCTGGTTCTTTCTCCTGGTTCCAGGTTGTTTTGACTCCTGGTATTTGACATCAAGTTTTGACTCATGGCTTTGAGGGTGCTGACTTGAGGCAGATTTGCCTTTTGTCCAGCTTTCACTTTCTAACACTTGGTCTGCATGGACCGCTGTCCAGGGTCTTCTTTCTCCACGCTGAATGTGGCCACTGATCAAGGGGGCCTCCCGGGTTCAGGAGCCACCTGGGCCAGAGTTTTGGGTGGCACAGGCCCCGCCCAGCTCCCGCTTCTGTGCTCCTCAGGGGCTCCGAGAGAACGTGCACACAACTACCTACCACCAACACTTGCTCGCCCTTGACACCCTGCCCCCAGACTGCTCGCTTGCCAACTGAATGTTATTAATGCCATCGGCTGCAATAATAAAGTGGCAGCAATAGTTTGCTGCACGGCTAACTGCAGTTTCCTGTAGAGAAAGCAATGTGCAGTGTGATACTGCTGCAATTCCGAGGCTCAGGGCCAGACAGCTTGTGCAGGGCAGAATTATGTAAGGGGCCAAATCACCTTGAGTTACTCTTACTGTGCAAGTCCTGTGGCATCTTTCCTTACCTAACCTGGGCTTCAGTTTATCTGCTGGTCAAGGAGGCCTTCTGAGATCTCCCGATGATAGGAGAGATCCAGCATTTCCCTCTCTTTCGTCTGCGCCACCCCCCACCCCCACCATATGGGCTGTCACACCCCCAGGGAGCTTGTGAAGAGCACACTAACCTCCTCCAGCAGGGCCCGGCAAGCGTGGCATCTTGTGCAGAGATGGCTGTTTGGGCTGCGTGCTCACTCATTGGGTCTTTCTAGAGCAGGCTGTGTGTGGGAGAAGCTTTGGGGGAAGGCAGAAGGCTTGCCTGTGCAATACACTGCAGTGCGAAATGGTTCTTAGTGCAGCAAAGGTTATATTATAGATGACTGCTTAGGAAGGGTCCTGAATAAAATATTTTAGCTCTCGACTTCGATGTTCAAGGTCAATGCTAGGGGCTTGGCGACATTTTACTTCATACACCAGCGTGTAACATTGTGTGTGTGTATGTGTTGTATCCTTTGTGGTGATGATTAATGTCACTTAGTGAAGATGGTTTCTTCTCCTTCCTGCCATTTTCTCTTGCACCTGTTCCATGTGCTTGTTCGCTGGGGTGACCTCTGCAGAGCTCCCCAGCTTAAACTAGTTTACTAAAGAGCAAGCACTGGACTGCTAAGCCTTGTAAACAGTAAGGCTTTTTGTAGCTAAGGTGAGATGTCCTGTCTGTTGCTCATAATTTCTTAGAAAGGAGGAATACTAGTGAATCCAGGGTTGTGCTTAGTTTTGAGTTGATCAAAATGTCAAGGATTTACCCATCTTGCTACCGATGTAATTTTCATTATTTTGGCAGCAAATGTTTATCAAAGGAGTCGCTGGAGATTGGGTTCTCTTGGAAGGTCATGCTTCTTTTTATTGGCACACAGTAAGTTAAGTAGCACATTTTGATTCTCCATGTCAGTTGTGTGGAGGTTCCGCTTTGGGTGGATTTTAAGCAGTTTTGTCACGCAAAATTTCCCACTTAGGCGCCAAGTGACTTTGAATTACTGCTGGTAAGTTGGCTCGCCTGGGGCCGTAGGCTCCTCCAGATCATGCCCAGGAGTCATCTGTAGCCCTGGGACTCGTTCTCACCTCCCAGCCTCCCAGCGACCTGTCTGCAGAACAGGGTGAGCTCTGTCTCCTCCTAATCAGCCTCAGGTTACTGAACAGTCCGAGTCTGTGTTCTGTTCCCTTGGAGAAAGAGACTGCAACTTTGAAGCATATTTTCTTATTGATAGACACTGAGATTGCTTCCTTATTACAAAATGTCTCCTTACAAGATCGTTTTGCAATGCATGATCTTGTACATGTATCTGTGGGGTGAGATACATTTTACAGATGTACTTAGGGGTAGGTTTGCTGAGTAATAGAATATGAACATATTTTATTTCTTTTTATTAACTGATTGCACTTTCCAGGATTTCTAGTATCAGGGGAATAAAACTGTGCCGGTGGGTGGCCTGATCTATTCCTGACAGAAGGGAAGAAGCTGCTAATGTTTCATCATTAATTAACATGTTTGCTGTAGGTTTTGATTGACTCTCTTTGTCATGTAAAGGAAATTCTCTTTACGCTGTGTTTCGTGATTTTTTAAAAAAATGATCAGTGGCTGCATTTTGTCAAATGTCTTCTCATTCAGCTTTGTTTGTGATTCAGCCCTCCACGGCTGATAAAGTCGAGCTGAAACACTCACCCTTGATAGCTGACTGCAGAACTGAGACACCCTGGTGGGGTGGGGAGGACACAGACCCAAAAGGTGGATGTACATGGCGTGTGGAGGTGGGACACAAGACTGTGAACTACTGGTAATCACTGATGGGATACCCCAGTGTTAACTCAGTTAAAAAGATATAAAAATGTAAACTCAAAACAATCCAAAGTACACTGTAGATAGCCTTTGGAAGCAGCCTTTTGTTTCTAAGAATCACATCCTTTTTTTTAAAGATTTATTAACTTTTGCTTACAGAACAGGGGTACAGACCAGAGGTGCAGGGGTGATGAGAGGCTTCACCAGAGACAGAACAGGGAGCAGAACAGGTCTACTGGTGAAGTCCACTGCTGAGGCGAGCAGCGGGTGGGTCAGGAGAGGTCTTGCGCCCTGTGGGTCACCTCCAGGTTGGGGATCGAGCTCGTGCTGCTGTGGCTTTGGCTTCTTAGCACTTTGCTTAACCCGCTGCGCCACCAGGGAGGGCCCGGCTGTGTTTTAAAGTAGGGGTTTCTGACTGTCCAGCTCTGGTATGAGTTAAAGGGGACAGGACTTACTGTTGAGTTGCCTCAGTGTCTTTGAAATCTCATTGAACTTGGCAAGATGAATATTATAAAGATCTTAGGGTAAAACTTGCCAAGAGACAGGTATGCTGATAATGGATACTGACTGAAGGAAGATTTAAAATTAGCATCTGTTTGGGGAACAGATTTGATGTGTGGTGTTGTCTGACTTGTTAAATTTTTTTTTGGCCATAACATTGGTTTACACTGTCATTTGTGTATTGCAACTATAGGATCTCAGATGCTGTTTGGCATCATGTAAATGCCATCGCTGAGTTTCTCTTAGAAGGAGTGAAAAAAGTTTATCAGATGGTGGGGTTTGGGAATTTAGGAAATGTTCAAGTGTGATTTAGCATCTTCATTGATTCCAATATTTCTTTTTTTTTTTTTTTTAAAGATTTACTTGTTTTTTTTTCATACAGAACTGGGGTACAGGCCAGAGATGTGGAGGGTGAGAGGATTCACCAGGGACAGAGTGGGGAGCAGAACAGGCAGATCGACAAAGTACACTGCTGAGGGGAGCAGCGGGTAGGTCAGGAGAGGTCTGTCTCGCCATGTGGATCTCCTTCAGAGCAGGCAGGGATCGAACTCATGCGGAAGTGGCTTTAGCTTCTCAGTGCTGTGCTTTAACCCGCTACGCCACCAGGGAGGGCCGATTCCATTATTTCTAATCCTACCTTTTAATTTAGTGTGTGGCAGCTCTAGGCAATAGGGAAGTGATCTAAAGATCACACCAGCACTTGGAAGGAATGCTTCTGAATTGGTGTGTGGTTTGTGTCTCCAAGAAAGAGCAGGTGCAGGAACCCCTGACGTGGCTTTCCTGGGAACTGACTTCCAGGACGCAGCTACTACCAGGGTCAGCACTACAACTCCCACTGTCTAGAGGGCGGGTACCATTTGCCTTACAGCTCTCTCTTGCACTGCCAGCTTTGTGCCCTGACTAGCTGGCGCCAATTAAATGCTTCTAAAATTATCGTCACTATCATTATTATTTGTTCCAAATTTCTGTCCACTAACTAAAACTCCTTCACCCACTGTAGCCAGGCTACTTTGAATTGTCGTTTTGCCTTTTTTCCTAGTCCTGGTGCCTACTGTTTCTAGAATGTATTTTAAGCATTACGTCTCTTCTAGGTGATAATTTCTGAATTTTAAATCACTAATTTATCATCCTGTTGAATCTTTGAAGAAAAGAGGTTGTAGTTTGGAGACGTATTTTCTTTTGGAGTTTTCCCCTCCACTTAAGCACTAGAATAACAACTCACTGATAATGAGTTTACCATAATTTTATGCCAGCTTTAAGGCCGGGGAGCCAAGGGGGAGAATGGGGGGCTGTGGTCCTTCACTCTGGGCCACTGTGCTCTCCGCTCCCTGTCCTCAGCTGCCGGCAAAGGCTGGGTCGTCATTGTTGACCCTAGGTTGGTTTTTCTTTATTTCACAGAGAAGCGACGCAATGGTATTTATCTTTCTCCTTTCCGCTTATTCCCTTTAGTATAGTCCCTTCTGACTCCATCAGTGTTCCTGCAAATGCACGAATTTATCTTTTTTGATCGCTGAGTAGTGGAGTGTCCTAGTTTTGTGTGGTGGAGGAAACCTGTAGTGTGAGAGTTTTCTCCTGAAATGTGTTCCTCCAAAAGTCATGTCATGCATATTTTGCTGTAGAGATGTAAGTGGGTTTTGCCTGAACTGTTTAGGGTCTAATAAAAATCAGATGGTAGGATAGCTGGAAAGACCTCCCGCTTGGTCGGGAGATGGGTTTTCATTGACCTCTGTATACGTGGATAACTCTTCATATTATTTATCGTACGCGAAATTGATTGGAAGCAAGACAGAATAAATATAGTTAGGTCTCGTTAAGAGTGAGATGTGGCCCTCCCTGGTGGCGCAGCGGGTTAAAGCACTGCACTGAGAAGCTAAAGCCACTTCCGCGTGAGTTCGATTCCCGCCTGCCCCGGAGGAGACCACATGGCATGGCAGACCTCTCCTGACCCGCCCGCTGCTCCCCTCAGCAGTGTACTTCGTCGATCTGCCCGTTCTGCTCCCTACTCTGTCTCTGGTGAAGCCTCTCACCACCCCTGAGCCTCTGGCCTGTACCCCAGTTCTATATGTACAAATAAATAAATCTTTTTTTTTTTTTTAAAAGAGTGAGATGTGCGATCTTTATTCTCCTGTGACGTGTAATGAAGGTCACCCTCTGCCCTTCTCTGTTATAGATCACCCAGAGTTTTGTATTGATTTAACTTTTATTTGGATTTTATCAACTTAATTGGTGCATACAGATGTTTCATAATTTGTCTTTGGTTTTATTTTATTTATTATTTGGCTTTATATGACATTGTTTTCATGTGAAATGAAACCAGATTACTTCATGGTGTCTTGAAATGGTGCCCCTCTGGGAATTTTTAGATGAGAAACCAGTACTTTCAGACATAAAAAACACTGCCTTTATGATTCACATACTGGACTACATTTCTCCTCAGCATTGTCATCAGTGGGGTTTTGTGTTACATAAGAACTTGAAGGCTTGACTTGCTCGATAGCTACTGTTAGGATTCTGTTCTCCCGTGTCTACAGTAACGTCTATTGAGAATTTATGTGCCAGGCACTAAGAGCCAGCTCTCTCTGTCCTTTCTCACTGTGACAACCTCACAAGGCACATTCTTTCATTATGTCTCTTCCTTTATAAGGTTTAGAGACATTAACTATTTTTCCGAAGGACATACCAGTGTCAGTAGAACCTGAACAAGATCTGCCTGACTTCAGGACTTGACTTCAGGACTTGCGCTTTAGATCACAGTGTTGGCTCTGTGTTGTAGCTGTCTCTTGAGATGTTGAATTAAAAGCAGCTAACGAAGCACTTGATTTCACGTTGGACCACAGGCTGACCTTCGACTAACGATGTTGATGATGGAACGAGGTGATAGGATGAAGATGGAAGGTTCTGAGAAAACTGTTGGGTCGAGATGGGCGATAAATCTTTCATTTTTGTATCCTCAGTGCTGAATGAGCAATACTAGAATGTGGAAAACCCCTGAGGGGGAAAGGCAGATACTTTTCTTGGACTAGCTATTGGAGAGGTTGGTTTAAGAACAGCATAGTCTGTACACATCTTCTTGTTTTATGAGAGAAAAACATTACAGGTAGAAAATAGGCTTATGGAAATGTTGAACCTGTGGTACATTTTACAGATTTTCAGGATCTAAAAATGCAAGGATGAAGCTCTGGAGTCTTTCAAATGGAGGATTCTGGAAACCCTTTGAGATTTCACATCTGGAAGTAGAAAATCCCACAGATTTTGTGTCAAGGGCTTTAATTTTGCTTTTGATTGTCAGGAGTCTACTTAATTCTCTGTGCTGCTTGAAGTAGAGAATTCTAATATGCTAACATGAGGTGCACAGTTTTAAGATGTTTCTTTGATAACATCTTCGTTGAGAGCTCATGGGTTTGAAGGTGAGCTTTAACAAATAAACAGGAACCACTGATTTTCAGCTTGATTTTTATTTCTGACAATGTTAGATTTACATATAATCATGCTCTTAAGAAAAGAGTTTTAGGGTCTATTTAATTTTGTATTAGGATTATACTGTGCCTGATTTTTCATTTTAAGCTTGGTATCAAGATATTAGCATCCAGCTGCATTTCTGCAATTGCCAGAACTATCCAGAGACCAAAGTAAGCTCCCTCTGAAAACACTATTGCTTAAAAACATCTGGGCATAAGCCTGCCCCAGTGATGCTTATGTCACAGTAGAACAATTACCCTAACAGAGGCAGCCATTCAAACTTTTCAGGTTTTAATTCTTGAGAAAAAGACTTTCAGTGGTGTAGAAGGCACTCCTCAATATGCTCTTTGAATGCTCGGTTCTAAATGTTATTTAGAAACAACAAATCAGGTGGTATTTCCTGTATAAACAAACCTTAAGTGTCCTCTGCTGCATGTAGTTGTTGCTGTTGTGGTATGTAATGAAATAACAAGTTGTCGGCTAGTGAAGGAGGGCTGTGTCCTTATCAGTAACCTTGAGGAAAGGGCAGTTGGCTGATCTCAACCTGCCTGCCATGATGACCTGGACCTGGTCACTGACCATCAAATATTCAAGAAGGACCATTACAGTCATTTCGGGGACAGGCACTGGATCACGTTTGTAGTTTTAGAAGATGGTTCCAGCTATGTGCTAGAGACTGGCTAAGAACAGTTAAGATATTTCTCACCTAGGAATGAGACAGACGCAGAGTCTCAAGTGTAGACCAGTGTGAACTATTCGGAGCAAGGGTGGACAGAGGGTAGATGGAGAATTAGATTGGGGAAATGCTTTGAGAGGGGAAGGAATGATTTATGAATGAGTTAAAGTTTTCTCGTGTTGACAACCAAGTAAATGTTGACTTTTCTAATGGATGTATGGGCTGTTAGGGGAAAGGACTAAGTTGGTAGGGACCGGGGAGGGAGACTGTGCCTTTAGCAGATATTCATTGATCAAAGCCAACCTTTTTTCTATGCCTCTGTGTGTTTTGGGTAAATAATGATGGCCCTTTATTGCTCATATTATTCTGACAGTTAAAATTAGGCACTACTATTTCTGCGAGATCTGGTGCACTGATGAAATACATCTGGAATAATGAATCTAACATTGAGTGAGCTAACGTAGCGGCAACAGTTACACGCAGTCAGAAGGAATGTGTGTGTACAGCAATATTTTGTTGCTCTTGAAGGTTATAAACCACAACTCAATAGATATCTTTTGGTTTTTCCAATAAGTTTGCAGACAACTTGCGCTACCATTTTTTGGGTCCTGGGTAGAAAATGAACATCATAAATTTACATGATGCTTCTGTGAATCGTTATATGTTCTTCATGTAAATCTCCCCAAGGCTAGACTTGTGTTGGAAATAAAAGTAGACTTCTACTGTAGAAATACTCTTGCCTCTAGGCAAAGTTTTTATTTTTATTCTGCAAGAAAATTCAAATATTTAAAGTTACCAGGATTCATACATACTACCTTAAAAAGTTCCAGTCTAAATGACAGTTGATTTAAAGAGTGGATGACCTTGGGAAGAGCTTTGTCATATGTTGATTAATGTGATTCAAGAGAAAAGTGCAGCCTGGTAAATAGACACTTCTCCAAAAAAGATACACCAATGGGAAAAAAGAGAGTATAAGCCAACAGACCTATGAGAAAATGTTCACCATCAGGGGAATGTTATCAGGGGAATGTAAAGCAAAGGTGAGGGATCACCTTAGTTCTGTGGGAGTGACTCATATCGGAAAGGTCAGAAAACAGCACACTACTGTGGATGATGATGCGGAGAAAAAGGAAGCCTTGAATACCATTGGTGGGAAGAGACATGGGTCTAGCCCCTTGGGAAAGTAGAATTCTCAAGAGTTAAAAAATAGATCCAGCAGCTTTACTCCTTGGTATCTTATCTACCTGAAGGTGCAAAAATAACTCAGTGGAAAATATGCACGGCTGTGTTCAGCAGCTTTATTTACCTCATTACCAGATGAGCAGATGAGTAGGGCAGATGAGCAGATGAGGAAGATGTGGTAGGTACACACATGCACAAGCACAGTGATGCTCCACTGTGA
This sequence comes from Condylura cristata, assembly GCF_000260355.1. NCBI lineage: Eukaryota > Metazoa > Chordata > Mammalia > Eulipotyphla > Talpidae > Condylura > Condylura cristata. The sequence continues at coordinate 19,143,311 of NW_004567130.1, forward strand.
AAACTACAGAAAAATGACAGCTCGACACTTGCAACAACATGCAGGGAGATGGAGGCGGTTGTGCTGAGTGACCTAAGTCAGGAAGACAAAACCAAATCCAGATGTTTCCATCATGGAGAATACAGAAAGGAAGAATGGAAGAAGGGAACCAAAAACCTAAACCCACACACACTCCCGCTACCTGAAGGATGGATGGAGGAAGGGAAGGAAAAGGAGTGGGGACCCACAGGCTGCCGTGGAGAACAAGGGGGCTCGGTCATGGGCGTTGAGGGGGCACCTACATCTGAAGGGTGCCGGGTCTCCCCCTGCTGTTCATCCACAGTGTGGAAGCCACTGTTGTGGCAGCTAAAATAATGCACTATAAAAAAACAGCACAAAAGAAGCAAAAACAGGTAAAGCAGCCGTGTAGCTGGAAAAGCAGGTTTAATGGCGTTGCTGTCACAGGAGAATGTCGTTAACCTTCGATTATAGTCCCGAAGGGAAGCAATCACAGAAGTTGTGGGTGAATGCAGTTTTATATGCAAATAAGATTCTAGTCTGCTCAATTTAGCTTTACATTTCTGCACACTCCTTGAGGGGCTGTTCTGTTGCTTCATCGTCACTTTATAATGAGAGAAATAAGATGGCTCTTAGCAGAGCTCAGACTGCCGCCCACCAATACTGGTTACCTGAGGAAAAGCGGGGGTCACTCACTTGGAGACTTGTGAACACAGTGGTGTGACTGTCTGAGACTTTCAGATCTGCAGTAAATTGGGGCCCTCCCTTGGCACAAAGGGTTAAAGCGCAGCACTGTGAAGCTGTCCATGGCCCCTGCAGCGTGAGCTCCATCCCCGGTCAGGGAGTGACCTGCAGGGCGCAGCAGACCTCTCCTGTCCGCACCCCAGTCCCCCACTGCTTCCCTCAGCTGTATTTCAGTCAATCTGCCTGTTCTGCTGCCCCCTCTCTCTGGGGCATCTCTCATTCTGCACCTCTGGCCTGTGCCCCAGTTCTTGTATGCATGAATAAATACAACTTAAAAAAAAATGAGCTGCAGTAATTTGACAATGAAGTGATCAAAGGGTCCACGAGGAGGTCGTACCTGCGGGCGGAAGAGCTGAAGGCTCAGGAAACCTCATTGCTCAACTTCCTGGTCATTTAACCAGCCACTTGCATACCTCTGGCTACTCTGTCTCTGAGAAACTAATTCTCATTCTTGCTGATGCACTTTCTCAAGTGGGGTCTGTCCCCTGCTCTTCCTTCTGCTCTGTCTCACATCCGCCGACCTTTCATGACGGTTCTTGACCCATCGCGTCTGCTTATAGCCTCTCTCTTGCTTGGGGAACCCCAACCTCATGTCCCACTGGTGCCTTAGTCCTGGTTCTCAGCGATCGCTGCTGTAGCAGCGTGTGAATAGTTCTCAAAAATGTGTTCTCTGGGATCCCACACTGATGGAGTCCTCATAGTCTTCTCTGTGAAATCGCCCTCGGTGAAAACAAAATCCTACGACATTATTAAGTGCAGGTGGGAACTGAATTTGGTGTCACAGTTACTTTAATTGCTTCCTAAGTGTGTGCTGGTTTTGTTCTCCCCAAATTGAGTATTTGAGATTAGGGACAATCTCTTACTGGTGTTCTCTACTACAACACATTCATTGGATCATTTTTTGGTGATTCCTGAAATGTCTTAGCAATTTATACTTAACAAACCACAGTATATAAACAGCGGAGTCTTTGGATTGTCTCAGTGTTGAAGAAAAATAATACTGGTGTAAAGCAGTTTCATTTGATAAACAAGTTTACTGCATTAATTTAATCAGAATCTGGAGTGTTAAGAATCTGGAAATAGTACATTGTCAGTTTCTAGACCAAATGTTTTTCAAAGATTTCAGTAGAGTTCAGAATTGTTGCTATGGTCTTCAATTCTATTTCCTTTCTTATTTTTAAATATTTTTTTTAATTCTACTAGTAAGGAATGACAAGTGGTGCTTTTTTTTTTATTTTATAACAGCTTATTTTTACATCATTTTGTACATTTTTTTTTCCATCTCAATTGTAATCCCCGCGGGTTTCCCATCACCAAGTCACCCGTGTGCCATCACCATAATCCCGTGCACTTCCCCCTCCCCCACGTTTTTGATCCCATTCCCCACTCCACCCCTGCAAAATATCTCTGGTATATGGTTGTTCATTATTTTTGTTATTTTCTCGCCTGGTCCATTATACTCCTGCTATGAGTGAAACCATCCGGTATTTTTCTATTTTTCTTTCTCTTTCTGGCTTATCTCACTAAGCATGATCTTTTCCAGCTCCATCCAAGTTGCTGCAAAAGACATGTGTTTCTCTTTTTTGGTTGCTGAGTAGTATTCCATTGTACATATGTACCACATCTTTTTAATCCAGTCATCTACTTTTGGGCATTTGGGCTGCTTCCATGTTTTTCCAGTTGTAAATAAAGCAGCAGTAAACATGGGGGTGCAGGTATCTTTTTCAATCAGTGTTCCAAGCAGTGCTTTTTATGACTAAATTTTCCACATTTTGTCATACTGAGAAAAAATGAGATTGTTTATTTACTTTTCCTGATCTCCGAGTCCTTGTTTTGGACAAATGTCTGTGATTTTTTTTTTTTTTTAATGGAAGGGGTGTTCGCGAGTGAGCCCTGCACTGCATGATTTACCCTTTAATGGACTGTCCATTTTACTGGACAGTTGTTGGCTGACAACAACCTCTCACTGCCCTTTGCGGGCCTTTTCTGGGAAGGTGAAATTTTACATGTTCAAGGTGGTTTATTTAAACTCGGATTCCCCCCTTGGAATAGAAGGTTAAAAAACCCTGGCAAAACGAGAAACTAAGAACTGATTCTTTGTGCCTTTATACAAGACCAACATAATTTTATATTTTATTATTATTTGTGTATGTAGAAATGTTTCCACAAGGCCTCATTCACTTTCCTGCTTGGGCTTTGCTTAGAGTTGTGCTGCCCCTGCAGTTGATGTGTTTACTTTATTCACAGGGATTTAAGAAATAATAAGTCATCCAGTGAGTGGGGCACTGTAGTGGAGGGGTTTTGATGTTGACAGGTTAGGAATCCCTTGTTTGAACTGTGGGCGAGGCATGCAAATCTTGTGATGCTCTTCCTTTCTTTTCTGTGTGAGAGAGTGTTTGGTCACTTATCCTGTGTTTCTGAAGGTAGATATCTGTTCGGATTTGCTGTTTCTCTAGGATTCAGTTTGGAAGGTGTTTGTGTCTAGAAGTTCATCCATTTCACGTATGTCGTCCAGTTCATTGGCGCGCCACTGCTCGTGGCGGTGGCTCATCAGCCAGTGTCTACACGGGGAGCTAGCTGCTGCTTCCTTCTTTTTATCCCCCTAAGGGATACACCACACCACGTCTCGACCAATAACGTCCTTGTCAGAAGTTGCAGTTTGCGAAAAGTCTGAAGTGTTTCCAAAAGGCACAGGGTGTGGATGGGTAAGCCCTGGGTCCTGGGTATCCTTAGGAGATAACTATCCTTTCATTATGCCCATGCACGTAGGGTGCCTGTATTACTTTCAGGTTTAAGTAATTCTTTTGATCATCATTTTTTTTCGTCTCTTTGTATAAGGTGCTTCTTGCTTGAGGAATCTCAGTTCCCAAAGTCATGTTAGTAGTGACTGGCAATTGGTTTTTCCTTTTGAAAACAAGTGACACAAGAAGAGGATGGAGCATACGCTTTATTGGGTAGCTCCTGGCAAAGCTGTCAAAATCTCTCGATTCTCGTTTGAGAGATTTAGAACTTGGTGTGTGACTCAACTGCTGGGTATAAAACCACCTTTTGAACCTATCTGTGTGCAAGCAGGCAAGTGGAGAAAGAGGTGGCTACGGAGCAGAGGGGCTGTGTAAGTCGCCTGCCTGCCCAGCTTGCTACAGGGGAGGTAGAAACCTGTCTCTGCCTCTTGCAGGGTCAGAAATGTCCTTTTGCGAGTGTCCTGGAGTGACTCACACGTCTGTTCAGATTTGGAAAGCTCACTAGCAGAGCTCTAACTTGCTACTGCAGTTCCCTAGCTATAGATTTGTAGAGCCACATTATTAATTTGTTTAGCAAATTATGGCTCGTGGGGTACAGAGTGAACCAGACACTCATGGTAGAGTCTACCAAGAGGGGCATGGGAGAGAGGCAACGGAAATGAAAGAACAGCAAGACTGTTGGATGATGCTGAGTGGAGGTGACAGCTGGAGCCCTGACAGCCAAAGCCCTGATTTCTGTCTTACGTACGGGCCCCATCCGAGGCCTTTCTGCCACGGATGCCACAGGGTGCTTGGTGAACGTGGAATCAAGGACCCTCAAGACTTCCCCATCTCCCTTTCTAATTTTTGGACGAACAGACTATCTGATGTGTTTACACATGCAATGGGTTTAAGCAAAGCTCTCTAACTGGATTTTACTTCTTTTTGTTTACAATTTTGTTTCTGCCACTTTCCGTATTACCACTCTCTGGGCGGCCCTCCAGAATCTATGCGACTCTGCTTAGCTCCTGTCGAAACCCCAAGTGCCTGCCTATTAGGATGTGTTTGAAACCATAAACTAGTGGTCCTGTGCAGGAATGATTTTCAGATAACTAGTTACACTGTTAGTTAACACTCACTTGCGTTTTTATTGCTTGAGTGAGGTACTGAGGAAGGCAGAGCCTGAGTGATGGGTGGTTGGAACTGCCAGTGTTACAGAAGCGGGGAACACGAAAGTCTGGTGAGTGACCGCACATGGTACAAGTGGGCGTGCTTTCAGGTCCAGAGCTACATCCCGGGGTCGCAGCCCCGGAAGCCCTGGAGATGGTGCCCACATAGCTCCTCTGAGCGTGCTGGCCCATGCTCAGGTCTGCTGCATATGCAAGTCAGTTATTCAGCCAGGGCAGTTCTGGTTGGTGGGGAGTTGTCAGGTGGTGACCGGTTGATTTTCAGTCCTGGGAGGGCTTACACTTGGTGTGATTTCATTACCTACTGGGCAGTGGATGCGTCTGGACACCCACATAAATGTCGGGGTGTGTGGATTTGCTTGCAGTTGACTCCCACTGGCCTCCTGACCGGTTCTTGGCCAGACCCAGGATGGCTCCATTTGAAAAATATTTATCAGAATGGACCCAGGCTGACTAAAATTTAGCTTATGTGTAGATTCTAGTCATGATCTAGAGCTGCTAGGTGTTTTTGCCAGCGTCCACCTTTTCCTCTGATGTGATTTGTAGACACTCTCTTGACGATATTAAACAACACGAGTGATGAAACAGATATTGTCTGCGTGAATGTTTGTAGAAGCAGGAGGTAATCCCAGTCAGCCTTTTGTTTCCAGAGGCCTACACAATATTTGTACACACATGTGTCCTTTTAAAATGTGTAATTTGCCACTGTTTGCAATGACATTGAGACTGAAGTCTCACAGGGCTGGAACACAGATTTTCAAAATATTTGGAATTTTTTTTTACATGAAAGTCAAAAGTGAAATTAGCTCTTTATTGAAAACTGCATGAACTTAGCAGAGGTAACTGTTCAAAAGCAGGTGAAAAACTTACATAATTTTATTCTTTACATATGTTTCATCATTGAGTCATGTGATGAGTATTTAAGACAAGAGAATTCTCTAGAACACCTACCTTCATGTTGGCACGGAGGCAGAATAGAGCATTTGCAGTTGTAGTTATAAATTGTACTGCAGTGCAGAAGGTCGCAAGAGCTTGGAACATTGCTGCCTTCCAGGTTGACTTACAGATAAGAAAATAAAACATTAGGGTGTACTTGTTAGGGTCTAGGGTTTCAGGTTTAATCTCTGTCCAGCCAGAGTTATCAAGGTTATCAGTAGTCACTAGAGAGTACCCTTGGATTAAGTTACACAAAACACAGCTAAATATTTTTGTTTGTGTTTAAACCAAAATATATGGAAAAAATAATGAAGCAATAGATAAGCTAATGACTCGAGCTTCCTTGCTCCAGATTGATGGGTAATACTTGGCATTCTGAGATCAGCTAATAAAAAAACAACAAAAAAAACTGTAACTAAGCTACTCATTTGATTTCCAAGCCAGTACTTCGTTAAATATTTGATGAAAGACTGCAGCTCTCTGCAGTGGTGTTTTTCGGTGAATCCCTGCTGGCGTCTGACGAGTCTGCCCCCTTGGAGATTTCCTGGGGCTGGTTCTCACTCTGGAGCAAAGGGGAAAGAAGTGTGATCATTGCACTCAAATGGGTAGCCTCAGATGATGGGTGAGCCTTCAGAATTTCCTACCTTCGATGAAAAATCCACATAAGATTAAGCAATAATAGTTCTCACGTCAAACAGAGAGGCAACCCCGCTTTTCTTAGAGAAACAGAAACTGGCCGGTCATCTGTCTGTAGTAGTGGCAGTATTGCTCAGTACTACTCAGTATCTCTGTCCCCGGTGGGACGTGGGGGTATCCTTCGCTCTGTGATGACTTAGGCTTGATGAAGATGACTGCTCGCAGCCTCTTCCTGGAAGGCCGAGAGCGAGCAGGGCTGTCTGTCAGCAGTCACCTCTCCAATGTAGGGTGTCGTGACGCTCTGTGACGCTTGCATTCGGGAAGCCCTCAAGGTTTCTTGCATTCAAGAAGTTGAAGGCTGTCATTATAGACACAGCCTGACTTTCACCTAAAACAAACAAAAAAGCAAACAACAGCACTGTCTTCTTTTCGTGGGGATTCACCCAACCGCAGGGAACCTGCCCTACGGGGATACTGACCTCAGAAGAAGAGCAGTTGTCTGGGAATCGGGACGGGTGCAGCCTGTGGCTGTCTCGGTGACCGGTACATGTCTTGCGTGCGTGCAGGTGGGCTTCAGGCGTGTCCAGTGGCGAAGACGAGGGTGAGCATCGGCCCCACTCTGCTAGGAGTGTCGTGGATTTCTGGGTGTTGCTCACTAAACGTTTTATTGTGGATGAATCTCTAAGGAAAATGGACTTGATTTAATGGGGGAGAGACTGGTTTAGGAACTTCATAGCAGGTAATTTTGACATCATATTCTTCCGCTGGGTCAATTACTTGAAGGTTGTGAACTGTGATTAGTGTTATCTGTCTTCCTTAGATCTTACTGATAAAGACCATCTGCTATTTTTAAGAGAATGGTTATTTATTCAAGCCCCATGCTGCTCTGCATTATCTCTTCTCTGACCTTTTCCTGAGAGGATTATTAGTCCCGTCTGAGTATGGAGATTAAAAAAAGTCTACTGTACAGTATTTGAATTACAGTTGGGAGAAATTTAAGAGTGAAATCATTTAAAATGGTTAGATTGCACTTATGTGATTCTGTTCATTTCCTATACTAATGTGAAGAACAGCAGAATTGGTTGTGCCTAGATTTTCAAAACAGTTTTGGCTTTTAGCATCTTGGGATGTTGGTTTAAATGTCCTGGGGATATTTAGTTCTCTCCAGCACTTTTCTCCTCATGGGGCTCATGCCATTTGAAATCTTTTGTGATTTTCTTTCTTGTTTTATTATTTACATATGAACAAAAAGAACATACTTTATTAAATGCTTTATTTGCTATATTTTGTGTTTATTTTTAAAAGATATCTCTGGGTCATTCATAGTAAGAACAGGAAACTTGAGTATCTTTGATAAGCTCTGATGATTTCTTGCTTCTTGTGACCGTGTGAGAAAGAGATGTCTGTGATTGCATGAAACACTAAATTGTAGTTAGTTTGAACACGCATTCATCATCTTCTAAATGTCATCTCATCAGTTTCTAATTTACTTCCCCTCCAAACACCAAAAGATCATCTTGTTTCTGCCTTGACTTCCAACTTGAACGGGTTGTTCTGTGTGATTACCTTTTTGCCTGGTGAAATATACTCCTAATTTTCTATCATGGTTTTAAATTAAATATGCCTGAAGTGTTACTTTCACATTTCTAAATGCATACTTGAAATATTTTAAGTGAAAGCTAATAGAGTAAGCAGATCTGCGTGGAGTCCTAGAACTATTTGGAACACTTCTGCGAAAGTAGCTTTTGTTGTATGGGTAACCAGATGCTTTAGGCATGCAGTCTGTAATAAAAATTCTAAGAATGAGAACCTCTGATTCCACCTTTTATGCATAAAACTACCTCTGAGAATTCCTCTAACATTAACACCTCCATACTGATGTAGCTATGGTTTGGAGATCTTTGTTCTTTATTCACTGTTGGATGCTTATTGCATAAAGTTATCATTCTAGGTGCTGGGATTCAGTGGTAGATGAAACGGTCAAATGCCCGTTACTCCTGAAGCCCACTTTGGCAGATAAAGGCACCCTGACAATGAGCAAAGTAATCAGACAACTAATTGCACACAGGGGTATTGTACTGAAGAAACAAAACCAGCCTTGCAATGGAAACGAGCAGTGTAGCATTTGGGGGCTGGAGGGACGCTTGCGGTGTAGACGGAGGGTATTTGAGGCATGTAGGTTTAATTTTTCTTTCTCTGGATGTGTCATTTGGGTTGAGTCATGAATAATGAAAGGGAAGCAGCCCTGGAAGGATCTAGGAAGAGCCTTCCACTTGGAGAAGCAGCGAGTGCCAAGCTCTTTGGCAGGAGGACGCTTGGCATGTTGGAGGATTGTGCCAGAATTATGCCCAGCGTAAGGTGGAGAGAGGTGGGAGGCAGGGTTCACATGAGGACGTGTGCTGTTGTAGCCCGAGAGCAGTCATTCTCCTCAGTCGGGGGACGCCCGGGGTCTGGGAAGACTAGAGGAGCAGCACCCGGTGCGACTAACAGAGACAACTGTGTAGTTGATCAAAATGTACATTCCACCTTCAGAACAAGCCTATGTTTTAAGGAAAAACTTTACAGTAAATATTTATTCAGGCTTTTTGTAAGGACACAGAAGGGAAGTAGGCGAGCAAAGAGGCTGTGCCTAGCCACGGCGGCGTCTTTCAAAGAACATTTCCCCGCGCGCAGGCGTCCAGCTGCGGCTGAGCTGCTGAGCTGCCAGGGCTTGCTCGGCCGGGGGCGGGCGGCTGCGCGCGTTTGCGCGGCTGGAGGAGGCAGGTGTCAGTGAGGCCTCCTGCAGTGCCCGACACTGGCCATGTGCACCCGAGCTCTCAGGACTTCCGGAGTCCCGGGGTTTCCTGGAGGTTCCAGAAGACAGTCTGACTGCTGTAGGAGGGCGAAGGAGACGGCAGGGGTGGACTCCTTTTGAAAATAGATGTCCTCGCTTAAAAAAATACACATTTCAGAGCACTTTTCTTGACCGTGTCGGCGCCATCATGGACTCTGCAGGACGTCGTTGTCCGAGTAAAACAGACAGGTGTGTGGCAGTTCAAGCACTTTCTGCTTTTAAACCTTTGTGGCCACACGATTACAGTCCTGGTGCGGCCCAGCAGCGGGGCACTTCCAGCGGGGGCGCAGGAGGAAGGCCGCTGGCCCTGGCCGGGATGCGCTCTCCTGCCCGCCGCTCACCTGTGCTGCCTCTCCCTAGCGGCAGGGCCTCTTGGAGCTCGGGGTCACGGATGGCCAGCCTCCGTGTTTCGGCCACTGGCCGCTTGCATCATCGCGGTGTTACTACATGTCACCCATGGGAAGCCGACGTCTGGAGTCACCATTCAGAGCGGTTTTCGCCGGCTTCTGGAGCGACGCAGCGCAGTGGCTTAGCAGAGGCCGCGGCTGCCTGCGGGGCTCAGCGCTGGGGAGCCTCGTGTTGCAGTGAGCCCTGGCTGGTGCTTCCTGGGCAGCTTGGAGACGCCACAGCTCCCTGCAGACAGAAGTGGCCTCTTAGCTGGAATTGCGCGTGGGTTTCCGCGCTCAGCTGCCAGGGGCTGAAGCACTTCTATCCTTGTCGATGGCCTCCTGGGTTGTGACTGTTTTAACACCAGTGCTGCCCGCGGAGGCTGCAGGCTGGCCTGGCTGTGCCCACGAGCCCCCGGGAGAAGAGCAGGTGAGGATGTGAGTGAAGTTCACATTCAGGCATCAAGGAATGCCCGAGAGCACACAATATTTCAGGAAAACCATCTGAAACAAGTGAATAGTTGCAACAGATATGTATAATTGTGTAATTATGGGGGAGGAGCTAATGTCCTGACATTTACTGAGATTACCAGTGCTTTTGCGGATAGAAAGGCTAGATCTTTCTGTAAATAAAGAGAGTCTTCGGTGTACGTGGTTTTGTCCTTCAAAACAGAATCACCTCATCCCTCTGATTAAGCCTGGAGTCTGGCTCTGGAGATTTTCAGATTATTTTGCTACTTTCTACCTGATAGTATCTTTGCCATGTTCTTCCAAACTGGCTACTTCAAAATATAGTTTGCTGTCTGCTTTGGAATGGCTCTAGGATTTGAGGACATGACTCAACGCAACACATTTGCTATTAAAATTCTTTTCAAAATCATTGAACTTTTGGCATCACAATAGCATGATGGAGCTGTAAATCATAAAGCCAGAAATAAGTTGAAAATGTGCCCGTGCCCGCACTCTGAGGAGGTTACCAACCTCAGTTGTTCCCTTGCAGCATTTTTTTCCGGTTGAAATTTCTATTTTCCAACTATAATCTCTGCCCTCCATTTTTTCCTCATTCTCTTTTTGCTTTCCTGTTTTATAAAACACACACACGTGTGTTACTGGCTCGTTCCCAAAAGCTACAGCTGACGTTGTGTGCTCTCTGTGTTTTCGGTTGCTTCTTGCTACTTTTGCTTGGCACCATGCTTCTGGTCGAGGGTCCTTGATGCTCAATGCTTCAACTTACTGATTTTCACAAGTTGATAGGCTTCCCCTCTGCAATTATTTTAAGGGAATTTCTCTCTTGATTGTTTTCTGGAGCGGAAACTCTGTCCCCTACTTGCTAACACAGAGCTTGGTTTGGTCATGCCGTGAGACTTCCAGCATCTGATCTCTGGAGGCTGCAGCCTTGAACAACGATAATTGCTATGACCTCACTGTGTCCTTCGTGCATTAGCTCACCTGAACCTCACCAAAGAGAGGTTCCAGTGGTTGTCCCCTTGTGAAAGCCTTCACTCCAGGTCAAACTTGCTGGTGACTAGGCGAGCCAAGATTTGACCTGGCTGGAGAGCTGGAGAGGGCTTCCACATGGGCCTCCCTGGTGGCGCAGGGTCAAAGTGCAGCGCTATGAGCCGGCCACAGCCCCTGCATCGTGCATTGGATCCCCGGCCAGGGAGTGACCCCAGGGCGCAGTAGGCCCTCCTGTCTCCCTGCTGCCCTCTCAGCAGTAGGTTTTCAGTAGACCTGCCTGTTCTGCTCCCCACTCCCACTGTTCTGCTTCTGAATCCTCTCACCCCCCTGCGCATCTGGCCTGTACCCCAGTTCTTGTATGCGTAAGTAAATCTTTAAAAATCAAGAGAGAGCTCACAAACATCCACACATCCTTCAGGAGACAGAGCAGCAAGTGTTCTGACTGCCCGGAGTGTGTTAGATGATGGGTTGAGAGGATGTGGCAGGCTGGGGGCCGTGGAGCCTGGTATACCTCAGCGGGAGACAAAGTGGTTCAGAGGAGCCATCCACCAGCCCCTAGATCTTAGGAGAATGGTGAGTGCTGGGGGCTGCCAGAGGTAATACACATCTAATAGATATGCTGAATGAGCGCAAAGTAGGTGTTGTGGCTATAGATTTAAAATGGTGGGTGGTAGGGTTTTGAAAAGGATTCGCGGTGATCGAACTGTGTTCAGACCTGTAATTCCTACCCCGGATGACTTGTTGTCGGTGGTCAACCTGGGACTCAGGTCAAGAGCAGTGATTTCCCTTTGCCAGCACATGGTCAATCGATTTGCACTTGGTGGTGGGCAGCCATGATGCCCTAGAATCTTACGTGCTCCTGATGGCACAAGATCCCTCAGGTTAGGGAGCAGTTTACAAAAAAGACTTTCTTTCCAAGAACCATTTAATGGATTTCATCAATAATGTATATTTTTGTCACTTGAGTCATTTATTTTTGTTAAATAATAGGCATAGTGGCATGATTTGTAAGTTCTTGGCAGAACAGATAGTTTTGGGCAAAAATACTACTACATAGTCTTTTTTTATTGAAAAATAAGATAGTGATTGACTTCAGCTATTACAGAGGTGCCGTTTGGGGTACGGTGGTATCCAACTTTGACTTTGTATGTTAATGTTTATGATATCATGATACTTTCGTTGATCTAGTAGGATACATTTATTTTATTTTATTTTATTTTATTAGAAGTGCCTAGAATCTCTTATAGTCTCGCTGAAAGCAGTGTCAGTTTCTTCTTGAGAAATTGAGTTGAAATGCAGGATCTTAATCCCCCCAGGAGAGGATTGTATAGGAAGCCTTGGCCATCACTATCTCATCAGTGTGGTTAGCTTACCATCTTTAGCCAGATTTGCTCTCCTTAGGTCTTGTGCTCTGTCAGGGGCTGAATATTTTCATTCCCTCAAGAGTCATACATTAAAACCTTGTCCCTATGATGACCTTTGGGAGGTTTTAGGCTCGAGGGTGGGGTCCTTTTGAACAGGACTTGTGACTTCTAAAAGAGACCCCTCTCCTCTCCGCCACGTGAGGGTACAATAAGAAGTCTGCGGTCTGCAGCCAGTGCCTGGCTATGCTGTCACCCTGACTTTGGCCACTGAGCTTCTAGGACAGTGAACAAGAATGTTGCTGTTTAAGAGCCCCCAGTCTGTGACACTGTGTTACTGAGGCCAGAGTGGACCAGAGCATGCACCACCTACCCCAGACAAGGCATTCCACCTCCTCAGCTCACTCCTTTACTTGGCCGACTCCCTCTTACCAGCCCTTTCCTCATGGCCTGGCGAGGTTGGATCCCAGAGTGGAGGGCAGCATCTCAGATACCCAGTCCACTCGTGGTGAGTCCACAGCAGCCACTCCAGAAGCCGTGGGGCTGCAGCCACAGCGTGGCAAGCTTGCTTTCCTCTGTCGCCTGAGGTTCAGCGGGCAGGACTTGTGGTGGTGAGGCGCTGTGTGTCCAAGGGAAAGGAGGCCCAGCACGGTGCTCGGCTTGGGCTCTGTGGGCGATGACACGCTGGGGCTCTCGGGAGCAAAGGAGTCTGGTGTTTCTTCTCTGGTTCACTGCTCGTCACGCAGAGATGGCGGCCAGCTCTGGCGGCTCTGTGTGGCACCTCATACACTCCGTGAGCTACAGTGCCTGCTCTGTGCAGTGCCTCCCATAGGTTTTGTTGCCAGGATCTCATCGGCACAAATCACGCCCTGGGTCTCAGTATGTCTGAGGACTCAGGACCGCAGGAGCTTATGGGCCTCTGCAACCTGGGTACCAAGCTGCCCTTGAAATCCAAAGCTCTCGTGTAGGCAGACTGTACGTCTTCATGCGTGGTAAATGAGCTCTCATCTTGCAGGACTTCATAGCCGGGAAAGTATTCTCTGTCCCTCCACGCAGTTTCCAGACGCAGTCACTCTGGGTGCAAAGGCTTCCCGCGAGCACAGGCGGTCAGTTTCTGACTAGTCGGCCACGGCGTGCTGGTTCCGTTCGCCCCTTTAATAGCATGCGGTATTGCATGTTCAGGAACACATGGTCCTGGGAGCCCCGAGTCCAGTGACGGAACCCCTAGATTCTGCCCACAGACTCTTGATTCTACCTGCAGACTCTTGATTCTGCCCACAGACTCCCCTACTTTTTCAGTCCCCGCGGACCAAACCAAACGTGTGCGTTGAAGATTGAAGCGCTTCGGTTTTTTTTTTTTTTTTTTTTTAAGTTTTATTTATTTATGCATACAGAACTGAGGGGTACAGGCCAGAGGTGCAGGGACAGTGAGAGGCTTCACCAGAGACAGAGCGGGGAGCAGAACAGGAAGATCGACTAAGCACACTGCTGAGGGGAGCAGCGGGCGGGTCAGGAGAGGTCTGCCGCGCCATGTGGATCTCCTCCGGGGCAGGCGGGAATCGAACTCATGCAGAAGTGGCTTTAGCTTCTCAGTGCTGTGCTTTAACCCACTGCGCCACCAGGGAGGGCCTGAAGCGCTTCGGTTTTTAACCTTCATGTCCTGATGAGACCCAGGGCTGGGTCAGACGCTTTGATTACCTTTGGCCTTTGGAACTTTGAACGCCAAGCATGCCAGCTTCTTGCCAATTCGTAGGAGCGCCTGCTCTTAGAACACCAGAAACCAAGGCTCTGCTTGCCTGAGGGCTGCTCACCGCCCCCCCAGTACAGGCTGTCCTTGCCTCACGTCCCTCATGCCCATTGTTTTGATTTAGGGCTGAAAGTAGAAACATCTTAGAGAGATAATGGAGAGAGAAGCCTTTAAGAACAACTGTTTGCTTTTCCCTGTGGCTGTGTGTGGTCAAAGTCTGCAGCGTGTCTCCAGCGGCTGCTGCGTGTGGCAAGTGGTCATGGAGCTGCAGCACACTGTCTGGCCTCCGGAGCCACTGCAGCACATTGAGGCGCCCTGTGGCCTGCTCCGAGCTGCCAAGAAACCTGGAAGGGAGATGGGTCTCGCACTCCCGCCACGTGCCAGAACAGACCTCACCGCTGCTTCCCTGAAGCCTGGCGCTCTGTTTGTTCGCCAAGTCAACCAGTCGGACTCTTCGCAGGCCCCGCCCGGGCCCAGCTGCCGCAACGTGTCGCGTGGACCATGTCCCACAGACATTCGTTGTCTAATTGTTCTCTTGGCAACACGCAGATGGCAGACTACAGTCTTCTGCGGACCGAGAGCCGTGGGTATGACTTTAAGAGGCTCTGACTTTAAGAGGCCCTCACCAAACCACCTTTGTCCCGGCAGCAATTTCTCGAACTTGGTTTTTCAGTTTGCAGCTTGCCGTGTAAACATTCCGAAATCTCTTTGTGCTCTGTCACGCGACGTATCCTTTTAAGCTACCTCCACTTGGCCTCTTTTCTTACTTAGATTGAACTCTGCTTGGCCTGGATCGCGAAGCCCTGGGACTCAGCCAGTGGCACGGCCAGGCGGCAGCCTCAGCTTTGGAGCATGTAGGGGGAGATGAGGAAACTGAAGCTGAGCTGGTCTCACAGACCATTGTTCTCCCCGACGGACTCCCAGCCGGAGTTTGCTTTGCAAGGTCGGCGAATGAGCAGGCTTCAGTGCGGTGTGTCTCCCCAAACGTGGCTTTCTAGCATTTGCTTATAAATTTAGGTCAGAAAGGAAGAGAAGAGTGAGGAGCCCCCATCTGGGGTCGTACTCAGGCTCCGTGATGAAGGCAGGGAATTTACAGGGGACGCCTCTGTTCAGCTGCGTTCTGCAGCCTCCTGCTGCTGCCCCTGTGCCTGTTCACGTCGGTTTAGTCAGGAAGAGCTGGCTTCTGTTGGGTTTTACTCTCTGGTCTGGATAAGTGTCTACTCAGAGATGGTTTTAGGTCCGGCTGCAAACAGCACAGCGTGCCCAGGCCGGGGACTCATGCAGCTCTTACCAGAGCGTGACCTCTCTGAGCCTCCGTGTTTGTAGAAGTGGGGACAATACATGAGAAATTTATTGGGATTCTTAAATGAGACCATACAGTGTCTGGCATGACTTTTTACTAAATGTTAGCATTTATTACGTCATTTAAAGCAGCTTTGTAGGGCCCTTCCTGTGGTGCAAAGGGTTAAAACGCAGCTGCTTTAGTGTGAGTTCGATCCCCGTCCCGGGGGTGACCCACAGGGCACGGCAGACTTCTCCTGACCCGCCATCAGTTGGCCTGTTCTGCTCCCCACTCTGTCTCTGCTGAATCCTCTCACTGCCCCTGCACCTCTGGCCTGTACCCCAGTTCTGTGTGCATAAATAAACAAATAAATAAATCTTTAAAAAAATACAGTGGCTTTGTAGGTGACTGTCTAGGAAGTCTGCTGTCGTGGCATTGTTTTGTCGTCCAGTATTGGATAACTTCAGATGTTCTTTAATAGGAGTCTTGTTTCACCACTTTTGATTGTGATAATGAACACCTAAAATTCAAATTTTCGTCTTCATTTAAGGGCACGTTTCAGAGGTGTTCAGTATATACACTCTGTTGTACAGCCACCCTCCCAGGTCCCTGCATCTTGCAAAACTGAATCTCTGTGTAATCGATAGAGACTAATCTCCAGCTCCCTCTTCCAGCCTCTGGCAGCCACCTTTCTGCTTCCTGTTTCTGTGGTATTGGTGGCATAATGAGACATAGGTCCTAAAAGCGGGACCTCATCGCATCCGCCCTCTGGTGACTGTGTCACTTAGCACACTGTCCTCCAGCTGAGCCTAGGTTGGAGCAGGTGACAGCCTTTCCTCTTAAAAGGCTGCATTATATTTCTCTGCATGTATACCTTGCAGTTTACTTCTGTGTTCATTGGTTATGGACATTTGTTTTTTTTCTCCTTTTGTACTGTGGCTCTATCGCAGTGTGCAGATACCTTTTCATTATCCTGCCTTGATTGCCGGGTCAGATACTGACTTTATTTTTAATTTCGGTGGACCCTCCATGGAGTTTTCTACCGTGCCTGCACCATTTTAGCTTCTCACCTACCACTGCGTGAGGGCTACAGTTTTTCTGTGTCTTGGCCAACACTGGTTATTTTCTGTGCTTTGGAATGGTTTCTAGCCGAGTGGGATAGATGGCATGTCACTGTGGTTGTGAATTTCTCTTATGATTAATGAAGTTGAGCATCTTCCCAGAGCGTGTGTGACCATTTCTGTATTTTCTTTGAGTAACTATCTATTCAAGTCCTTTCCTAGTTTTAACTGGGTTATAGTTTTATGTTGATGATTTGTAGACGTTAGGCTTTACAAATCTTTTATCCCATTATGGCAGTTTGCCTTTTCATTCTCTTAATTCCTTTGTGCAGGACTTTTTAAGTTTCATATAGTCCAATTTATGCTTTCTTTTGTTATATGTGCATTTGGTGTTACAGCCAAACAGTCATCTCCAAATCCAATGTCCTAAAATTTTCTTTCAGTGTTTTCTCCTAGGAGATTTTTTTTTTTTAAGATTTATTTATTTGTGCATACAGAACTGGGG
>NW_004567130.1:19161433-19175320 GCF_000260355.1 Condylura cristata
CCACCAGGGAGGGCCAACAGAATTTTTTTTACAGAAAAATAAATAGGAGCTATGTCTGAAATATTTACACACGGATTTGATTAGTACATGAAACTTCTTCTGCTTTGGTGAGAGTGGCATTGTTACTGGTATTTATAATGCCATTGGTTAGGTTCGAATTTTTGTGTTGAGTTGATGTTTAACAAAGGACCACACCCTATTTTCTATGACTAGCAAGGTGTCTCTCTCTCTCTTTCTTACACACACACATTCATCATAAACACACACAGCTGTTGCTGTCATTGTTACTTGCTGAGTAGAATATGCTGTATTTCTGGGTCTTCCCCCTTAAATAAGAATAAGTGGGTTTTGGGTGTAAGCACCCGTAGGAAACAGGCAGCTTCTAGAAGGCATTCAGCACATAGAGGTAAAAAGGAGGCACCTGAGGCAAGCTGGGCCTAGGGCAGAGCCCAGCCTTCACCTAACCCACCTGACGCCCGTAACCTCTCAGGAGTCACTTGCTCAGGAGCACATTCGCTCTAGGCAGCATTTAGTATATTTCTTCGCTTTCCAAATTCTCTGTGGCTTCACATAACAGAAATCACATATTCAACTAGTGGGCCAATTAATCAGCCTTTGGACATGTACATTCATCACCTTAAATTCAAGGAAGGGGGGACGACAAAGGCCACTTATTTTCAGCAAATGAATTTAGAATAGCGACATGTAACTGTTAGATATAAGTTTCTCAAAGCCAGTTATCTTTATTTTACTTTGCTTAAATGAGCTGCTTTGGATTAAGAATAACTGAATACATATTCATCAATATGCAAAGTAGGTAAAAGTATTCTAGATAGTATATGTAGTTCAATTATGTTGTGTTATTTAGAGCTCAAACACAATAACATAGATAGCCTATTATTTCATATTCTCGCCAAACCAAAACCTTTGGCTATGACGGCACGTGTCTGAAGTTCTCAGAAAATTACGTTTCTCTGCCTTCTAAAAATATCTGAAATATTTTTGAGTGACTTCTTTTACCCTGTCACAATAATATATTTAACTGACGAAAATGACGAATTGCCCAGGGAATTCATGACCCTCCACAGTTAGGATTCTTACTCCAGCCAACACAGACGCTGAGTGTTGCTATTAGGGGAAGAGGCAGTTGTAAGCTGTAGATGAATTTGGAGTTCACTTTTTTTTTTAAAGATTTATTTATTTATTCATACAAAACTGGGGTACAGGCCAGAGATACGGAGTGTGAGAGGACTCAGCAGGGACACATGGGGAGCAGAACAGCAGCGGGCGGGTCAGGAGAGGTCTGCCCCGCCATGTGGATCGCCACTGGGGCAGGCGGGGATTGAACTCATGTGGAAGTGGCTTAAGCTTCTCAATGCTGTGCTTTAACCCGCTGCACCACCAGGGAGGGCCCTGGAGTTCACTTTTATGTAACTCCGGTTTCTTATTTTTCAAGAGCTCTGAGAAAGGAAAGGAGAGGCATGTCGTAATATAAAAACTGACAAGTCCTTATACAGAGGCACAAAAATATGATTAGAGACTGCAAGACCTAATCCTAGATATCCAGACTTAGACCAACCCAAGGAGAATGTATTTATTATGTCTCTGTCACTCCCTACCCTCACCTCACTGTTTCTAGTTGTTAAATAAAAATCTTTTACGAGAAGATTGTCTTTCTCTTGTGTCAAACATTGTCTCGTAACTGCCACGCTATCTTTAACTTCTCTTTTACTTCAACACTTTGAGGAAACAGCATTCATTTGATGTTTCTGTGCACTCGCCATTGATTGGAACACTTGAAAGGAACATTTTGCTTGGAAATGACTGTCTTCTGCATTCTCAAATATTTCCTTTGCATAAATGCATTTAATTTCTCCTTCTCTTGACCTTGATGTAGTTTCTGGCAGCATACAGAGATGCTTTTATAATTCTTTGGCAGCCACTGATTTCTGGTTCTCATCCTGGCCTCTTTTTGGGGCTGGCAAGGTGGGACCTGGCATAGAAATCCTGAGGAGGAAAGGGGCTTAGTGACTGTCACAGTGGAATTAGGCGCAAAGTTCAGATCACGGGTGAATTAATTATCCCTAACCCTACTGTTTCTTACTTGAAGACATAAGCCTTGCAGTAAATATAGTCTAATTTCTGGATTACTATATTGGAGAGGTGAATCTTGAAGGACGGAGTGTGGATGCCAAGGCTAAGAGATTTGATTGGCTGAGAGAGAATGACACCAGCGTGGCCAGGGTCAATGCTGAGGGCAGAGCTAGGCAGCCAACACTGACCGCTGAGGGAGGCCTGAACCTTATGCCGGAGGCAGACACTGGCTTTGGCTGAGTGAATGAGGCTACGGAACAGCCACCAGAGCAAGGATGACAAAGCATCTCTGTGCCTCCTCTAGTCAGATGGGGGGAGCCAGGAATTTGAAGCAGTTTTAGCTGCTGGTTCCAAGAGGCAGCTGAGGATGGTTGGGACGGCCCTGGCCGGAGGCCTGCTCGCTCTCAGAATCACTGGAACTCGCTGCTTCGCAGGTGAAGTGGGTTATTCTCAGGCCACACTGCAGTTGATGCCGTCAGGCATGCCTGTCACACCACAGGTGTCTGTCCTTGCTGCTAGGAGGAGGGAAGGAATCTGATCACTCCCATGTACCCTGAAGTACCTCACAGTCCTTGGCAAAGTAATTCTTAAATCTGTATCCAAATGCAGTGCCCAGAATGGCCAAGAACATGCTGAAAATGAAGGATAAGATAGAGAGTTTATATCAGAATTTATTGGGGTCAAAATGAATATAAATCACTGACATGAAAAAAAAAAAGAAAGAAAGAAAGAAAGAAAACCCTCAAGAAATAAATCCAAGTGACTTCTAACTCTACAACTTTTTAAAAGACACACAATTGGACTTTTAGTAGGGAAGTACCTGTAGTATAGACTCATGTTGCTTTTCAATGCTTTTCAACTCATGTCATCATGAAATGTTTCTTCTTTCCATATGAAAACGACTTGCCCACTTTTGCCCTAATGAGTAAAATGGATTCACATAATAAGTGAAGCCAATTTCCGAAAGTTGCCTTTGTGTAAGAGTAGAGATGTGAACACATCACAGACTTAATGACACGTTGTGTAGATGTTAGGCAGATGAAAGTGGTGTTGGGGCCAGAAGAAGTGGTGGACCTTGGAATTGTTGCTGGGGGAATAGGAAGTGAAATAGTGGTGGTGTAGATCTAGCATCAAAACTACATTTTCAGTTGCGGCGGTTGGTGTCTCGTGATATTTTTGTAGTAGTCTTCAGAAGAGGTCTGGAGGCAGAGTACAGGAGTTAAGGCAGCTTTGTTGGTTAAAAAATGCAAAGTTGCGCTTGGTTGTAGCCTAAGGAGAAGTAAGGAATGACGGGGGAAGTTGGTTTTCAAACGTAGTTGATTTGATCAATCATGGGAAGAGCCGGGTTGCTGCTGGAAGTAGGAACAGCATCAGGAACAGGTGTGATCCATCTGGACACATCACTGCTAACGAGGCAGCGGGAAATACTGAAGGAAGGTGATTTTGGTAAGTGAGAAGTTGACATATCTTGCAAGGATTGCTTTTGCCTTCTGCTGCATATTTTAATAATTGTCAGTATGCGATATTTTGGATCGATAGCCCTTCCGACCTTCCTCAAAACCAAGGGAAAGAAATCATAGAAAAAGCAAGAACACTGTTGTGGATAGGGATCATGTCATATTTAGTTCTTAGTTCTCTGCATTTGATTCAACAAGCCTTAATTTGACCATCAGTTGCTAAAATTATAAATTTGGTGGTTACCCACTTTACTTTACTCTGTTTAGTTCCTGATGCTTCGGGCCTCCTGTGGTATAAAATAGGCTGAAGGAACTGGGACATCCATCATTCAGCAGCCTGGCCTGATCAGTGCATCACTCATAAGAGTATCCGCGTGGGGGTTCCAAAATCTGATTATTTCTGTTCCTCCTGCCAGCCTTCCCACATGGATTTTAATGATAAGGATAACATTTATGCTTGGGTTGGAATGCTAAGGATAACATTTCTGGAAAGCCAATAACTGTAATGGTAGTAATTTTTCATGCGATTTTAGTGACAAGAAACATCAGGGTGTCATTTTCTTGAGTCATATTTTTAAAATAAAGCCCCCTTTAGCCATGAATTGAAAATGACTGGAGCAAGACTCTTTTGACCTGTCTTTACTTGCTGGTAATGGAATGAAAAGAATCAGCTTGCCTCGATGCCGGTTTACTTCTGCAGTCTATTAGTGTCGCTTTGAGGTCCTCAGCCTGCCCATGCTATTACTCAAGGTCTTGTTTTCCTGGCAGAACTTCGTCTTGACAGCTGCCTGTTTTTTCCTTCATGGTTTTGGACAGATATGTTGACTTGTAGTGTCGGATGAGATACACACTTGTCAACTGGGATCAAAGTAGCTTTGTGTCTTGCTGTGAAACCTCATTTGTGTTTTTCTGGCCATCTAGGGGAATTGCAAGTCGACACGGGGAGGGTGTCCTTTTCCTAAAAGCTTGATGCACGAGCGATGAATGACCAGTCCGTAGGCTCATTCTCCTGCTCTCCACTCGCCAACACGAGTGTTCTCCTGCCTGCCCGTTCTGCTCTTCTCTGAGGTTTAAAAGAAGGCCCAGCTTTACATGGCAAACGCCATGTCTCAGTCACCCCTTGGCCAGTGATGACTTTGGCATTGGACAGGATATTATCTGCCTGCGCGATCGACTGCCATAGTTGGGCTGGGTTTTTCAGAAAAGGCGGTTATGGACACAGGTAAATGCAAGCTGGAAGTCATTCACAGAGCAGTTGCCGAAGTTTGTAGCTACAGACCCCAGCACATGGCCCAAAAGATGTTAGGAATTTTTTATGCATAAGAAAAGCTTTTCACATTAACACTATCAAGATCCTATATTTACTTATAAGCTTTGTATTGAAATTTCCCTTGAGGTAGACATGTGTGAGCTGATGGATCTATTTTTGTGTCTGATGATATTCTGCTGTCATTTCTCTGTCACCATTTCTAACTGCACATCTTTCTCCCACCTCGTTTTGATCACGAGCGCTTCAACATTGGCAATAGATTTGCAAACCTTTCAGCATAAATTTTCCCCAGTGCATTTCCTTTGCAAATTATACATGGAGTTTGCATTAAAAAAGAATTTCCTTGAAAAATAACTTACTAACAAAACTTGTTATTAATAGTATTCATTCAGAAAATTTGGTGGTAACTTTCTACATGTTTTGTATGCTACGCTCTTAGCTCTGAGACAGTGGGGTATCACTTGCTGCTTGGGATGTGATTTTATGTAGGGAAATGGCTTGTTTTGTTAGTGCCATTTTAAATTTTGCTTTATATGATAAGTGATCAAATCTTTAGCAATCGTATATGTGTATATATGTTCCCATCTTTGGAAAATAGGAGTTCAAGTAGATTAAAACTGTCAGAGAGGAGAGCTTCATGTGCCCTAGGATAGCCTCTTTAGGGCTTTGGAAAGATGCTACATCTCTTTCTCTCTCTTAATTCATAGTGGTTCTTTATCTTAGCAATGTAACAAAAGTTGGGAAATACAAAAATAACAACAGCAGAAAATAAAATGACCCATAATCTTGCTACCTAGAGAAGCTACTGCTAACCTTTAATATATTTTACCCCATTCCTTTTTCTGTATGTCTACATGGCTATAGATCTGTGTCATCTTTGATTTATTTTTAAAAATAAATTTGGAATCCTTTTATTCATATAATGTATGTCTTTTTCCTTCACCTTTTTAAAAAGATTTTATTTGTTTATGCACACAAGAACTGGGTACAGGCCAGAGGTGCAGGGGGTGAGAGGATTCCCCAGAGACAGAGCGGGGAGCAGAACAGTCAGATTAAGTGAAATACGCTTCTGAGGGGAGCAACGGGAGGGAGACAGGAGGGGCCTGCTGCACCCTGTGGTCACTCCCTGGCCGGGATGGACTTGCACTGAGGCGGCTGCGGCCAGCTTGCAGTGCTGCGCCTTAACCCGCTGCGCCCCCAGGGAGGGCCCTCCTCACCTTTTTAAATCACTAGCACATTTCTATCAATAAACGTAAAAATGACACACGCAGTACCTTTTCTTTTGAATTTCTGAGTCATGTCCGGTACCCTTTTATCCTGCCTGTCCGTCCTCCCTGTGAAGATGGCTTTCTCATCTTGGCTTTGCTCCTAAAAGCTCCCTTCAGACGTGGAGGTCAAATTGGTCTGCTTTGTCCCGGCCAGTTTCTGATCTTCCTTTCTAATGTCTGGCATGCCTGGCTCTGGAGTCATGGCGGACTGAATCCAAGCTTTTGCTTTTTCTTTTCCTGCTCTACGATGATACCCTACTGCCCCTGTGTCTCCAGGCAAACTGACCCTCCCAGACCCTTCTCCTCCTGACAGCGTGCGGGCCTGGACTTCGGATGCTTTTGGAGACACTGTGCAGAGCTGTGATGCCTGCAACTCACAGCTCCCCGTGGGGGCCGCGGCTGCCCCCAGCTCTCAGCTGGCGGCAGCCCGCCGCCAGGGTCACTCAGGGAGGTGTCCCCTGGGCCAAAGTTGAGAATAACTCCTTGCAGCTTGATAACTATTTTAGTCGATGTTTAAATTTTCAGGTGCTCTTATCTCTGCAGCTTTCACTGTTGCCATGGATATCTGCTGGGAGTTGCAGGGGAGCGCATGGAGGGAGGTCTGTGAGTCAGCTCTCTGCAGCCCCAGCTGGTCCAGGGCAGCTCTGACCTGGGCGCTGCTTCGGTTCCTGGCCAGGCGGGGCGCCAGGTGCTGGAACAGGGTGCAGGGAGCTGACACTCTCCGTTCTGCCCAGCACATCGTCCCAGGCCCACGGCAGTCCCTGTTCAGATAACAGCACCCCGTGGCAGACTCGGGGAGCGACTGGTCACTGCCCTAGGAGCGTCACCTCCCTGTGTCCATCCAGGCGGTTGGCCCTGCAGCACTGGCCGAGAAGCTGAGATTTGTCGCAAGTGTAGCTCCGAGTCGTGCTTTCCGCCTCTTATAATTTACATCTGAACACTTCAGACACGTTCAGAGTTACTTTTCCCTGCATGTCGCACACCCGCCAGAGTTCTCAAGGACAGTAGGGGCATTGCTGGGAAGTCGAGTACTGTTTCCACGTTGTGCCAATTCTTCAGCCCAACTGCTGATCATTTACTATCCAGAAGGCGATCTCATGGCAGTGGACTTGTGTTCTGCTTTATCATTTATTCATTTGACTGACCAGATTGTCCTACTTTTAGCGAACAGCTGATTACCTGAATGCACAGGGCCTCGGAGAGGACCGGGTAGCGGAGGTGTGTATTTGAGCATCATTCTTAGTGTCTAGCCCCCTTTAATTTCACTCCAAGTAACATGATTTACTACTCCCGAGGGTGGGTGGCCAGCAGGAGGTCCTCTGAGGGAAGTGTCACCTTTTACGTGGGACAGCCTTCCTATCGGATTGATCATCGAAGCCAATGGAGTTAATTAGAGGACGGAAATGAAAAAGATAAATAGGAGGTTTACAGTCAGATTTGCACAGAGCCACAAGAATGTCTGCAGGTTTCATGATGGTGCCAACTTCATCTGCTGGCAGGTGCCTAAGCCATAGCAAAATGCGAACATCTCTTTTATTTCTGATTATTTCTTTCAGAGACTTTTGTGTATTCATCTAGTTGTTACTACTTAAGAGAGTGTTGTTTGGAAAAAAGTTAGAAAACACTAAGAACAATATTGAAAAATTTAACTTCATTCCTAAACCCAGTAGCTAGAAATAAGTATGCATTTATCTCATTTTAAAACTGAACATGCTACTTCTCTTTTCTCGTTTCAAACCACCTTGAGGGCGTGTTTCCCAGACATGGATGCATCCAGTTATTCACCAACATGTTTAATGGTTCATGGAGTCTATTTTATTCATGCCTTATTCATGAACTTTCAGGTGTTTCCTGGTTTTTCACCATCATAAATAATTTTTTAAGGAACAATGTCCTTTTCCACATGCCTTTGTGAGTTTATTATTTTAAGACAAATTCCTAGAAATAATATTGATCAGCTAAGGTAGGCACATTTTGGAGTCTTTCGAAATATTCTGCCATAGAGGGTGATCGATGTTTACGTGGATTCCCAGCCACGTGACACGGCGCTCACCCACCACCATCGTTTATTGTTCCTCTGTTCTCTGCACAGCCTGGTAGCTTTTGCAGTTCTGTGTTTCATTAGTGAGCTCAAATGCTTTTTTCTGAGTCTTCTACTTAGTCTTCTAGATTCACTTCTTTTGTGGGGTTTTCCTTATGTTGTTCTAATGGTGTAAGAGCTGTTTGTATGGAATAATATAATCTCTGAGTGAGCTATACGATGACTTTTTCCAGTTTAAACTTAGCCGTTAACTGGGCTAGAACTTTTGTGTCTCTGTATGTCATGTGGCTATTATCTCTTTCTACATTTTATTAAAATATTTTGCTTTTCCCATATTTAGGGCTTAAATTTTTAGTATATCCGAGGACTTTTTCTGGTTAAATATTTAGAACTTTACTCTTTTCCAAATGATCAGTTAGCGAAGCCTCCCAGCTGTTTGACATTTTACTGCTTTTAGCTGTTTTGTAGATGCATTAATCGATAAGCTTTTAGCATATTTCCTTGATTACTTGACTTTATATTCCATTTACAATATAGCAATGCTAACCTTGTGCAATACAATTTCTCCTGTCTTTTCTTCGCTTTTTCATTAATCTTTCAGCTGAACTTCACCAACAAAAATACTCTCTGCCTGTATTTGCAGAAGTCATTGTGTGAAATATTCTTGGGTTATGTCCCCATCACAAAGATATTTGGAGCATATCTCTAGAACTATGCAATTGACTTTAGAAATTTTACAAAGCTTTGCAGTTCTTAGAAGAAGAAAGAAAATGGCTCATGGAACATGTTCTCACAACCATTGAGGTCGACTCAGAGGAGGTGCAGGTTAATTCATTCTGTTCTGGAAGCAAGAACCAGCCACTTAATCCTGGCCCTAACTGCCTTTGTTTGATCAAGGATTGAGCCAGTTAGCACAGGACAAAGGACCTTTGAAAAATAAGCATTTTCCAATTTCTCTGATAAACCTTACAGGAGGAGATTCTGTAGGATTGGCAAGGTTTGTGAGAATACTGCTTCCTCCTTGCAAAGGTTGGACGAGCAGATGGCGCTTGGTGTCCACCTCCCTGCAGTGTGGGGCTGCGTGGTTGCTCGGCACAGTGACACTCAGTCTCGCGTCTGGTTCCATCTTGCTAGGTCTTTCCTTCCTTACTTTCTTTAAACTCGTGTGAGATTCCGCTGATTGTCCAGTAACTTTTGACCTGATGTCCATCAACCTGGTGTGCTGTTAGCTGCCTTGTCTGACAGTATTTGTAAATTTCAGCTTTAACACATCCTCCCATTTCTTTCGCATGTGTTATGTACAACTTCAACCAGAAGTTCAGAGTTTAGGCGCTTACACGCACTGCCTGGTGACTTTCTCCCCAGAGTTCCCATTCTAAATTTTTCCCATGTGAATAAAGGCAAAGACCAGAAGAGAAAAGAGCTAGATTCAAATCTGAACATGAAATCATCAAGACTAGCTCACCCCCAACCTCACGATCATTTTTGACAAATCATAAGCCTGCAAAACAGAAGCACATTTGGTACAGAAAACCAATACCTATTTTTAGAATTGTGCCCAAAGCTGTATTTGTGGCTTCTTAGTCTCTTCAATGTTGATAAAAGCTGGTCCGACTCTCGGGGCTGTTGGCCTGTTTTGAGGTGCACAAAATACGGGTTGTCATTCTCTTTCTGGGAGCATTTATTGTGGGCCAGCGTCCTCAGTGAGTGGTGACCCAGCCTTCATGCCACGGGTGTCCCACGAATGTTGCGAGTGGACGGGACTGTCCCACCCTCCTCGCCAAGGCATGTGAAAGGCGAGCACCTGTGCACTGTGGTGCTTAGTCTGTCGCAGGTGGTGCTGGTGATGAGCACAGCCCCGGATCCAGCCCTGTGCAGGATTGTGGGAAGTGTGGTGCCTGCGATTACATGAAACGATGGATGCCGACGCCCCCACCCCCGTGCCCAGCCGAGGAGACCTCTGGTTCTGAGCGTGCAGTCTCGCTGCTCGCTGAGGGACAACAGACAGGTACTTGTGCTGTGCAAACCTCAGGTGTGGCTCTGTGTGTTCGCTCGGTGGCCTTATTGCCATGGTGGCCAGCAGATGTGAAATGATAATTAATGGTGGCATGGCCTTGGTGACAAATGTTAACTATCACTAAGTGACTAATAATTTAGTGGCACATAAACGCCACTCGCTACCCCGGGTGGCTCGCCTGTGAGCAGTGCTGAGCTGTTTAAACGTTGGCTGGGTGGTTTCCATTGCACATTCATTTTTCATCTTTGCTCTTCCATTCAGGAAACATCAAGAGGGCTTAATAATTCCCTGTCATTTCTGGAGAGATAAATAAGATTATAGATTATCAGGGGTTGTTTTTCATTTTGATGGTGGCTAAACATTAAGATTAATGCTTGGTGAATGAAGCCATGAGTTCCTGATTCTGAATACAGGAGTAACATGAAGCCACCCATAGGCTTCAGCGTTTGTAAATTTTCCTTGGGTGCTGTTATAGATTGATTTGGGCATAATATTTACTACGATTATATTTTGATTATTGAGCTTTTCGTGGTAGGTGTTTTAGAGTAGAGGACATGCATGTCGGGGAAGGTTGAACAACTGTCCCAAAATGTTGTAGGTTTTGACTCCTACTCTGATTTGGGGGGTGGAGTGGGGGAGGTGGTCTGCAAAGCAAGGCTTTTGATATCACTGCTTCTTTCACAAATCATTTCAGCTCTGGTAACATCTAACTATCAGTGGCAGGAAGTTCACTATGGAGTTGTGCATTTGTGTCCTAGATTCAGAGCTGGGCGTGGAGATGCTCAGTAAATGACATGTGCAGAAGGGGCCTGCAGAGTTGGGGCTCCCTTACTCCCACCGCTCTCTTAGTGGGGTTCCGCATGTATTTTGATGTGGAATGCAGCTCTGTAGAGAACAAGCTGGGTCATCTAATCACCTGAGTCTTAGTGGCACGTTCTAACTTGCCCTCAGATGAAAGGGAATTGAAATCCAGAGGCGGAGCCCAGTCAGAGACAAGGTCCCAGTGACTCCTCTGTGGAGGTGATAGGAGCCCACCCATTCACTTAGCACAATGGCCGGAGGGCTTCTGGGTTTCTACCCAGGTGTGGAAATGCCCAGAGGAAGAAGACAGAGTTTTCCTGTGGCCTTTTCTTAGGAGAAAGGAACATTTTTCCCGCAACCTTTCCCTAAGGGGCGCCTCTTCATTTCTATTAACCACAGTTCAAAATGCCCATTCCTGAAATCACTGTCCACAAAGTGAAAATTTCCTGTGCAGCTCTCGGGGTACAAGACCACGTGAGGGAGGAAGGACTACAGCCCCAAACTGAGGTCCTGTTACAAAGGAGGGCGGGAAATAGTTGGTCTCCCTAAGCCTTCGTTGCCACGTGCCGGGTGTGGGAACATAGCTGTTATCTGACATGGTTCCTACATAAGACGGGCACAAACGACCAGCATTAGAACAAGGGATTGCTGGGGCCTTGACGGTGCTTGAGCTCAAGATCGCAAGTTCTGTCCTATAGGAGGGAGTAGCCATTTAGAGCTCTATTCTGTTAACCAGCTGCCACCGACACTGGCTGGTGGTAGAGACTGTGCCAAGAAGCACTCAGCACGCAGCTGCCTTGCGTGTGCAGGGTAGTGACCATGAGTGTGTGTTGCAAAGTGGGTCTGATTGATTATGTATGGGTCATGGAACACCTCTGTGTCCCACCCTGTGGTCTACAGCTTCTGCATGTTATTGGTGATTCTGATGACAGCTTCTTCGAACAGGTGTCTTCTAGTTGAGAAAATGGGTGTAGAAATATCAGGTGGGTAGCATATCACACTATCACACTGCTGAGGGGGCAATGGGGAGACAGGAGGGGCCCCTGGGGGTCCCGCCCTGGCCCTCCCTGGCTGAGGCCATCATGGCAATAGTGCTGAGACACCCCTAGACCACCAGGGAGGTGATGTGTCAGAGCCTTTCAATCAACTGGTTAGTGACCTTGCCTTTTTTTTTTTTTTTTGGAAAAAAAAAAATTTAAAAGGAAGGAAAAAATTCTCTGTGGCAGATGTTATGGAGAGAGCTAGATGCTGGCAGGCTACAGAAAGACCTACATGTGTGTTTGAATCTGGGAATATTACTTTGTGTGACATTTTTGTATCTGTGTATCACAATGGGGCTTGGGACCGGTAGCTATATTTGTGCTTAATAAATATTTCTCCTCCCAACCTCTTGTGCTGGCCAGCCAAGTCCTGTTTTTGCTGTTACTGTCTCCTTCTGCAGAATTTCATAGCACACTGGGAGAAATGTCTTTCTCCTTCTTTGGGATTTGCAGTCTCTTTTTAAGATTTTGAGGATGCCTGGCTTTGGGAAGTTTTCATAGTACACAAAACTTACATTTCTTCTTCATATAATTTTTTTTTACACTTTAAAAAAAAAAATAGTTTATTTTTACATCATTTTGTGCCTTTTTCCATCTCAGTTGTAATCCCCGTGGGCTTCCCATCACCCTGTGCCATCACCATAGTCCAGTGTATTTCCCTCCCCCATTTTTGATCCCATCCACCCCCGTAAACATATAATTTTTTTAAGTGTAAATTGGGGTCATCCTTGTCTTATCTTACCTTGGGCTTGCTATGCTTTCATGAAAATGGGGTGCTTCTTGGTTGCTCATCTCTCAGAGTCCATCTGACCAGTGGTTGGAGGGGGGTGTTACTGCCGGAGCAGGCTGACGCTGGGCATCATGTGTCCTGAAACAAGAGGTGGTGATTCATCTGCGCCAGTTAGTAGAACTCTGCAAGGCTCCGTGACAGGCAAAGAGGCATTTACGTTGCAGATTGATGCCAAGTTAAGGCATAAACTCAATTTTGGTTACTAATGAGATGAAAGGTCTCTGAAGACTGAAATTATTCCTGCAGTTGGTATTTTAGCTCTGGGCAAACTTGGGCATTTAAAATGTCCTGCATCGAGTCAAATGACAAGCTTCTCTGCTCCTGTGTATGTTGAAAGGCATGTGAAAGAGGGAAATTATAGGTTCTGGATTATACAAACCTCTATGGTCTGGCAAAGGGTGCCCGGCTTTTCTTATCCCCCCAAAGTTTTAACCACATCACAGTTTTGCCTCAGTGAGTCTGCTCAGGCAGAATCCAGCATATTGAAGGTTTGGGGAGCAGGAAAGGAGCAGTCGCTGCCGTCAAAAATGCAAGTAGAAACACAAAGATCTTGCGTGTGCGATGTGTTGTGGTGTCTTTGCTTGTAGGGAGAGGTGATGGCTGGTGGTTGGGGGTAGAACTTGGGGACTTCCACATATTGAAAGTGGATGCTTGCATGTTAGAGCTTTTGCTTCTTTTAGGTTTCTCCATTGGTTGTGAAACTGCCTCGTTGAAGAGTTTCTCTGAAGGTCGAAGGGTTCTGGACCGTGTTGGGTATTGAGTTCACTCCCTTCCACAACCCCGGCCTGCTGGGACTGAACTGGCTAGTGGGGGTGGGAGGCAGCAGATGAAGTCTTAGTTAGGCTTCACTGGTTAGGCTTCATGGCCTGGCGGCTTTTATTCTCAGTGCTGACGACAAAATGAAGTGAAATGCAGAGGGCTTTGAGCCTGAAGTTGATCATGCTGCTATTTTAACTTAAGTGCTGCTGTGGACCCGAGTGGGTTCTAAACATAATGAGGTGTGCGGTCTTCTGGTCTTCTCAGTCAGGGCAGGTGGCGAACATTCTAGAGGTTGTATTGGGTTAGTTCTGGCTCCTGGGTAGGAACAGCAGCTTAGGAAATTCTCCTTC
>NW_004567130.1:19176775-19180068 GCF_000260355.1 Condylura cristata
CCTTCTTCCTAAGCTTTGGTAGAAGCTGGTCCCAGAATCTCCTAAATCTTAGCTTTTTTAAGCCAGAAAGATACCGGCTAGAACAAAGAAAATAAAGCGAAAAATAAAAGGGGTCCGTTTTTTTCTTAATTGCTTAGGAGGGGTTACATGTTACCCATTTTTGTTGAGAGTTTGGTGTTAACTCTGTATTTAAGCAGCTTTAGAAATCATTGCATCTACTGCGGTGAATTTAATCCATTAACAGTTATTCAGGGCAGACGGAGTTCAACCAGTCAGTGCTGGAGAAGCAGCCAGGACAGACTACACGTTACTGCCCTCGGGAACCACAGGGGATGAGGTGGCACCTCACCTTTCTTGATTATTAGAGCTGCAGTGGCTTTGTCTTTGGGATATTCTACTGAAACTGCCACTGGGCATCACCAGCCTTTGATTATCATAACCGTGCACTTGACCAGCGGCCTCCATTCTTCTGACTTAGCCGTGGCTGGGCTGTATAGGTGCACACCGAAGTGTGTCTCATTTTCCCATCAACATTTCGGCAAGACTGTGGGGAATACTTAAGATTTACATATTCCTAGCAGAAAGGAAGGAGTTTGGGATAAAAGAATAGCTTTCTCTTATCAGGACTTTATCACTAGGAAAGATCACTGGCTTCTCATTAAGACAGTTAATACCGGAGCCTGGAAGAAAGAGGATTTTGTCTTCTGTCGTCTGTGTTCATCTAGTTTTGAATTCCTTGCTATCCTAAATCAATCCGAGTTTTAGGTTTTTTCCAGAAGGTTGGGTGTTCTCTTCTGGTATGAGGCCACCACAGTCTTGTTACTCCGAAGTGAGAGGTTGAGAGATTCGGCAACACAGATGCTGACCAGTAGTGAGCTGTCCCCTGGCTGCAGGGAAGCCCAGAGTGGCCTGGGCCGCCTCTGTGGGGCCTCACCTGCATGCTCACAACTCAGTTACACTGCAGGGACACACAAAAGGACCAATAATGGGTTGATTTACAAAAGGGGAAAGGAACAGGAAACAACCCAGGGAAAGAGAGCAGGATACAAAGTAAGTGGAATACCTTACGGCTAGGCTGACTGAACACGCCGAGTCACGCTGTCTGGAGAGCCGTTTTCCGAGAGAGCGGGAGATGCAATCGAGCCCTATTTATTCCCCAAATGTCCCAGAATTCCTGCTAGCTCCGCCCTGGGGTCCTCGCAGCTCTCTCCCTGGTGCTGCTGGGAGTTGTAGTTTCCAATCACTGGAGTACGGTTGTAGGGTCCAGAAAGCTGGAGCAGGGAATGGGGTCCACAAGACTCTGCAGAGTCCCTTTAGGACATCCTGCCCCTTAACACCCTGTGCAGATCGCTTCAGTGCAAGTCCCCTGTGCAATCTCCTACAGAAAATTAGCTCCTTTCTCAAGAGGGAGTTTAGATTTGACGTTCTGTAAATCTGAAGTTCTGCTGTTGCCAATGCTGTTCGCTAACTCATGTCACTGCTGAAATTTGTTCGCAGGTGTGTGGAGCGGTGGAGCGCACCCTGGCTTAGCCAGACCGGGCATGTGTGGGGCCAGTGTGGTCCTCAGGAAACACGGCCTTTCCCCGCGAGCCGCTGGGGCTACCCCGTCTGCCCCTTGGTCCGAGCCTGCTGGCTTCAGCATTGGCTCCCCGTGCAAGGGACCTCCTGCAGGTGGCAGGTCACTCCCAGCAGCAGGTCCAGGCTCCCCAGCGCTAAGCATTGAGGCCGGCACACAGAGAGGGCCTCGCTTTCCTTATCTCTCACACGCGCCTTACATCCTTCTTCCTGGTGTCCGTGTTTTCATCTCAGTTGTCACTCCGTGGGCTTCCCCCGCCACTTCCCCTGAGGCCTGTGTGCTCTCCCTGCCCTAGTTTCTTGTTTTTATTATGGTTTTTGTATTTGGTGACACCGTCGCACACCGTCGTTCGTTTGAGCCCCCCCTTCGCCCTCCCTGCGGAGTCTCTGATCTAGAGAAAACAAAAACGGAATCCCGCCGGTTTTGGCTCTGCCCCGGCCCCCACCCTGAGGCTGCCTCTGGCTTGCACTTGTTCCTTGATGCTCATTTGCTCATTTTTACTTTATGGCACTGCTCACCCTCCCCCCGGCCCTGGACGCTCCTGCTGTGAGCGAAACCATCTGGCATTTTTCTCTTTCTCTCTGGCTTATCTCACTCAGCACGATCCCTTCCAGCTCTGTCCACGTTGCCGCCAGTGGCGTGGGTTTCTGGCTGCCGAGTCACAGTCCATGGTGTGTGGACCACACCTGCCCCGTCCAGTCGTCCACGGTGGGCATGTGGGTTGACTGCAGCCTTCCCACCTTCACGGGGCAGCCGTAAGCCCAGGGCCGCTTTGCTGGGTTGCCTGTCATGGTACCAGCATGGATCTTTGCACTGGGCAGGTGGATGGTACTGGACACGTGTGCCCGTGCCCCTCAGACAGGTGGAAGGGCATCGCCCCTTCTTCCCAGATGGCCACTGAGAGCCCGGGAGCCCAGTTCCCCCGCGGGAGACTGCCCCTCTCTGCTGGATGTGCGTCCGTGCACAAGTTGGTACCTTGAGAGTAGAAAGCATCACTCCTGTTTAGTGTTCCAGACCCAGCCTGTTGGTCCAAGCCGGGGGTTTCCTTTTTCAAAGTCCTTTGCAACAAAGTTTTTTTTTTAAATATTTATTTGTGGATACAGAACTGGGGTACAAGCCAGACGTGCAGGGGGTGAGAGGATTCACCAGAGACAGAGTGGGGGGCAGAACAGGCCTACTGACCGAGTCCACTGCTGAGTGGGGCAGCAGGCGGATCAGGAGAGGTCTGCCGCACCCTGGGCGTCACCTCCGGGTGGAGATCGAACTGGTGCTGAAGTGGCTTTAGCTTCTCATTGCTGTGCTGTGACTGGCTGCGCCCCCAGGGGGACCCACCATTTGCGATGTTAATGAAACTGGAGGGAACATGCTAAGCGAAATCAGCCAGTGGAAGAAAGACAAAGTCCAGATTTTTCACTTGTATGTGGAATACAGAGAAACGATACAAAGATACTGACAAAATTAAGCCAAAACGGAGCCTGGATGTCTGGTGCAGTTGAGGTAACTAGGGACAGGGTGGGGAGGGAGCAAAGGACTTGGCTGAGTGACAGGAGCTTGGTGGCAGCTGCTTTCTCTGAAGACGCACTGAACTGCATGAACAGGTGATAAATGCGTCTCAAAATAGGCACTGAATAATTAAAAAACCCAGACCCTAACCCTGCTCCTCACCCTGACCCTAACCCAACCCTAACCCTAACCCTAAACCTAACCCTAACCCAAC
>NW_004567130.1:19180710-19224133 GCF_000260355.1 Condylura cristata
CCCTAGCCCTAACCCCAACCCCAACACTAACCCTAACCCAACCCTAACCCCAACCCCAACACTAACCCTAACCCTAACCCAACCCTAACCCTAAACCTAACCCTAACCCCAACCCAACCCAACCCCAACCCTAACTCCTAACCCTAACCCATCTCAAAATGGGCAGTGAATAATTAAAAAAGATTTAAAATGTTAATAAAAGAGTTTTGATTCATAGCTTATCAGTAACTCTGCAACAGTTTTCGTTCTTAATTTTTGTCTGGCATTGCCTGAGAGGAAGGAGAGAGGGAAACACCCTCAAAACCATCATCTGGTCCAGGAAAGAAGCATTTGAACTTCTATAAAATAGATGATTGTGTCCTGAAAGTCCTTTTTTCTTTGCTTTTTTTTCTTTCCTTTTTTCTTTCCCTTTTCTGGCCATCTCCCTTTGCTTTGGCACTTTGAATTACAGTTTTCCTGCCCGTTGATAGTGGACGGACTCCTGGGGCTGGTTCGTAATGAGGACGCAGTTACAGCAACTCCGAGCCAAGTGAGCCCACTGGGAGGTCACAGACCTGGGAGCTGCTCGTGGGCTGTGAGCATCACTATGTTCAAGCTCACGAGAGACTTCCTTTCTCCGGAGTCGATAGAAAAACTGACTGGATGACAGCTTAACAGGCTGCCCTCGCTGACCCCTGTATGTAAGTCAGGAGTGTGCTCAGGAGGGAACGTTTCAGAGAGAAACGTTTTGTAGGACTTAGACCATAGGGGACTTAGGTAACAAGAGAAGAGTGGACAGGTGCAGGTGGCAGGGAGGGGGCAGTGATTGTTTCCAGGAGGACGGTGTTGCTGGGAGTCTGGGCAGTCGGAGACGGGGCCTGTGGTTCTGAAAATCGACAAGTTGTGTTGCATAATTGACTGTATGAAGAGGCTGAGCAGAGGATCTGGAGATCTCAGTGATGTTGGAATCTTCACTGTTAAGTCCTGGGGCTTGGGGGGTTTCCAGACTCCAGCTACAATAATATAAAGGTGATGAATAACTCGGAGAATGCCTTTAGTTCGAAAGGGAAATTCTGGGCTGCGTTTCAGGGACTGTTTGACTAAATGATGTTTTGCCATGGCATCTTCTACCTTCACTGGGGGAAGATTTTCTTGGTTTGTATTTCCCGTCATCAATAAACATCTAGAGAGTCCCAGGCAGGAAGTTCTTGATTCACAGGAAATTTTGTTTCCGTGTGTAATACGCACTTTGCAGTTTTCGCTGCGTCTGGGTACAGGGAGAGATTTGCCGCCCTTTCAGGTTTTTCTTGGGCTGGATTGGCAAACAGAAGAGCACACGAGGTAGCAAAGGAAAACTCAGCTTAATGTCCTGTTAAGGAGAATTTATTTTATCTTCTAAAGTAAAATGAAGAACACCTGTGTTAACAGATCTGGGGTGTCCAGGAGAGAGAAGGGTGGACTTAGGGTTACACGGGCGGATGACTGACAATGCGTCTGAACACAAGAAGGAGCTCCCTAGCGAAGGGGCATTTTCACTGGCAACATACAGCTGAATGATGTCCCAGAGCTACGTATATTTCACAAAAGGTGGAACACAGTGACTGCTTCTTTGCCTAGGAGAGAGAGGAAGGACTGAGACAAAGTCAAGAACTCTTTACAGGCTCCACACGCTCACTGCTGTTAATTAAAAATAAACTGTGTCCTTTGGAACAGTGTCCCAAGGCTCAGGGGCTTTGACCCTGGTTCCCCATGCCAAGGTGACAGTGGGAGAGGCAGAGTCTGCAGGCATTGATAAGACTGCTCCCATGTTTCTAGAAAAGTAGTTTTTGTTTTTTAAAAGATGTACTTATTTATGCACAGAACTGGGGTACAGGGCAGAGTTGCAGGGGGTGAGAGGACTCCCCAGAGACAGAGTGGGGAGCACAAGAGGCGGATCGATGAAGTCCACTGCTGAGGGAAGCAGAGGGCGGGCTAGGAGAGGTCTGCTGTGCCCTGGGGGCCACTCCCTGGGTGGGGATGGAATTCCATCAGCAAGATTTGCAGAGTAAGTTACACCTTGACCCTGTGGAAGCACCTTTTGAGGTGACTGTATTAGCCGTTTCTAATATGCCTTAAGCAGTAGTGGGATGAATTAAACTACAGAAGTTTATTATATCCAAGTGGTAGAGAGACAGGAAAGGAGCAGCAAGTCGTGACAACCCTCTCAGAAGTGGCTCATTCCTTCTGTGACCCCTCCATCTCCCGATTTCTTGTTATTTACTTGTCCATTCTCACCTCTTCTCCCCCAGTGAACTCCGAGTGCGTTGAGGGTGCTAATCACAGACATTTTCAGGAAACTAAACTTGCCAGGTCCTGCTGTGTCTGCCCTGGGAGTGCATTTGATCTTCATGCAGCCATTATCGTTCTTCTTCCGACGTAAAGGTACTACAGCGTATCTCCAAAGCAGTTTAGAATTTCTAGAAAAGCTATCATCTCATGTTTCAACCTCTAGCCCCAAGGGGGCCCTGGCAATCTGACATTTCCCCAGGTGAGTGAGTGTCTCACTTTGTCCAGGTGGCTTTGATGTCTGTCTATAATTTCACTCCTTGTACCTGGCATTTGTGAGTTGAACATTCAGCACTCAGCTTTTCAGAACTGAGTCCTAAAACTTGCATCATGACGTGCAGTTTAACCTTTTGCTAATTTCCAGGTTACTTGTGTAACCTGAACTTGCAGAAGGCCTGAACTTTGTTATTTTATATGTCTCCAACTCCTACCATGCAAATGTACCACCTGACTCTTACCAGGAATATTTTAACACTCAGGTATAATTTGTTGGTTCATCGATTCATTTCCAGGTTAAAAAAAGGCCTCAGCTGAAATATTTACTGACTCTAAGAAAAGTGAGGTAATTTACTGAAAGCCTATTAGAGAGGCAGCTGTGGGTGCCCAGTGCATGAATGGAAATCTCCATTTTAATTAAAGAATTACATTTATAATGAACAACAACCGAGTTTAGGTTTGCCAGGTATAGAAATAAATTGGGAACTAACATTACAAGCTAGCATGTCACTGGTTTTCAAAAGCAAATCTATGAACACATAAATGTCATACAGAGAAACACGGGTTCTTTGTAGCGACATGCAGATGGGCATGTCCATATCCACCCAAGAAATAATATTATTTCATTTTCCATGAGTCTTGCTGAAGACTGGTATAGTATGTATCTCTCAGGACTATTGCATAGCTTTTAAATTAACCTTAAAAAGTTTTCCTAATATTGTGCAAAACTGTGCTTCTCACGTGTCATCAAATTGCGTATGTCACACCCAGAGGGGTAGAGCGAGAAAGTGAGAATACGAAAATGAGAAAATGTTCATTGTGTATGACATTTACATACATGAAAATACAATAAAGCATACTTACCTCACAAGACAAGTTACTTTCTCTGGAAATATTTTTGGATGTATAGACTTGGATCTTGAAAATTGCTTCTTTTATTGCCTTTTCAGTGTTTTTCTTTAAATGTTGGCATATCAACACCGTTGTTTTTCCCTCAGGATTTGAATGTGGCTTATATAACCCCAGTCTGATGTGACTCTTTGAGGACCCCACTCGTTGACTCTGGTGTCTGTCATTCTAGAGAGAGGAGGCGAACTTTGGACATTGTCAAGTATGAGCTAGGTCTCAACCTGGCTACACACACACACACACACACACACACACACACCTGTGCATATGTAGATTGAGACTACACACAGAAATTATGTATGTGTACACATATATATACACACACACACATTTACACACGTGTCTCATCTGCTCTGTATACTTAGTGTTTTACATTAGTATGAGCACATGATTAATTTTTTTAAAGAAATGTAATATCTTAAAAGTTTTCAGACTGGGAAGCCCTCTGGAACAGTAGAATGAATTTTAAGGATTAGTCTGTCTGGCATCCACTTTGGTCTTTTAATAATTTATGCCTGAGCATCAACTAGGTGACAGGAAAGTAGCTGAGTGCTAAATTTCGCTGCTGGTCTTCAGTTTGAATTTGATGCTTATGCACAAACTAGCGGAGCCATCAGTAGCATTTACTTGGTCGTATTCAATACAGGCCTGAGGGATGAGAATAACTTTCATATACTAAGCACATGTATAAGATGGACTTGAATGGGAATCTCAGTCATGAGGTGACCTTTAGGGCCAAGTAGGAAACTCAGGTTGTTTCAGAGCTAGGAACAGAGGCTTCGACTTTATGCTGTTTGTGAAGGAGAAGAGAGAAACATACACATCGGTGACTTTCTGTGGTGACTGCCAGCCCTCACCTCTGTCTCACATGAAACAGACACGGAGCTAGGATGTCTGAAATACGTTGGCTTTCTAGTTCCGGTTTTTTAATAGGGCGCAGCTTTTCTTATGACAAAATCCAGCATCTGTTATGGTTCCAGCTGTTGGCTTCCTGCGTGGTCCAAGCCTGAACTTCAAGCTCTTTCATGCCCTGTATAGTTTTAAAACATCCTTTAAAAACCATACTTATCAAAGAATTTGTAACAGAAACAAAGACCTTTCTTTTACCCCATGGTTGCTGGGAAATAGCTTTTCCTTTTTTTTCTTCTTCTCTCTCTCTTCCACACCCCGGGTATTTCACTGTTTTCTACAGCTCTCCTGCTGTGGATTACAGGGTGGGGGTTCAGGGTTTCAGGCCACTTTCCTTTGCTGGAGCTTCAATTGAACCCAAGTAGCTTTCCTGGGCCTTTATTTTTTCCCGATCATTTTCTTTCATGAATTTCAGGAAGCTCCAGGCACTTAAGCGTGCTTAAAATGTTCAGTACGAACATTAATTCTCTTGGCAAGAATCTTGCCCTTGACTTGTTTGTTTACACAGTGCCAGCTGCAGGCTGGTGGCTTTGGAGTTTTCTTCCCCCCCTGCCCCAGATGATCATCTCAGCAGTGTACCCCTTGGTTCTGCACCCCAGGCCACTGAACGTTCCAGATGTCAACTGAGCACAGGCGAGAGAGACAGAGAGGAAATTGTGGCTCTGTGTGCATGGCTCCGTCTGTTAGCCAAGCCTGAACCTGAAACTCTTTATTTCCCTATATGTATGCGTTAACATTTCAAACCACAGCGCTCAGACATGCCGTGGTAACTGCGTGGCCGTTCCGTCTTGGCCGAGTCCCCTGCTCTTCATGGCCACACTGCCACTTTCCCTGTGACGTGAACATCGGTGGCCAGAGGAACAGCCCCGTGACTTTGCGGCATAGAGGACACGCAGCAGGTGCCTGACAGGCCGTGAGGGCAGATGACTGACGTGAGACCAGAGCTGAGGTACTGGAAGCAGTTACTGCAAGGAGATAACGATGGCACCTGCCTGTCCGATGACCTGCGTGGATTTCCTTACTTGATTTGCTTAGAAGGTGTTGATGACGTTGATGGAGATGGCAGGGTCCGGGGAATCAAAGACAGGTGTACATTTTGCACGTGTTATGTTCTATAGAAAACATGGAACTAGGAAACTGGCCACGTGGGGCGGCTGTTCGTGAAATAAAGGCTCATCTGCGCTGTGGCTTGTGTTTCTGTGACACTTAACCGCAGCACTGCAGACCTCTGTGAGTGTCCGTCTTTTACTCTTGCTAAGTCTGAGTTACCAGGAGGCTAAACATGGAGTCAGGAACATGGCTGTTGGCCTGTGAGGAGACCAGGGGAGTGGGATTCCAGGTCAGTGTCGATAACGTGACGCCCAAAGGGTCAGAACTTACTGGAGTCGTAGGTTTTCTCCACCTTGCCGAGTTTCAGGATTCAGTGTATTAACTGTGAAAAGGTGAAGTTCTTCTCTGATAGATGTGTGTATTTCCACTAAGCCGGGATGGAAAGGCAGTGATGAAATGTTTATATTCCCAGAGGAAGCGTTCTGCCTTATGTTTGAGCAGCTGCCACTTGGAGCATTTGAAATTAAGCGAGAAGTTGACGTCTTGATAATCGCTGCATTTTAGCGTTTGTCCAGCTCTCTGCAGCTGCCCTAGCCGGCGCCGTGCGAGGCTGCTCACAGCACAGGGTCTCTTCTGGCCACTTTTGCATGTGTACTGTGGCTTAAGAGTCGCCGGCACAGAGCAAGAGATGATTTCTGCAGCTATATTAAAGGATCTTAAAGATAGCAGCCAGGGCTAGCCGATATCCGGCCTTCCTCAGCAGGCCTGCGGGGTGACCCAGGTCGTGAGCTTCACAGATGCGAACACTTTGGATTCTGCAGAATCTTATCTTTTCTCTGAGTGAAAGCTGGGGGGGCGGGAGGCCCCTCAGTGACAGGGATGTAAGGTGGCTCAGGGCTGCTTCTCCTCACAGATATACCGCCAGCTTGCAGGAAACCACCTAGACATCACGTATAGGTAAGGGTATTAATGAAATAGCTCTCTATTCAAAAGAAGGGTGGCCTCCCTGCTGACGCAGCCGTCGGGGCTCAGCACTGCGAAGCTGGCTGTAGCCACTTTAGCATGAGTCCATCCCCGGCCAGGGAGGGACCCCCAGGGCCCAGCAGACCCCTCCCGTCTCCTCGCTGCTCCCCTCAGCAGTGGGTTTCAGTCCATCTGCCTGTTCTGCTCCCACTCTGTCTCTGGGGAGTCCTCTCAATGCTCGCAGCTCTGGGCTGTGCCCAGTTCTTGTGTGTGTAAATAAATAAACCTTAAAAAAATAAAGATTAAGGGCCCTCCCTGAGGGCGCAACGGGTTAAAGCACAGCACTGAGAAGCTAAAGCCACTTGCACATGAGTTCAATCCCTGGCCCTGGGGTGCGCCCACAGGGCGCGGCAGACCTCTCCTGACCCGCCCGCTGCTCCCCTCAGCAATGTGCTTTGTCAGTCTTCCTGTTCTGCTCCCCACTCTGTCTCTGGGGGAGCCTCTCACCACTCTGCACCTCTGGCTTGTACCCCAGTTCTGTGTACACAAATAAATAAATCTTAAAAAAAAAGATTAAAAGGAAAGGGACTTAATTTCTCTCTTTGAATTCCGGCAAGAGAGAAAGTGCTCTTCTCCCCCTTTTCCCATAAAACACCAAAAGGTAAATGCTTGAGAGAAGTTTAAAGGACATTCAGTTCATTACTGATCCACTGAGGAGAAGCTGAGGACCAAACACCCACAATACCATCCAAGCAGAATTGCACCACTGAATAATGCGGCCTGTAGGAGAGACAGATTCCCCCGGCCTGGGCAGAGGCGCCCGGCCCTCGCCCAGGCGCTGGTAGGCTTTCCGCATGTGTGAGAAATTATGAGACCCAGGTTTTGCTTCAGAGATTTTTGCAAAGCGTGTGCCTCTGGCCACGAGCCCCTAACTAGTCCCCTGTGCACCCTGGAGCACTTCATTAGGATCTGACGCCGTGGCCCTTCTAAGACGAGGGAGCCTTTTCTGACGTGCAGCGGGCTCGGATGCTCGCGGTTGCCGCCTCCGTTCTGCGTCACCTGCCGGCACCACCACAGACAGCCGTTCAGGCGCGGGCGGCTGGCGGGTCTGTCCGGGCAGCCTCTTCCTTGCAGCTGAAGACCTGCTGCTGTTGTCTGTGTTGTCTCTGACTGAGTTTGAGGGTTGGCACCATCTTCTCATGCATGGTTTCGGTGCTGTTAGGTGACTTTGCCTACGCAAGCCTTCTACAGGCCACCGAGGTTTTGCGGTGAACCCACCTCCAATGGACCTGTCTGAGTGCAGGACACAGAATCTTGCTGCAGTCCAGTGGCCTCCTGGTGGTTTTGGCAATTTACTCTGCCACCACAAGTGTGTGAGTCCTTATTTTTCTGCATCGCTGTTGCTATACTTGGTAGTTCAGACATTTTTTGTTGTTGTGAGTCTGGAGAGTATAAAATGAAGTCTATTCATCTGTTCGTTTCTCTAGTAAGTTTAAATCTTTTATTTTTATATAATTAGCCATATATTTTTCTGTGAAATGCTATTTAAGTCTTTCACTGTATTTTTTTCTCAGTGATTTTTATAAGCTGTCCACATACTCACTTGTCTATTATATGAATTTCAGGCATGTGTCATAGTTTGTGATTTGGCATTTTATTTTTTGGTAGCTTTTATTGAGGTTCTTAATCCTAAGGAAGTCGAACCTGTGTTTCTCTCTCAGTGTTCTAGCGCCTTGTCTGAGAACTCCTTTCTATATGTTCGTACTGATACTCACTCCCTTCTGCAGGTTTTGTGTGGGTCTAAAGGAAACACTGACTGGAGTCTCTTCAGCTCTCACTAATTTATGCAATCTCTCTACAGCCTGGCACGCTTATTTTTTCAAGCGGCATAGCTGCAATTTATTTAATCACTTTTTTAACTTGTTTCCGTACAATGTGTTAGCTGTCACGTCTCTCTTCAGAATCTACTAGGCTCCAGTTGCTGAGTTTAGTGCGTTCTCAGCAAACAGAGCCTGTGCTTTGCATTTTCCTGACAGGCGCAAGTGCATGTAGTGGGCTTGGTAACAGAAATAGCGTAAACCCCCAGCGGGCTGAGTCAGTGTGCATCCAGGTGCGTTACTGGGTCAGGTGTGCGCTGTGGGAGCGTCACGGCTGCTCTCTGGCCTGCGCTTCGCGGTGGACACAGACGGTGGCTGCCCACCTCCGCGTCTCAGAGCCAGCAGTGACGGGTCCCACACCTCTACTTGACTCTACACCCCGACAGCCGGTGTGTGGGCGTGTCGCCTCCTGTGTCTCCGTGAACAACACGTGGGCATTTCACAAACGTGGCAGAGTGGGCGTGGGCTACCGCAGACAGAAAGTGGGAGAGAGGGAAACGACACTGCCTCAGTGTAACTGGCATCTAAGACTTTTCCGACGTGAGGACGCGCTGTGGCCCGAGGCTCCCTGCGGCCAGACAGGAGGGAGGCAACGTGTAGCCAGTGCAGTAGAGAGGAAGTCGCTCCAGGGAGCAGTGCATTGGGGGTCACAGAGTTCCTCGCTGCAGGGCCGTGGGGATAGAGCTGCAGGCACTGACGGTCACCAAACGCTCCTTCCCGTGGGAACGTCACGTGTCATGTGAACAAGAGGCAGAGCCTGTTCCAACTACTCTTGTGTTCTACCGAGAAACAAAACATTCTAATTCTCAGTTTATTATTTTAACGTTTATTTCTGTACACAGAACTGGGGTACAGGCCAGAGGTGCAGGGGCAGTGAGGGGATTCCCCAGAGACAAAGTGGGGAGCAGACTGACGAAGTCTACTGCTGAGGGGAGCAGTGGGCAGGTGAGGGGAGGTCGAACTTGTGTTGCAGTGGCTGCCACAGCTTCATCGTGTGGAGACTTGACCCCTCGCTCCACCAAGGAGGCCTCTCTG
The DNA here is from genome assembly GCF_000260355.1 of Condylura cristata. NCBI lineage: Eukaryota > Metazoa > Chordata > Mammalia > Eulipotyphla > Talpidae > Condylura > Condylura cristata. The sequence continues at coordinate 19,189,974 of NW_004567130.1, forward strand.
GGGTTTTTCCTCTCTAGCTGCGAGGACTTCCTCTCTGATTCTTGAGCATGCAGATGCTCTCTGCTGTGGGTGCTTTCATTGACCTTCTCTGGCCTCAAACGCACCCCTTCACATTGTAATCTGGCTAACACCCCTTGCTCTGAATTTTTGCTCAAAACCACTGCTTTAATGACTGACAATTCTAGTTATAATTTCACCCTCCTTCCCATGGCAGTAGCAATGCGGGTCCTTCCTTATACTGCTAATATTTCATCGTTCACATGACTTGTTTCCATAACTTAGAAGCTGTTGCTTCGGTGGTGTGATAATTATTTTCCATGTTGTATTATTCCACAGATTTGCAACATTTGTTATAGAAACAAATGCTGTTTACTTAATACAGAATTGCCTGGAATGCATGGTGGTGCTGGCTTCCTTCCTCCCCCAGTAAATACTAGCCCCCAGTGCTAAAGAGGTGTAAGGTCACGGGAAGAATTCGAGAGCTTTTAACAAAAGGAATCCAACCCCATGTGTATTTATGGAGCACTGGTCTGAGTTGGATGATGATATGATTGACTGACGTTTCGACCAAAATGTTGCCCAGCTGGACCCCTAGATGCTGGGGGGTTTCTGACCTGCCTGGTAGGTTGCCATCGCATACAGCACATGTGGTAAGCTCTTGGAGTTGGCGTTAACTGGAAAAAGCAAGGCATTCTTGAGGGAGAGGACCAGCTGCAGAAAGTCTAGATAGAAATTTTGGAAAACGAGCATAATAAGCGCCTAAGTACCTGATGTGATGGAAGGGACCATTTCTTGACGAGCGTTACCAAGGATGTTTCTTGGCCGTTTAAGAGTGTATTGTTTGATTTGCTTTGATTGTGTGTGGAGGGACTTGGAATCAAGGTTGTACTATGTTCTTGTGAAAATTCAGGGTAAATGAGGGATTAGACTCTTTTTTCAAGTGTGCTCTGATTGTCTATGCTACATTAAAATTTGTCAAAGACATCATTGACTGGAGCAGACATTTCCCTCCAATATTTCTGTATTTCCTGGCTGCGCTGTAGCCATGAAATCACTTCATGGACCGTACAACATCGGCTTTTACTGAAAATTCAATAGTGCCTTACCTTGACAGTTCTAAAGAAACTCTGTCGGCATGACAGTCTATGTTTATGAGCGATTGTAAAGTAGATTATGGTAGGTAATCATTTACTGAGGACGATATACTTGCCGGGCACAGTGTTAGACGTGGTAATCTAATAATTTCATAAATGAATTACATAAATTAAATAAAATAATGAAATAGTGACAGTTGAGCAGGCTAAAGAAGACAGACCGTGCTGTGAGAGCATAAAGCTGAGGAACCGACAGCCTGGCGTTCTTGGACGATGTATCTCTGGGAAGGATGCGCCCATTGACATCTGAAAGATGAGTGTGTCTTAATTTGGAAGGGGGATACAGGTTTCATCGCATGCGAGAAAGGCTGTGGGAACAGAGGCTTGTGGGGAATGTGAGCTAGGCTACGCAGGGCAAAACCTGTAGGCCAAACAATTTTTTTCCTGTAAAGTGGTGGGAAGATTTTGAATAGTTTTAGGTCAAGGAATAGTCTAATAAGATTGGTGGTGTGAAGCAGCAGGTGAAGCTCCATTGGGAAGGAATTTGCAGTGTGGAAAGCTAGCTAAAATATTTTGAGATGTCGAATCAGAAGATGGTGGCATCTAAGGTGGTGAGAAATTGATGGATTTGAAATTGAATAAGTCGAGTCTGAAGGATTTGGTGATTGTAAACTGGACATCACTCTTAATCTCTGTCATTCATCTAATTTTTCATGAAATTTCTTCTAAGAGATCAGGTTTTTTCATTGTTTTTTCAGAGATTAAGAGATTAGCAATCTTATTTCTTCAAGTTTGCTTTATGAAATAGGGAATGATGTAGTTGCAAGAGATGAGTATCTAATTATCATGGCAGTTATTCAGTTAATTAACAGACATTGAAATTAAATGATAAAATAACAGAATAAAGGGCCCTCCCTGGTGGTGCAGCGGGTTAAAGCACAGCACTAAGAAGCTAAGCCACGTCAGCACGAGTTCGATTCCCGCCTGCCCTGGAGGAGATCCACAGGGCGCTGCAGACCTCTCCTGGCCTGCCCGCTGCTCCCTCAGCCATGTACTTGGTCAGTCGGCCTGTTCTGCTCTCCACTCTGTCTCTGGTGAATTCTCTCACCACCCTGCACCTCTGGTGGGTGCCCCAGTTCTGAATACATAAATAAATAAATCTTAAAAAAAAAAATAACAGAATATAAGAAGAATTCACTTACGTAGCATTTTCGTTATAGAATATGGCTTTTGGTGGGTTGACCTATGTTGCCCCAAGTGCAGGGTACTAGGGCACCAGACAGAGAAACTCATAAGGGAGAATACACCAACATTTGGATGTTTGAGGGTGGCTTTAGCTTTTCTGGGCTGTGGTGTGCATTTAGGGACCCCACCGCCCAGTGTGCAGACCAGAAATGGGTTAGGGGTCTGGATCTCAGGTCCCAGGTAGAAAAGATCAATTCAGAAGAGACCTGTGACCCAGGAAGACACCCTTGGACTGGATTCTGACTGCACTCTTGCCTCTCTGGGTCCACATCTTCCTGCTTTATCATCTGTTTGGGGCATCAGGGTCATTTCTGTAATTTAGCTTCATAAACAGTGCTGTAGTAAACATGGGTGTAAGTTCCCTTGAAATTAGTGTTTTTGATTTTTGGGGGGGTTAGGAGTGGAATTCCTCAGTCGAGCGCCAATCCACTTGGAGTGCTTTGAGACACCGCTGCAAGGCTCTCCTTAAGGGCTGGGCCGGCAGTGGAGAAGACTTCCCCTGTGTCTACTTCTCCAGCATTGGTTTCTGCTCTTTTTGGTACGGGCCCATCTTGTGATCTTGGTTTAGCATTATTCTTCCAAAATAGAGCACTTGAATGTTACATGGAAGTTCATAGGCACCACTAGGACAGTTGGGAGGATCTTAGACTTCTGTGACGGGGCTTTTCGCCGCTACCATGTGGGAGACGAAGTACATTTGTAGACCAGAAAGGGCTTTAGCGACATATTAAAGTTGTGTTTCCCAGTTCATATGACGTAGTCTTTGGTGAACCCAAAGACTTATTTTCTGCTTTGTCTGTCTCACGTCCCATCACCTCTGCTCTCTGAAGCATGAGGAGAATGTTGAGAACTTGCTTCTGTGACTTTTCATTTTGATTCTAATTCAGAGGGTCAGTCAGTGACCATTAGTTCTTTGATTTCTCTGTTAAATGTCCGGTTTCATTGAAGTTGACATGTCAAAGCATCAATGACTAGACCACTTAGGTGTTTCCCACCTAGATATTTAAGAAGTGAGATCATTTACTGTAAGAGGGCGATGATATCTGTGTAGGGCCTTTGCCTGTCACAGTGTGATGCACTTTACCTCGTGCACCTCATTCCTCTGGAAACTCAGCACTAACTGACTAACACTAACTAACTAACTAACTAACCAACGTCGTCTAATGTGTGCAGGGCAGAGCCGGGCAGGCGCGGCTGCTGCTAACTCTGACTTCTCACTGTCTGTTTCCCTATAATTCTGATTAATTAATCAGAAGTCAGTTTGTACTTCAGTGGACTGAACAAACACATCATCTCTCTGTCACTTTTGAGGGTACCAGGGTTATTGCAAAGATAGTGAGGCAGCCCGTGCGTGGCGGGGCGGTGCTGCCTTTCCGGGTTGATGAGAGGCCAGAAGCTCGGTCACTGGCCGACTGCCTGTGCAGTTTCGGGACAGCTGTTCCTGCTATTAGACTTTGTTTCTTTCTTAACCATCCTTGCTATGCCAGGAAAAGGGCAGACAGTTTTCCTGGTATATGATGGTTAAAACTATGCGTGAGAAATAACATGGAAATACTCGGTTCTCCTTGCAGACTGTGGGGATCAGCAACGATAATGTCAAAAATGTTAACTGTCTGGAATGGCTATAGCCCATCCTCGCAAGCTATTTCCAAGTAAAAGTGCTGTAGGGATTGATTTTTTTTTTGACAGCTGTTCGTACATTTTTGCTGATTTTGAAGATGTGCTAAGATACTGCTCTTGTAGACATGCTTTAGACTCCACTCATGTCAAATCTCACTTCGGCCTCTCCCTCTATCCCTTTACAGGATGATGAAGTGGTCCTGCAGTGCTCGGCAACCATCCACAAAGAGCAACAGAAACTGTGCCTGGCAGCAGAAGGCTTTGGCGACAGACTCTGTTTCTTGGAGTCCACTTCGAATTCCAAGGTAGGATCAAGCCTTGCGAGGTGACTCACATATGCAGGTTTTACTGGAGGCACTGAAGTGATTTATGAGCACACCGCTGTTATCGTGTCACGCATAAGCTCAAGGGCACGGGAGAATTTTTCTTGCAATTCACTAAGCCCATTTTTAATTAAATCACTACTCTCTGCAAATGATTCAGGTTGATTGTTTATAACAGGCAAAGTCCTTGCCCTGGGAGGTTGATATTTCAGTGGAAAAGTACACAAGTAAGCAGGTGATGTAATTTTCAGAAATGAGAAGTATTATGAAGAAAAGGGAGACATGGGCGAGCGACGAGGCAAGGATTTGCCTTGCACAGGGGGTTTTGGGAAGCTCGTTCTGCGGTATAGCAGTTGAGCCGACCTGGAGGAAGTGAGGGGGTAAGCAGATCTAAGTTCCCTCGAGGCCTACCTGGGAAGGTGGGCTTTTGGAGCAGATAAGCAAAGTGATGGGTGAACTTTAAGGCTGATTTTTATTTCACTGAGAGCGTGTGGAGAGAGCCAGGGTGGACGTGGAGAAACTACTTGGACGATATCGGAGCTGTCTGGATGGCAGCTGACAGGTTTTAGATCAGAAGCCCCGTGGTGGGAAATGTGTGGGTGGCTGAAGATTTGCTGGATCTGTGAAGAGTTCGGATATATGGAGTAAGGGGGAGAGCGGAGACGCGGATGTCTCCAGGGCAGATGGGACCCAAGGAGAAACAGTCCACGTGCCCCTCGGCTATTTCCCCGTCTTTCACGTGGCACGTCAGAGAGCCTTGACACGTGTGAACTGATTTGGTTGTCGCAGGAAACAGCGTTGCTTTCTGTCATTGTGCGGACGAGGACATGAGTAGCTGAGTAGCTGCACCTGACCCTGAGCGTGTGACCGGAGGCCATAGGGGGTCGCCAGTGGCCTTGTAGACTTGCACTTGGTCTTATGACGTTGCGTCACCGAGTCTTTCTTTCATAAGCTGGAGCCCCTTGGGTTACTGTGCAATAATCCAGCGGTGTGTTCGTGTATGTTACCTATTCTGGTGGTTTAGTGGGACGGCATCAGGCTTGCCGTGGGTGGCAAATACCAACACTTCATAGCTCTGCCGAGACTGATTTTAATCTGACAACTGTCTGCTGGATAGTCTCTGCACAAATGACTGCAGTAGGTGTTGGTGGTGAAAAAATTCTTCTTCCAGAGAAAAATTAGGCATTTTAATATTAACATTTTCTTGTGGTTTCTGATATTTTCTTGCGGCTAGAACCAGGCGGACCACTTAGTTAGCGGCTTCTCAGCATCTGTATTACTTCGAAAACTTTAATAGCTGCTATTTTCCTGTTCCTTTGCTACATGAGCTGGCTTGTAATGCTGCACATTGATGCTTCTAGGGTTTGGAATCCATGAACCTGGTTGATGGCTCGTAGGAATACTTGACTCTTACAGATGACCAGTGGACTGAACATTTTGACCATTTTTGCTGTTGGACTCGCTGGTATTTTTCTGGTCTACCCGAAAACTTGCATTTAGCATAAGTTAGTGGCTTACCCAGCATTGGATAAAATAGCAATCGGAGTCAGTAAGCCCCCTGAAGTGTGTGTGTTTGAAAGTACTCGCAGTCTGTGTGCTTCTTTTCTCTTAAAGTTACGCAACGATTCCCCGCTGTCAGGCATTTTTTCCCTGTCTCTGTTTGCTTTTGTTTTCCCTGATGTGCATCTCTTGCCTGTACTTTTCTGCCTGTCGAAATAATGTTTGTCCTGCAAAACTTGTTTCAAACAGTCTGGGATGCTCTAGGATCTGCTTCTTAAGTAAGTGCTTACTCATCTGCTGTCTTGCCAGTTTGGGCTCGCGTCTGGATCAAATCTGCTCTGCCCTCGCTTTCTGAATGCTGCTATGCATGTCAGCAACACAGCAGCTGGTAAAGTCCCCGGGGACCAGAGCTTGTCACATTTGTTTTCCTACCTCTGAGTGACAGACACAGAGCCTGGAACTAGTAAATGGTCTGTAAGAATTAGTGCATGATTAAGTTGAAAGGGGTCCACGAGGCCTGGGCAGTTTTATTTTGTGTACAGCAGACTGCTATAACAGAGGCAAACTCTAGATCTCAGTTGATGTGAAAATATATGAGTCTGGGCACAGGCGTGCTCACAGCTAATTCTGGCCTTGACTTTCCTTGGCAGAAGATGACAGACAGCCATTCCCCTTCTCCTGTCAGTAGCCTGCCTTTGTGTTAAGGTGGCCAAAGTTGGCCATGAGTGATCAGTTCCTCCAATTTATATTTGCTTTCCAGGGATGAGTCTCGTGCCGAGCTCCCCCTGCCGGAGTTGGGTTGAACCCACCCCGATACCAGTAAAATTCCTTCAAGGAATTTTGAAACGTCCTGGGTTTCTTCCCTTGAAGCTTGGGAAGTCGCCCCCAGCCTGGATGTCCCCTGGCCTCCTCCTGTTCTTTCTCTTCAGTGGCCACCAACCTAGTTCCCGAACTCTCTGGGGTGTCCTGGGGCTGGACGGGTGGTTCGAAGCATTTAGGTGAGTGCTCAGAGAGCCTATCAGTCTTCTTGGTGTGGTTGTTTCAGGGGTGAGGGGGTTCCACCAGGTTGTGGACAGAGCCCCCAGATGAAGAGGTTCTCCCCACAATGGGATGCGACAGAGCAATGTTTTATCTTTGGTGACTTCTCATTTCAGGATATTATTCACCAGCATAAATAATGTATCGGGATATTAATGATGCATAGTAGTTGTGATATTCCTGATGAGCTGATTTTCTTATTCCAGTGAGAATTTTTGAAAAATAAAAATGTCAGTGTAAGATAAATGTTGAGTGATAGAAGAAGGTACATTTTCCAGATCAAGCTATTAAATGTGTAAAATAGATACTTGTTTCTCAGTATGTTTGCCTTAAAAATTGAGGTGATAAAATTTCATTATAGGAAAACAAATACTAAGTTCGTTATTGTTTTGTTGTTACAGTTACTTTCTTGACCGTGTCTTTCACAGAATTTCACCTGAGTGAGAGAGAAAAGACACAGGTTGGGCAAAAAGATGAGTTATTCTTCGTGTTTTTAAAAATCTTTGTGTTTCGCTCATATAATTTTCCTCTTAGAGTTCTTTAAGCAGAAAGCAGCGTACATGGCTGGTGTGGAAGAAGGGTTATGTCCCAGAGGTATACCAATATCCAGGTGGTCGAGAATAAATGATCGTGCACTTAAATGAACTCAACGGTAGAAGAGGAGTTACAAGAAACTAAGAATCTTAGCAGTTCATTATGTTGTCCAAGTGGAACTGTTTATTAAATTATGAACTCTTAAATTTTGTCAAAATAATTCTTAGCTTTTTTTCCTTTAGGGTTTAATTTTGTTTAATTATGTTTAATTTTGTTTTTGTCTATGCATGCATTCAAGAATGGGGTGCAGGCCAGAGGTATGGGGGGTGAGAGGATTCACTAGAAACACAGATTGACTGAAACACACTGCTGAGGGGAGCAGTGGGGAAACAGGAGAGGTCTGCTGCGCCCTGGGGTCACTCCCTGGCCAGGATCGAACTCATGATGCAGTGGCTGTGACAGCTTCACAGTGCTGCGCTTTAACCTGTTGTGCCACCAGGGAGGACCCCTTGGAATATTTTAAAGTATGCTCATTATACTCAAAGAAAAGTGTCCGATTTTCTATTGGGCTTCTTAAAAAGAAACAAAAAATTTACAAAACTCTGAAACCTAAGATTGCAAAATAATCTAACATAGACCTCAGGAGAAGTGTCGCACTGTTGAAAACAGCTGGAGAAAAACTAGCTGCTTTTTACCTTTGCTAAAGGTATATGCAAGCTAAGAATGGTACAGGGTAGGGACTGTGACTTAGATTATCATATATTATTGTAATAATAGAGAATAGAATGAAGAGTAGGGGAAGGAGAAGCTGTCAGTTTAGATAATCAGAGCTGAATTAAGTGAATACCTGTAAAATACTAAGCTGCAGGTCTTACACATTGTGTTTATTTCTCGATCTGAGAATATAATTTATCTGTCACTAGAGTGCACCCATTGCAACAAGGGATGATCAAATCAGGACTTGGCACACTTTTTCTGTACAGAGCCAACTAAGGGGTACTTTAGGCTTTGTGGGTTGTGTTTTTTAAACTCGTCAGCTCTGACAGCGTGGCATGAAAGCAGCCATCGATAGTATATAAACAAATGATTATGACTATTTAAAAAACACCACTGTATTTATAGACACTAACATTTTAATTTATTATGATTTTTATATGCCACCAGATACTATTTATTCCCCTTGTGACTTTTTTCCAACCATATAAAGATGGAAAAGATACACTTAGTCATGGACTTTATGGAAATAGGCAGTGGGCCAGGCCAGAGTTGGCCCAAGCACTTAACCGTTTCTCTCCTTGATGTAACATGTGAAATAGATTCATAAAGGAAAAGCTGGAACCGATACAGTAGAAGACATACTCAAAGCTATCATAGAAGATCTCCTGAGGTTGTGGAAAAGAATACTCTGTCTGCAGCTGCTTGTCAAGTGTTCCGAGATAAAGGCATGGTGGCCTTTGAGCAGGATTCCTTGCAGATGGCTCATCACTAAGTTCATGAGTGTGTTTGACGGCTGGGTGAGGGAGAGAATAAATGCACCCAGTAAGAGTTTGTTATGAAGAACGCACTCTACAAGGATAAGGAAGGCAATGGAAGAGAAAGACAAGCCCTTGTCGGTGACTGAGAATGACAGGTGTTCCTTGGGTCTGTGGAGAATTTCAGGTGCCTTGTGATGGGCACAATGGCAGTTGAACGATAGAGACCCAGAAAAGCTTTAGAATCTTGGACTGCATTATCCGTAGGTGCCTGTTAGCGACGATGGAGCCAGACACTAGTAAAATGCTAAGGATGAGAGTCCAGGGTGAAACGAATTCAACTTCAGTTTGTACACAGGCGATTGGGTGCTTTTAAAGGGAGAAGGTGGGAGACCTAGGGGTGGGGAGCTTGGTAGAATACAGGAATTGATCATTGCAGAGTTGGCCAGTCTGCATGCTGATGAGGCCGGCAGTGTGTTAGCTTTCAGTTACTGAGGTGAGGGTTCTGCCGCCCGGGAGATCTGGAAACAGGGATCCTCTCCTCCCATGGTTACTTTTCAAAGGAATAGGTCTCAGGTCCCTAAGAGAAGATTCTTTTGAACTGCCACAGGTTGGGTACAGAGATACACATGCATCTCAATGGGACAGAGCGAGGATTCACACTTAAGCTGCTTTAGTAAATGCTGGAAGATAGGGCGTCTGGGCCTTGCTGAGGTATTGGTCGGCACAAACTTGCAGTCTCTTGGCAACCTGAGTGTCTCAGGTAGACCCTTCAAGGGCTGCTAGAGTCCTCCTGGAAATGTAATCTTGAGCTATTGACTCAGTGTTCGTCTGTTGATGTGGGGGGTGGGGAGGTGGACAAAATGATCTGTATTGAGGGCCTGCCTTTTTTTTTTAGATTTATTTATTTATGCATACAAGAACTGGGGTACCGGCCAGACATGCAGGGGGTGAGAGGATTCAGAAACAGAACAGTGGGGAGCAGAACAAGTGGATCTACTGGAACCCACTACTGAGGGGAGCAGCGGGAGACAGGAGGGGTCTGCTGCGCCCTGGGGTCACCCCCTGGCTGGGGATCGAACTCTTGCTGCAGGGGCTGCAATAGCTTCATAGTGCTGCACTCTAATCCGTTATGCCATCAGGGAGGGCCCCGAGGGCCTGTAATTTTTATAGGCCAACATTAGGCCTGGCCCAGAAGAACATTCACAGGCATTTGGCTAGAGATTGGTCAAAAAGTAAATCTTAGTCACTGTTTACTGATTTATGTATTTATGTGTATAAACTTTATCAGCCTGATGGCAAAACACTTGGCTGGAATCGGGAGGACACACAGGAACTTTCTGCTTCATTTTTGCTGTGAAATTCAAATTGCTTCAGAAAATATTGAAAGAGTATAAAGACAGATCAAAGATTCCTAAATGTACGTAGGAAAATTGATAATTTTATTGTGGTACATTCAAAAAATGTTACACTAACTGCAAATAGTGACACTGTAGCCCTACAAGTTATCAGGAATAAACGAAAGAATGTTATGTTGAGCAAAATCAATGTTCAAATGCAGATGGGCATCTACTGTTTGATACTATTTATTTATACTATGTCTAGAAAGACAATGCTGTTATCAATACCAGAATATAGACGTGTAATAAAATTATGAAAAAATGCAAAGGAATCATGTCCACTAAATTCAGCATGAGGATTAGTGTTTCGTCCAGAGGACAAGCGGTATCAATCAAATCCAGGTTGGCTTCAACTGTATATGTAATAATTTATGTTTTTAGTTTGGAATTGAAACATGGGTGTTTATCATAGTTCAGTTAGGCTGTTTTTATTTCTGAACTCCATCAGAAAACAACCTATGGAAAAATGTTTGAGTTATAGCCAGAATAGTTTTAAAATAAGCAGTGAACTCTTGAGTAATTAATCTGGGAAGTTTTGATGTTATGAATAATGATTTTGTCTCGTTATATTTACATTTTCAAGGTTCTGCCTTATAAAGCTGCAGTCGAAGTTGTTTTACTGGAAATTTATTCGAGTTAAGTACTCAGTGTTGGGATGAGATAGTCAAGTAGATGGATGGGAGTCGGAGAGAGCTAAGGGCTTTGTGCTTCAAAGCCACACTGCGGCTCTAGCACTGGGCTGAGGATTGGACTTAATGTTTTGACCACTAGTAACTTTTAATTCATGGTGTCAATTTGCGTAACACATTGTGTAACCTGAATCCGGTTCTGAGACCCATCCCGTTTTCCATATTTATGGTGAAGTTGACTGTGATGATACCCCTTTCTAATTTTCCTAGACGTGGTCATTCTTATTTTGAAAAGCTATCAATGACCAATCACTTGCATCTGAAATGAAACTGATTTGTCATCCTACATAAATTAGGAAAGCTAAGTTATGCTTTTATTAAAAAAAAAAAAAAACAAAAAACCAAAACCTTACCCCACATCTTAACGACTACCGTACAGTGAAGGCTTAATTCACACACATGCTATACGGTCAACATTGGTTGGAGACTGATGCTCCAGGTGGTCACTCAGGAACCTCAGATAACTAACACTCCACGTCTGGAGTGGTTTTAGTACCCACGACAGGGTAAGGAAGACATCTGAAGAGCTAACTTTGTGTGCTCTGGTCTCGAGGAGAAACATGTCATTCTTGCTTATCACTAACTATGCAGAGCTAATGCTTTGAGGTAACTGTGGGTGAGCCGGGAAATTTGAGGGATCCATCTGCAAATTAGGCTGACTTTTTAGGCTCACTGTTTAGCAGGGCACAATCAACAAGAACTGTATTGAATAGAGAGTAAGACAGTACATAACATGAGTATTTAATATTATTTAGGGGACTGAGACAATGAAGGTGACTAGTGGTCACCTGGCTTACTCATTTGGTTTTATAAATGAACAAAGTTAATCCTAGTGGTTTTGCACATGTTGGTAACATCAAGTAGAGATAGCACATAAGCTGTTTTCTGGTTGGTGAAGATCAGGTCGAGTGACATAGATTTGAAAGTCACTGGGTTATACTATCATATTTAAAACCACGGGTTTGAATGAGCATCACCCGGGGGAGTATGCAATTATGGATGAGAAGGTGACTCAGGTTAAGCATTTGTGACATTTAGAGATACATCAGAAGAAAATGACTCAATGAAGAATACAGATCTTTTATCTTCTAAGAATGTAATGTTTTTTTCTCGAGTACTTACTGCCTAAATAAACTGAGAGAGTGGATTCTGGCTTTAGCCATGTACAAAGTCTTAAGAGACAATAATGAAAATATGATATACCTACGTATTATAATAAGTGACTTTTAATGGTAATTGTATTTCATCATTACAAAAATTGAAAAGGACACGATGAGTGCAAAGGTAAAATCAAAGATTTCGGGTTACTTAACAGAGGAGTGTGTCTGGAAAAACTAAGCAATATACAAGGAAAAAGAAATCAGTGGTTGAAATTTGAAGAGGAATGAATAAGTCAATTCTCCTAAATCTTTTGCAGTATTGTAAGTCAATGTAATCTTAATTAAAAAAGAAATTAAAAATGTAAAAGAATAATACACATGATAAAGACAAATATATAATTTAATATATTTCCTGTGTGGGAAAAGAAAAATGAAACTATATTAGAAAACACTATCCCAGAAATGGAAATACTTGAGAGGGAGAAGGGATAAAAGAGGATAAGAGGATAAAACAGGGCACCAGGAGGCAGACCCTAGATTTCCATGGTTACAGAGATGTGGGGGTAGCCTTGAAGCCCTGTTTTAATGAGTTGTGGGCATAAATGTGTCATTGTGTTGCAACAAGGTAATCACTTCTATAAAAGTTAAAATAACTATCCCCCATTTTATAATAGCTCCCCTGCAGGAAAGTAAAGTTGGGTGTTAAAGACCACAGTGCACTTTAATAACCCAAAAGAAGACCTACTTCAAAGAGTTTAAAAGCATTTTTTAGTAGACTCACACCATTTGGGGTATGAAGTGATGGTTTTATTAAGAGTAGAAGTAAAATAGCCACCGGTATATATTGAAAATAACTTGGATTTTGAAGTCTCTTAGATTAATAATGTGTTCCAGAACTCACATTCAGGATTTCACTGTGTAACTTTACTCTTAATGTATGGGGAGCACTTAAGAACACATTTAGTAATTGTCTGCTTTTAAAAGCCCAAGCCTTTCCTTTCTATATTTTTTATGCAGTGTGTGACACTACTGATGCCTTTGAGTTATAGTCCCTTGGGGGACAAGTTACTCCATTCCCTGAACCAATCAGACTGTTCCTTGCAGTAACCATTCATTCCTCACTTGACCACAGAGACGCTGTCTCATTCATCAGCCTGCATCACGTGGACACAGCAGCGTCTCGGTGCTGGCTAGGAGACTGTGGAAGATGGGGGGTCTGGCCCCCGCACCGTCCCTTTCTTCCAGAAACTAATCACCATGGCTGGCCTGTGAGAACTCGCCATTAAGTTTTAGCCACAATCATGAATACATGCATTTGTCATGAGATTAATGATGAGGTCTCTGACAGCGACAACAAAAATGAGTAAGAAACATCGGTCTGGGCTTTGCAGCTATGACAAGTAACTGGAAGAGGCAGTGAGTTTTGGTGGTAGTTTTCAAATTCTAATGAGCTCTTAGAGCATCAGAATTTGAGCTGTGGCTTCATTAGCTTCGCTCTGTTTTCTGTGGGGAGCATTTCCAGCACTGGGCCAGCAGAGCTGCTCTGACATCCTTTCTCACTCCTGTAGTTCAGGCACAAGACGGTACTATTTGGCTCCTAGTATAATAGTCCTGAGTGTGAGTTACACAAGCTGTTAATAAAAACTTTTATGCATCGATGTGCTAAGATTTCATCGTGGGTTGTGAGTGCTCAGTGTCCTCTCGGGGCTTTTAGGACAATGTGTTTCCATAGCACACAGGCGCCATGACACCGTAAACCAAATGGATGGCTTTGATCTGTCCAGGACTGGGGACCCTGGAACAGCTGGCGAGTTCAGAATGTGCTTTAATTTGCTAGAATGGAGGGCCCATACCCAAGGTCCAGCTGGGAGTAATATCTGGAAAGTCCTTTCTGTGGCTGCTAGGCTGTTGATGGTGCTTATTTCTCAAGTTGAAGACCAAGGTGGGTCTGTGTGGCGCCCACACTACAGGCTGGAAAAGTGGATCCCTGACTGGGGGATCCGTAGTCTAGGCCAGGATGCTCACGTTCCGTCTGGACTTTTTTTTTTTTTTTTAAGATTTATTTATTTTTATTTGCACATACAGAATGGGGTACAGGCCAGAGGCTCAGGGGCAGCGAGAGGCTTCACCAGAGACAGAGTGGGGAGCAGAACAGGCAGATCGACAAAGTACACTGTACACTGCTGAGGGGAGCAGCGGGCGGGTTAGGAGAGGTCTGCCGCGCCATGTGGTTACCTCCGGGGTAGGCAGGGATTGAACTCATGCGGAAGTGGCTTTAGCTTCTCAGTGCTGTGCTTTAACCTGCTGCGCCACCAGGGAGGGCCCCATCTGGACTTTTAACAGGTCTGAAGCCTTCACTGGTCTTGGCCCTAACAGAGTGAAGACCTAGGGCCAGGGAGGCATTGCTGAGGTCTACTGACTGGTAGCCAGTAAGACAACGTGGGGATGCTGGCAATGTGAGAACTCTGCCTTGTTGTCTTGGTTGAGAAGAGCTGAAGTATAAATAACAGAGCGTTTGAGACATGTGCCTGGTTGGCAACCTGGTTAGTTTTATTAACATTTACCCCTGATTACTGTTCGTCTTTGATGAGCTGTGTTCCTTTGGTCTGTTCTCTGTGACAGTCTAGGGGAAAACTGTCTTCCTTTTATATCCCATCTGACTCGGCCGGCGGGGGGCGGTTCTATGTAATTTGGAATTTGATTTTCCTGGCCTCTTAGTTCTACAAATGGGAAGGGCTCTTGTTGCCCAGACTCTGAGTTATGCCCTGTCCCACTGTAAACTTTTCTGGAGTCACAGTGACTCCCATGAGTTGCTCCCTCGAGTTGCTGACTTTGCAAAACAAATAAGGTGTTCAGTGCCTAGTTGGACTAAGCAGTTCTCTCTTAATTTTCCCGACAGTGTCCCTACAGTCTGTCATCAGATAGTTATTACAATGATGATGCCAACAGGTGTATGCATGGCTTTCCCACCATTTTGATGAATTATTTAGGAGCTCAGCTTTACTCTCATAATGAGAACATCATGACATCGATTAACGCTCTTATTCTGCCAGTCCGTTTGAAGGGTAGCCAAGATTTTGTATCTGCATAATATTGTAATTGGAATAAATGTAGTAGGAAAGTGGAGTCCCTGGTATATAGTAGGGACTGACTGGATGTTTGTGGAATCGTTAGTGAAAGCAGGTGGCTGTAAATGGCACAGGAAATGTGAAGTGTTTTGCACCTGGTTTTGGTTTAGAGATGTGCGGGGTGAGAAGGTTTACTGGGGTATATAAACTCTGATAAATTGAATAATTCACAGATTAAAAGTTATAATCTAGGCTCTCCCTGGTGGCACAGCACTGAGAAGCTAAAGTCATTTAGCACGAGTTCGATCCCTGCCCTGGAGGTGACCACAGGGCGCAGCAGACCTCTCCTGACAGGGCGCAGCAGACCTCTCCTGACCCGCCTGCTGCTCTCCTCAGCAGTGTACTTCCCCAGTCAGCCTGTTCTGCTCCGCGCTCTGTCTCTGGTGACACCTCTCACCGCCCCTGCACCTCTGGCCTGTGTGAATAAATAAATCTTAAAAAAAAGGTTATAATCCAGTAACTAATTTTTCTCCTTAGAGAATTAACAGCTACCTCTGCTCTTCTTCACCTTATACTTTCCTAAGACCTTCCTCAACTGAATCACTCCTCTCATTCTTATAAAACTCAAATTATAAATATTTCTTATTACATTTGTGATTTCTTGTGTTTTCATGAGTTGTAAGCATTGTCGCACCTTATTTGTTAAGAGTAGAAATAGCCAAATGATGTACGAGACATGTGTAGGGTCCTACTCCACTTCCTATGGTTGGTGGAAAGGCCGTCAGACGTCTCCTTCAGAAGGTGTCTGCCTGGTGCAACAGGCTCAGGAAGAACGGGATGGTTGTTGCCTGAGAGAAGTGAATCCAAATTTCTTTGGGACACAGCTCTGAAGGCGGAAGCTTTCAGTGAAAATCCCGGTTTCGTGGAATGTGGAGAAACAAAACAAAAGGTCAGAGGAAACCAAAAGACCCAGAACCCCCAGGAATTTCTAACGGAAGACTCAAGGGTAGCCAAGGCTCAGTAGAGGGGCGCAGAGCAGGGCACAGAACTGCGGCGGAGGACCGTGGGTGTCTTGGCGGAGAGTGACACTCGCCTGCTCATCTAAATCGTACACAGGGCCAGAAGCCGGGTGACCTCAACTCAGAACAGCGCACCCCAGTCCTATCTTTGTTTTCTTTTTTAGTTATTCTAAGCAACATTGTTGTGACTACCCATGTAGAAGTATCTCTGGTGGTGAGAAATTACTTTCTTAGACCTAATATCTGGAGGTAGTATTTCTCTGTTAAAGGCATCTGCTTTTTAGGGTTCATGATATCTACTGCCATAGTGCCCCCCTGAGTAACTGACACTTGAGAGCTATGTCCCAAAGAAATTTGGATTCACTTCTCTCAGGCAACAACCATCCCGTTCTTCCTGAGCCTGTTGCACCAGGCAGCTTTTTTTCCTGGCTCCTTGTTCTCTCCAGGAGTTTTTTTTTTTTTTTTTTAAATTTATTTATTTATTCGTACAGAACTGGGGTACAGGCCAGAGATGCGGAGGGTGAGAGGATTCACCAGAGATAGAGCGGGAAGCAGAACAGGCAGATCGAAGAAGTACACTGCTGAGGGGAGCAGCGGGCGGGCCAGGAGAGGTCTGCCGCGCCATGTGGGTCACCTCCGGGGCAGGCGGGAATCGAACTCATGCGGAAGCGGCCCTGGACTCTCAGTGCTGTGCTTTAACCCGCTGCGCCACCAGGGAGGGCCCTCTCCAGGAGTTTTAATTCAAACTTAGAAGCCTGCTCACCAGGAGTCAGAAGTTCTCTCTTTTGGAAAAACTGTAAGACGGACCTTTTCTCAAGTTTACTGTGTTTGTGAGAATTGTCACTCCACGCCTTTGTCCACTTGGGGTCTGTGCCTGTCTTGTATGCGCGTACGCTAGTCCTGACACAGACTTACATGTGTGCAATGTAGGTACAAGTTTCTGGTCTTGCCAAGATAGTGCTTTGATTATAGGGCTTTTGTTGTATTGAAGTTCAAAACATTTATTTTGTTAGATCCATTTTATATTACTTTCCGTTTAGAGATTGTTAGAAAAGTCTCTATCCCATAATTAAAAAAAAAAAAGCTATTTGTGCATTCTTCTAGAAGCTTCTTTCAATCCCTGGCTAATATATGTATCACTATTAAGTTCTAAGGAGTGTCATTCATTAATATTTAAAATTTTTTGTTTAGTACTTGAAAATGACTCTGTGGTTATACTTTTAAATTTTATTTAAAAAAAGCTGCATTTATGTTAACTGGGACTTCACGTTTTATGATGTTGAGCATATGTAAGTACCTGTACCCTTAGTTTTTTCCCTACTGGTCAGAGAGTCTACAACCTATTGAGTTCCGAGGTGTTTTCCATTTTTGAAACTGCCTCAGTGATGTTTCAAATACACTTGGGGTTTGTTTTACTTTGTATGGTCATCATATTGCTTGAGAATAGAGATCGTGAGGCCAAATCTACTTACCCTGGGAGCTATTCCTAGTCATCAAACAGTTCACTGGCCCGGCCACTTAGCTGAGTCTTGCCATTTTGTGTCATTCTTCTAGGAGGGCTCAGAGATTGATGCTTGGGGAAGATCTAGTTTTCTTAGCGAGTGAGCTACACGGTGAGATGCGACTACGCTCTGTCAGCACCTGTAGTGGCTGATGTTTTACAGTGGAATTCTTTCTCAGCACAGTATCATCCTAGTACAAGCAGTAAAGACCAGTTTCCCACATAGTTGAGGGAGGCGTCTGGGAACAGCCATCTCCCTGCGTTGGCACCGTCATTCCTTACCTTGGAAGGCAAAGGGATGTGAAGGGAGGCAAGGCCGAGGTCAGCAGAACAGGCCTCGCCTCCAGGCTCTGTCCTCATCTCCTGTAGTTAGCGCTGCCGCTGCAATAATGACCCTGTTACTCATCCATTATAGTCAGTTTGAGCATCATATCAGGCATGTAGTACATAAAGTACTACACAGATGTACGTTCCCATTGAGGAAAGAAGAAATGAAGACATCTGTCTGTCTGCTCAGTGCCCAGAAGAAGCAAGCACGCCGCGTCACTTGGGCGCATCTCAGAGGTGGGTGCTGCTCTCCCAGGCTCCCGTAGCTGCTGTCTCCTGCATCTTCCATTTCTGGGAATGAGGAATTTGGGGTTAATCTTTCAAAATCAAAGTAGCTGCTTTCTTGTGATATTAAATACTACGTGCATTATCTCTCTAGATGGCTCTGACCAAGTACGGAGCTGTAACTCCTTTACAGAGCCTGGCTCGCCATTTGTGCAGCTGGGATGGAGCTGGGAGGGACAATGCTCCATGCAGGAAGCCAGAAGGAGAAAGCAAACACTGGATGGCGTCACTAAGAAGTGAGACAAAGTGAGATCAGGGTCAGAGCAAGACAAGTGCAAACTCCAGCCCTTCAGAAGTGACCGTAGCACTGAAGCATCCACCGGGAAGGTTGGGAGGGAGGGGGCAAGAACCAGAGGGAAGGACACGGTGGAGGACTGAGGTGACTGGGTCTTGGGCACCCTACGGTGGCAGTGGCCAGGTGAGGGCAGCCTGACGTGACCTCCTTTAAAGACATTTAATTAAGGAAGTAGTCAGGCAACATGAAGATGGATTTGCATAAAAGCAAAAAGAAGAGCTAACTACAGGCAAACCCAGCCTTACTATTTGGCTTATTGCATACCAAATAGGAAATTTAAGACACAGCGGTGTTCAGAATACCTGGAGTATTCTCGTCAACCCGTACACGCATGACAGATACCCAACCAGAAAAAAACAAGAGAGGAGCGTAAAGCAGGTATGTCACAGAAGAAGAAATACAAACGAACTGTCAAAATTGGAAAACATTATCAGCCTGATTACTAATTGGTGGATTGAAAATGAGAAACACAGTGGTACTGGAAATGCCACTGTTGCTGAGAACAAGGAGCGGTAGGAATTTTTACCAGCTTCCAGTAAGAGGGAATCCTGGAAACTGTCCAGTAAACTCGGAGATGCGCCTGCTTGGGGATTTACAGTTTTTACTCTTAGGTATATAGTTACCTTGTTGGGCTGTGGCGAGAATTAGCATGTAACGTGGCCATTATTCTTTACATGATTGTGTTTAAAGAATTCTTTTTTACATTCTGGAGTGGTGTTGCCATTTCAAGCTAGCAGGACTCCTCGTGGGAGTCCTGGCTGTTGAATGTCTCCGTGTGACTCTTCCTGAAGTTATGGCTTGCAGGCGATGACCGTCAAGACGCCCCCAGGTAGAACCTCTCCCTTCTGGTCCTTGTGTGACGAGACCCTGGACAACTGCAGCGTCAGTGCAGCCCAACAGAATGATTTAACGGGGCAGAGGGGGCTCGAGGGGACACGAGACGAGCGTGTCCAGTAACTGAGCCCAGATGATGCAAAGCGGCAGGAGTCAGCGCCCTCTCTGGAGCAGAACCTGCTGCTGCTGTCCCGGCCCCCTTGACTGCTGTGGGGGCCCGAGGCCTGCCTCCTGCCCTGCTGGGGGCAGCATTCAGGAGGCAGCATTTCCACAGGGGCCCCGACTGGAAGGGGCCGCTGACCTGGTAGCAGCCCGCTGGCTCCTTGGTCTACTCAGACGTCAGGGGCGCGCCCAGATCCCGGCACTGCCTGGCATGGGGTTCAGACTGCAGCAGTGAACTGGGCCCGTGCAGTGTTGCTCCCCACGCTGGAGGTGGGGGAGCTCCGTGCCGCGTCCCCTCTCGCCAGGACTGCACCTTGGGGCGCAAAGCTGCTCCAACACTAATGCGGTTACCTGCTGGTTTCGAGCTTTGTGTCTGCAGACTGATGCTGCGTAACCCACGTAACGCTTGTCATTTTAAATTCATACTGATGAATGATCCAGCACGTTTTCACAGAATGCGAAACCCACGCAGAGTGCAGTTGCCCGAGGGAGTCTGCAGGGACCCACGCAGTCCCCTGGCTCATCGCTCGGCCGCGTGGCTTGCTTTGGAAGCCCAAATTCTTGTTTCTCTTCCTTCTTCTCTTTCTGTGAAGCTCCAGGCAAGTCAGCAGCTGTTGGCTGCTCCCATCTGTGTTTGTGCAGTGGATTCCCCTTCTCTAAGCAAATGAAGAGAAAAAGGACTAAGACAATGACCCTACGCATTGCTTCCTTCAGATTTTCTTTTCACAAACACAACAGCGATGGCAGATCACCAGATAGTTCGCTGCAGAACCTACCAGGTTTGGTGCCAGCCGGTGGCTCACGACATCGGGAGTGAGACCGCCACGTCCCTGATTCTGATGATCGACACAGCCATTGTCCACTTGCTGTCACGACTCTGTCGGGAGCTCACTGCATTTCTGGTGGTCATGTGTGTGTCCTGCTAGATCAGGTCGAGTGAAATTGTGGCCCGAAGTAGTGATGCCGGTATTCCCACTTCTTTATTTGTCCTTATGGTTTGCTTATTCATTTTATATTTACTCAGACAACTCTTAACTCGCTGAGATTAGTGAGGAGATTCCTAGCTGTTTTAACTGTTGTGACGTCTTCAGTGCAGTGAGTACGTGAGTCATTACCTACAGTCTGAAGAGTTGGTTTTGAGTTTTTAGAGTTTGCAATCGATAGATACGTTTGACTTAGCAATGTTTAGGAGGCTACGTGTGATGAACCATTGTTCAAATACCTGCATGTTATCTCAAGGTGTACTTCATAGCAGGAACCCCTTTTTCCTTTCCCCTTTGAATATTTTGCTTTTACTCTTAAAATACCGGACACTTGCATTCTCACCAACAACAGTGTCTACCTAAGTTGTATGTCAACAGATTTGACCTGAAAAAAAAAAAAAAGCTCTTTCTGTAACAAGAGAATGGGCGGGGTAGTGTGGGGTAGAGGTCAAACCAGTAGACTTCTATTTTTGCACGGACACATTTGAGTTCTGAATGTTAACATCATTGTAAAATAGAGTAATTGGTGTATCTACTTAATAATGTGTTAAAAGATGCATGTAACCAAAGATGCATGTCCAGGAGCACAGTGAGCACTGAGCAGTTCATACCCAGTGCTGCTAACGCACTGGGAATCCTGTCATTAACTGCCAGTTTGGCACAGCTGCGCCCTTGGTGGTGCTGAATCGCCAATTTTCACTAAAACCTGTTTTAGTAAATCTGTTAATCCAACCTGTGAGACCCGCCCAACCTGTGGACCTGCGTTTTCCAGAGTGCCGACTGGAATCACGTGAGCTCTTCTGGAGATGTTTCCCAGCTGTAGACCTGAGGGAAGCGGCCCCCTCAGTGTCCTTGTTAGAGCATCGGGAGGCTTGTTTTTCTAAAAGCTGGTCTGAGAGAATCAAAACACTTCCTTCTCTAAGGCAAACTCAGGTTCACCTTTTTGTCACAGAGGGGGTGAGGGAGAGTGAGTATGACAAGAAAAGCTACCTAGAGCTTATAACCCCCTTGGGAGAAGGTGGTGGCCTGTAAATACCATGCTTCTAGGCTGGTGACATGGTGAAATGTTATGAGTTGGGGTTTTGAAGACACAGAAAGAAAAAAATAAGCTAAGCTTTTCCTTCTACCCTGCTTCCTATTCATCCTCCATGGCATTTAATGTAAGCCATTGGGGTCAGCTCTGTTAGGAAAGAGGGAAGAGGCCGGAGTGCGGGTTGGGTGAGGGCTGGTGTGTGCGCTCATCCACCACCATCATCTCACTGGAGTGGGGGCCATATTCTCTTTGCAAGGGCATTCGCCCCTTTCAGTAGGGGAGATTTTGCTGGCTCTTGTCTCCACTGGCAACTAATAATAGCAGCACCAGTGACTTTATCTTGGAGAGGGCCTACGCTGACTGCTCTAGGAGAAGTGACCCTTTCCGGTTACGGGACTCGCCTAAGGCCACTTAGGCAGATGGGCATCTGAGCAAAGCAAACCTGCCCAGCCTCAGACCATCTGCTCCTTCCCAATCCTACTGCCTTTCCTTCTCTTCATTGCAGAACACTTTTCTCTCAACTTATTTCTCTGAGATTTGGAGCTTTTTTTTTTTTTTTAAATTAGGCAGTTAAAATTATATTTTTTGGTTATTTTCCAGTTTAGGGTGATTGATTTTCTTCTTTGAGTCTCAGAATGAGTCTTGGAAGTATGCTAAGTATTATGCCACTTAGCAGATGGGAGGCTCAGTCTGATTTACCTAAGATGCCTTGCATAGTTATGCATGGAACCTGGATTTGAATATTCCAGGCTGAGGGTGAAAAAAATAGAAGCAGAAGCATCAGGATGCTATAATGGAGGAGTGAGTTAGTGTGCAATTTTAAGACAGTGGTGACAAGAAACGGTCTCTACTGTGGGGTACATAGTTCCGAATTGTTGGTTGCAGTTCAGTTAAGGTAACTGAGTGTTTCTGTAGGCTTTAAATGAGTTAGGCAGATACATCTGTGGAAGCCAAATAGTTTGATGGATACTTCAGCTACAAACCTAATTGATTTCTCATAGATTCTCCAGTGCCAAGCAAGCCAGATGCTGTGTTAGGATTTTTTGTGGGCATTCCCCCCTACCAAGAATAGCTAATAGTCAATAATAACAAAGAAGAACAGTGACCAGTTTGTATTTTAATGAGAAGAAAGAGCACACAGCTATGCCACTGACCTAAGTATTTTTACCTTTGCCAAAGTATACATAATCCTGATACAATTGGAGTTTTTGTCTGAGAAGAAGCATTGTTAGCCTCCTGCTTGCTTGCTCTGAGTAATTTTCTGGCAACCTCGGTAGACATTTAGAAGATTGAAGTGCTTTCTCTGGTATATTTTAGCATGAGAAATGAACGCTGTGTTCCGCGTGTGAGTCAGATGGTGTCGGTGCTGGCTGCGGTGCTTCGTTGCACATTCTGACGTCGTCTTCCTGAAGCAGGTGTAACGCAAAGCCTAACGTGAAAGCTTGTCTCTTCTGACTCGGTACATTCCCATCAGACCTAATTTTTAAGTTTAAACAAATTTCTTTCAATTTGAGTTTCTAAAAATGAAGTTTCCCAGAATTAAGACTAAGCCAAGAATTGATAAATTGAAAACGTGTGTGAATCTAATGTTTCACAGGACGCTATACATTAGCCTCTGTGTCCACGGTCATGTGTCATCCTGGTGCCCACTTTGGTCAAGGTTATTTGAGGAAATAGCCATCTAAGTTAAGGGATATTTTCAGTAGTTTACATTTTGTTAGACTTGCAAATTGCTGTCGGCATTTGAAGGATTGTGGTACTTCTTAGTGAAGTAACCTTGTGCTGTAATGTTATGTAAGTTTCATTTGTGCGTGGAGAATCCACAGGTGTATCTGCTGGACTAGGCGCATCGCGGGAACCCACTTCCATCCCTGAGAGCCATTGTCCCTCTTCCCTGATTTATCCGCCCGGTTCCCCTGCCTTCTGTTCTGGTAAACACAGGCAGGGAACCGGGAGGCAGCACTGGCAAGCTGGCCACAGATCCGAGACAGCATAGCGCAGGGCAGGCAGAAGGGGCGCAGCAGGGGCCGGAGGGCACAGGGGACTGTGTGTGTTGCCCGGGTCCTGGGTGGCTGGAGGACGATGGGACTGGACCCGAAAGGAAAAGTCAAGTGTTTTGCAAAAGCCAACAGTGATGTAGGAGCACAGCACATGCATTTAAGGAAGGGAATGTAAATAAAGATGGACAGAGCATCTGAAGAGGCGCTTCTCTGCGAAGACACACAGGTGGCAAAAGGTAACGTGGAAAGGTGTGTGTAGTCCCTGACTGCTAGGGGAAGGCAGACCAGAACCACGTTGAGAGCACCTCACTCTCGTGACAATGACTGTTGTCCACTAAATAAGAAGCAACACATGTTGGAGAGGACATGGGAGACGGGAACCTGCAGATGCAGTTAGTGGGGAGATAAACTGGTGGAGTCATGATGAAAACACCATGGAAATGACTTAAAAATCAAAGTAGAAATTTCATATGATCTAGTCATCCCACTCCTGAGTTTTTACTTGAAAAAAAAATCACCGATTCAAACAGATATATGCACCCCTACATGTACTGTAGCGTTATTTTAAATAGCCAAGAATGGCTGATGAAAGGATAAAGAAAACATGGTTTATCTATGCAGTGGAATACTATACAAGCATAGAAAAGAGGAATTCCTTCCATTTGCAGTAGCATGAGTGAACCTAGAGGGAAAGGTGATTAATGAAATAAGCCAGATAAAGAAAGACAAATACTGATTTCACTCATATGTGGTATATAGAAAAAATAAGCAGATGAACTAAATAAAGCCAAAACAAACTTTGGATTGTATGCAATTTATCTATTTTAAGGAAGATTTGGTGAATTTCTTTTTTTACGTTTCTTTTTTTTATTGATGCAGCATTGCGTTATAGTATTAAATGAGCTTCAGGTATTCATCTTTCAGTATCAACATATGTTTCCACTACTCTATGGTTGAAATACACCTAGACTTTAGTGGTCAAATTTAAAGTAGTTTTTTTTTTTTCTCCAAAAGTTAACACGCTATAGTCGTCATTCTCTTGCTTCAAATGAACAGCATATATTTTGAAAGCAAAAATTTTAAATGTTACTTAGAAAGTGCCTTATTTTGGAAACAGTAGAACTGTTTTGATTGTTGTGAAGTACAAAACTACTGATTTGTGTTTTCAAGCACTGTTTCTGCAGTATAGCATCCATTTTAGAGCGGATTACTAAGAAGCAAGTGATGTTGCCGAAAAGTTTCTAATGGAGAAAAATGACAACATGCAAAGCTAATGATACAACTATCTTATTTTGTTAGATTATTGAGAGTGTGACATACCCATTACATGCACATTCTTATCTTCTAAATAGGTTGTATAATTCGTATCTCATTTTTCAGAAAGGGAAACCAATCATTGGAAAAATAACAGCTAACAAATAGTGAGGTCAAGATTCCTGCTTAGGGGCTCTGTTCTGGCATTCAAGTTCTTAGCTATATGAGAAACTGATTCTGAAGCAATTATTGATGTTGTTCTGAAGACAGCCCAGTGGTGGGTTGGGATCGGCTCTGAAAGATGCCTGAGCACTATAGTTAGATATTTAGAAATTTCATGAGCGGGATTTGTAGATATGGGTACTTTCAAATTAGCAAAACTGCCAATCCAGAGTCATTATTCTATTCTGAGAATTGGTTCTCTAGCATATTGTTAGTAACAGAGGACTCTGTCCACACTCCTTGCTGAAGTGTCTTCTAAACCACATTTTACATGCATATGAATGAAATAAAGACTTTTACCTTCCATCAGTTTTTTTTTTCTAGTAGCATTTATCTTGACCTAACAAATTGTAGTTGGTGTAGTCAATAAATACCAAAGAACTTTTTCCTAAACTTCATAGCAGAAGAGAACCTCTACTCTAAATTCTAAACTTTTGTCTGAGGGTTTTGAAAATCCTTCTCTGATTGCTAGAGTCACAAACAGTGGCTGCATTCAGATTTGAGAGGTTCTTTTGACTAGTGGCTGAATTCCTCAGAGGAGGAAGGGAAAGAAATTGGGTGGAGCATACAAAAACCCACGACATGATAAAGACTTCCAGAGAAGGTGTGTTCATTAAAAACAATACAGAATGAAAGAAAACATGGGTCCAGAAGGTTTGGGGTGGTATGATAATCTGAGAGGCCTGATTTTATGCTTCTTGGACCATTTCAGAATACTTTTAATTTGGAACCTTGGTACTTCATCTTTCCTTGAAACCACAAAGCATCATTCTCTGCTGATAAACATCACTGTAATAGTGCTGGTGCAATTTAATAAATACCTTAACATTATAAATAATAGTTTAGATACATTCCATCAGGCTTTCAAATTTATCCTCTTGATGTTATTATGAAGAAGACATAGTTTCACTTTCATCTAGTGTTTAATGTATTTATAATCTTCCATTATGAAAATCTTCCTGTGAGTCTCTTCCCCCACCCAGCTGGATGGTCCGCCGAGTGCTGCGGACGAAAGCTAAAGCATCAGTGAGTGGAAATACATTTATTCGCAGTGGAAATCGTTTTCACTTACTTGCTTATCTTGGTTCAGTTTTTATCTTGGTTCCTTCACCTCTTTGGTAGGTTTGCTTAAATTCATTATTAACTTGAGGCAAATATTTTTTCTGTCCTTTTGAATTTTCTGCTGACTGCCTGGTAGAAGACATGAATACTTGAGAGTCAAAGAATCAACTTTTTGATCCTGACTTGGAAAATGTAGTAGTTGTACTTTGGGAAAGTAACTTTGCTTCCTATTTTCTTATTTATATTCTTTGATAGTAATAATCCTTACCTGAGGCAATCATAAGAGTTATTAATAAAGCTCTGGGTGCAAATGCCTATCAGAATAAACACACAGTAAATGGTAGCAATTTATAGATTAGAAAGAATCTGTGTATAGATAAAAAATGGATTATGTGTGAGCTATATTCACAATATTTTAATGATTTTGGAGCTTATATTAGAGAATTGACAAACCATCTTTTTCTGTGAATTAAACTGATGTATAAGGGGGTAAATTATGTCTGTATGCATGATGGTCATGGACTGTGATGATGAGGATGGTGGTGAAGATGGTGATGATGGTGATGGACTGTGATGATGGTGGTGGTGGTAGTGAGGTAGTGAAGGTGGTGATGGTGATGACGATGATGATGGTGATGATGAATGTGGCTTTCCTTCTTTCCACACAGAATGTCCCTCCAGACCTCTCCATTTGCACCTTTGTTCTGGAACAGTCCCTCTCTGTCCGGGCCCTGCAGGAGATGTTGGCCAACACGGTGGAGAAGTCAGAAGGGGCAAGTACTTAATAATTCACTACTTTAATAAACTTAATTACTATAGAATGTTTTCACTGCGATTAGAGAATTTCTTGCTGGAATAAGTTTATGCCTTTTACTTGTGATTTCCTTAAGTTTGACTTTTTGCTTTATTCAGCAGACCTGTGATGTCTTAAAGAACTTAAAAAATTTTCAACCTCAAGGTGATCTGTGTCATTGAGCTTCATGCTTATGTCTGTGGTTTAAAGTGGAATCTTCTTTTGAACATTTGTGTGTTTTCTTACATTTTCAAGCTGTTCTTGTTACAGTTTTATTTGCTTTGTGCCTGGCTATTTGTCATTAATCTTTATTTCATTTTTAAATGCCTCTAATCATGTGTTTATGTTCTAAGCTTTATGGCAAGTAAGGTTTCATGGCACTCTTACATATATTAAGTAATGAAATTATGCTGATATAATTTTAGTCACTTGTAGTTTTGCAAACATCTAATTATTTTCTTTGGAAAATTGAAATTCTTACTCTGTACCCTAATCAGACACTTTCCTTTGACAGTTTTCTTGAATCCTTTCTTTCTATGACTTGCTAGAACTGATTTTTGGATTTATACCCATTCTTAGCCAACTCACTAAAATGTAGAATTAGAATCAGTGGTAAATTTTTGTATACTGGTTTCTGTGGGATTTTTTTCGTTGTTGCTATAATTACTGCAGTGTGTGGTTTAATAAGGTGTAGTATTTCCAGAAATAAAACTTATTGGTTGCTAGTTATTGTTTGGTTTAAGTAAGTGAAGAGATTAAAGATTACATGATTCAACAGAAAATGAGTGCTAAATTATGATGTAACATGATTTCATCAGATTGTTGATTTAGAAATTTTAATGTCACAGGATTTTAATTGGTTTTCATGTTAATTTACTACTAAGTATGGAGAAACTAACTAGTAACTTTTATTTGATAGCAGATTTATAATTTATTTTATGAAAGACCCAATTATATTATATTTTACTGAAGGGAAATACTTTTGGTGACAACAAAGTTTGAAATTATTGAACTAAGCTATATAAAATTTCTCTTAAAAATTTCTGTTCTTTAATAAAAAGCTTTTAGAGTAGGCTTAAATTAAATAAGAATGCAACATTCAGCTAGTTTAAAGCAGCCTGAATTTTAAACACCGTGAAATAACCCACTCTTACTTTTAAACACCACCAAGACACAGTATAATGGGACAGGATGCAATCTGCAGTTGTTTAGCAACTGCAAGAAAAATAAAAGACAACCGGGCCCTCCCTGGTGGCCCAACAGATCAGAGCACAACAGGTTAGAGCTGTCTGTAGCCCCCACAGCATGAGTTCGATCCCCGGCCAGGGCGGGACCCCCAGCCACAGCAGACCTCTTTTGTTCCCCACTGCTCCCCTCAGCAGTGTATGTCATTCCATCGGCCTTTTTTGCACCCCACTCTGTCTCTGGGGAGTCATCCCACCCCTGCACCTCTTGTCTGTACTCCAGGTCTTATATGCAGAAATAAAAAAAAAAAAAAAAAAAAAGACAACCAAGAGCAGCCCCAGAGTCTACTAGCCAACAAAGTAAAGTTTCTATTACTACTCTGTTCAATGAAGTAAAGGAGAATTGTTTATGGTGAACAAAATAATCAAATACTCAACACAGAAAAAAATGTTTAAGAAATAAAATGGAATTTCTAGACCTGGAATCTACATTGTATGAGAAGATCACATAGCTAGGAAATGGTAGAACTTGGCTATGAATCGCTGTCCACTGGCCGCTAATGTCCAGGCTTTAAACTTTCCTGTGGATAATCTGTGTATTAAGAGGAGAGAAATGGAAAAGCTAAGAGGTGACCATAAAGCCATGGAAAGAACAGGAGAATGAGGCCATGAGGGCTTTGGGGAAATATAGTCAGAGGTTAGAGAGATAGTAGAGATTAATTTCTCTGACTGCTCTAACAAATTATCACAAAACTGATGGACTAGAGCACCATAAATATATTATCTAGCAGTTCTTGACGTCAGGCACCTAAACAGTCTCACGGGACTAACATCGGTGTCCTGAGACTGATATCGTGGGGTTCCAGTGAAAAAGCCATGACCTTGACTTCTCATTCTTACATTCCTGGTTATGGTCCCTTCTCCATCCTCCAAGCCAGTGACACGCTACTCCGGAACGTATAGTTCCTTGGGATTAGGCTGCGGACATCTTAGGGTACTGAAGTCCTCAAGTATGTGTGGGTGTTTGCCTGCTCCCTCGTGGAAATGCAGAGTTGTAGTAAGATGCTGACACATCAGACGGCCATCAGAAGTATCTGGTCAAACGACTGGCAAGTGTTCTTGGTGACTGGCCTTCCAGGCAGCCTGAAATCCAGTCTGCCTCCTCTGTAATACTATTACTCTGTAATAGTTCATAGACTCAGCTACATTTTGTACTTAAAAATATTTTATTCTCTCAAGAGTTTTTGGTATTTTTGGTGATTCCAAGAGTGGACCTTAATATTTTTTATCTTACTCTTTTGGAATTTTGGTATCTTTCTGTCCGGCGGTATTGCCTATGAAAGATTATTTCTTCAAGTTCTCAGTGTAAGGCTCAAAAAATAAGAGTTTATGTTGTGTCCATCCTGGTTGAGTTTGACACTGATTATTTTTTTGACTTGCTTTTTCTTCATGAAAGTGAACTGGGGAAGGAGAGCTGACAAACCTTATTCTGGTTCATATTATGTAGATTGTGTTCCAGATGTTATTAAAAATAAGCTTCTCAGGTGACTGGGTGAATGACTCCCTGGAAAAAGGAATGTTTATTTAAAAGCTTGATATTGTTCATCTGCTTTCCAATATGGTGCTGCTCTGCATAAACTGTCTCCATTAACATGGAGAATCAAATAGTTAGGATGTAAATCTGTGATTACACTTTTAAGTACACCGGGCATTAGATGTCAGCCTTGAAAAGAGCAGAGCCAAGAAGTGTAACAGGGCTACTGTTTAATAAAGAAAAATAATACGATACTTGCAATTTTCACTTGTGCTTCAGCAAGTTGTCTGTCGGAAACATGACAGGGATTCAATTAATTATATTTACCTCTAACTACCATGTATATGTCTCTTCATTTGTTATTTGATTAATCGTATGTTAAAAGTAATTTGTGCGTATAATAATAAAAAATTGAATGCAATGAAACTATACTGCAGTTCGGTCTCAATTTAGATTCCATAACCAGTCTCATCTGTTCTTTGCCCAGTAATATAGAAGCGTATAAAATGAAAGTAACTTATTCACAATCGTCCCTGCCCCTGAAGATAAAGACAGCCGGAAGGCAGGTTCACATTCGTGTAAGCATTATGTTTGAAAGTATTTTTCCCTAAGTGGGATCACAGTATACACTGTTGTGCCATCTTTTACCATAAAAGTATTTTGAGCTACTGTTGTGAAACTGTGGGTTAGGGATACAGAGAATCAAAAAGGGCCCTTTGTTCTTGGGAACTTAACAATCGCATGGAGAAGAGAAACAGTCGCGCAGGGCTGAGACAGGGCAGATAGTTCAGTGGGAGCCACCTGTGTCCTTAGCCAGCTCTACTCTCTCTCTCTCTCTCTCTGGGAGCCACCTGTGTCCTTAGCCAGCTCTACTCTCTCTCTCTCTCTCTCCCTCCCTCCCTCTCTCTCTCCTCTTCTCTCTCTTTCTAGACATACAGCCCCTCAGAAATGACTCTTGAAAAGGAGAAGCGTTAGAAAACTCCGGCTTAGTGTGTTTATATTGTAGACGACATGACGTTACCAGCAATTTGCACTGACTTACCATTCCCAAGTAATCTATTCTAGCTTAACAGCTTATTTTAAGAACCTTACTGCTCACGAGTCTTCCTGCAGAAACATCACTCCCACTTGGGAGTGGAGTCATAATGCCAGTGAACGAGTGAATTTATTATCCTGATGTGGCCATCGGCTTGCATCTGATCTAAAGCCTCTGTAGAGCTGAAAACACGTCCCTGTCTTCATGTATGAGGTTGGCACAGCGGTTAAAAAGGCGACTGGAGGTCGTCTCCCACGGGGCGGCACTAAGAGTATCCGCAGAGCCATGGCTCTTCACTCCCACTTCCTGAAGGTGGACATTTGTCTGTGCGAGCAATATGTGTCTTCTATCGAAAGAAGCTTTTTCTCGTTGCCTTTCTGCTTGTACAGAGACTGCCTTCTGCTCCCGAGCCAAGGAGACTATTTATGTCTGTGTATTTGAATGACGTGGCTTCCAGAGACTAACAGCATCAAACTCAATAAGGAAGCCAATTTAATCAATGGGTAATTTAATCACCGAGACACAGTTATGCACTGTTTTAGATTATGAATCTTGAATGTATAGATTATTTTATTTCATTAGTGTCATTTGAATGGAACATCTTCCTCAGATTTTTCTGTATTTATTATAAAAATATTTTCCTATGTAAAAACTTGGTAGCAAATGAAACAGAGGGCACGTTTATGCAATAACCTGGATTTATGAGTGTTTTAAGACATTCATAGCCTGTTAAGCCAATAATCCTCTAGTTTGTTTTCAAGTTCTCATTTTATATTCTTAATACGTTCTAGTCTAGTCGGATGTGCTAGTTCCTTAGCAAATGGTCCACCCGGTTGCCTGCCCGCAACTAGCACTTTTTTATATATATATTTTACACTCTGTACATTTTCCATCTCAGCTGTGACCCCCGTGGGCTTCCCATCACCACCCCCTCTGTGCCACGGCCAGAGTCCTGAGCGCTCTTCCTGCCCGTTTTGGAGGGCCGCTACGCGCTCCTCGCCCGTTTTGATCCTGTTCCCCCCTGCCAACCCCAGAATGTCTGTGTCTCTGCTTTATAGTTGTTAGTTGATGTTCTTTTTTACTCTGTTACAATTACCATCCTTACCCTCCTGCTATGAGTGAAGCCATCGGTATTTTTCTTTTTCTTTCTGGCTCTTCTCACTGCCCTTCTCCCTTCCAGCCCCACTGGCTTGCTTGAGTTTTCGCTGGAGCCGGCGTTGCCCACGGACACACCATTCCTGCCATTATGTTTCCTTTTTTGTGGCTCTTCTGTTCCCCACTGTGTGTGAAGTCCCCGAGGCCTGGCCTTTTGGCCAGTTGTATTCAGGGCTGCACTGCTGACCTTTGGCACAACGTGTATTGAGAATCCTGAACAGCCAGTAAATATTTACTGATTTGGGGAATTGATTGCAAGATAGAATTTACAAACCCACTGTCAAGGGCCGGGAGAGGGCCAACATTTCTGTCTCCGCTCCACTGGACACTCACTTTTGAACAGAAGGGAACTATTGCTTGTTAAGAATAGCTGATTTGCACCTTGCCTCCCTGTTGTGGGAGAAATCGGATTATTTTTGGAAGGGTAAATGAGAAAATACCTTTTAGGGGGTTGGTAAGCATACCTCCGTGTTCGTCAAGCCCAGTCTGGGGTGACACCTGTTGTCATTCCCTCCTTTCAGAGTCCCCATCTAGGCGAGAAATTACAGCCTTTCCCCAGCCATGGTGCCTGTAGGAATTACAGAAAAGTTCTAGAAACTTCCATCAGAGGAGGAAAGAAATGCAGACAGTATGGAGAAGGTAGTGCTATTCTGACAGTTAGCGTGACGTCAGTTCCAGTGAGGTGGCGGTTTCGTTCCCATGAACTCTGAGATGTAGCTGAGTCCATGAGCTCTGAGGCCAGATGGAGCGTGAAGTGCTCTTTGCTGAAGACCGACGGGACCCTGCAGCCTGATAGTGAGATCGGGGCTAGTGTGCGGTGCGTTCTGCAGCTTTTGACATGTGACGATGGCATATAGTCACTTTTAACTGTGCTGCACAGAATCGTTGACTGTCCTGAAGTCCCCTGTGGACTTGAGGAGAGAAATCAAATACTGCCCCCAAATGAACACGGTGTAAGACTCAAAAGTTTAATAAAAAAAGTAAAATAAAAGAAGGTTCCATTGCTTCACCTGTTCAGGCTCTCCCTCCAGCCCTCGGCCACAGCAGCTGCTGCTTGTTCGCCTGTCACATGGGAGCTTCCACACTTCCATGCTGAGACGCTGCCCTGCCCCTGCGCACTTCAGTTTTACTATATCTTCTCCTAATGTGATCGCTGATTTATCTTTATTGCTAGGTAATAATTCCAATGCTTGGATGTGTAACTGTCCATGCTGAAGACTGTTTTGGTTGATGCCAAGTTTTGTATATTAGGAATAAAACTGCTATACACTTGTTGTGGGTTTCATGGAGGCTTAAGCTTTTGACCCCTCTGAATAAATGCCAGGGGTGTGGTTGCTGGCTCACAGGTTAAGCACTGTTTATTTTGTAAGGGGCTGCTGCTGTGGCAGGCAACTCCACACTGGGGGGGTGGGAGTCAGGAGCAGACGACACAGTGCAGGGTGCTGCCTGAGAGCAAGATCCTGGCTTTTTTATTGATAAACCAGGCCTGCGGCCTTAGCCTGTGGGGAAGCAGAAAAGGAGAGGAGGAGTAGAAGCTGGAGGCCACCCTGCTTCTCACCTGCTGGTAGCTTGGAGTGTAGGCCAACCTGACTCCGCAGGATTCACTCTTGACAGTAAGGCTCCCCTGATCAGATCCAGAGTCCTTTGTTGTATATCCGTTCCGGGTCACACCTTGTGATGCAGACCCTGCCCGGGGTGACCCAGCTTTATGCTCTTAATTGATTTGAAAGTCGCCTTGTGGGGTTGCGCTTCTAGGACTGGGCAGTTCTGACCTTGCTTTAGGAGCACAAAACTATGGTAACAACATGGAGGCTGGACAGGCTGCTTAGGATGAGCAGGCCGACAGGCTGCCAAACTGTCTTTCATAACGAATCTACCATTGTGATCCCAGCTAGCCGTGAAAGAGAGTTCCTGTTGCCCACATGCGTGTCAGCATTTACTACTGTCGCTTTGGGACTTTAGTCATTCTAAAGGGTGTGGAGTTTTACTTGTAATGTTATTTTAATCTGTAATTCCCTGATCACAGGGTGTTGAGCACCTTTTCATAAATGTATTTGCCATCTGGTAGCTTCTTTAATGAGCTCTTTATTCGGATCTTTGGCTGAGTCTTTAATTGGTTAGTTTCTTTTTGTTGAGTTTTAAGAGTTCTGTCTATGTTCTAGATGTGAATCCTTTATTATATAGATATACAAGTATGTATGTATCTATGTATGTCTCACAAAGATGTTCTGTAGCTGTGTCTTAGATTTTCATTAATCTGAAAGTGTCTTTCATAGAGCAGCAGATTTAATGTAAATGAAACCCAAAGGACTAATGCTTTTGGCTTTCCGAGAAGTCTCTACCAAACCCAGGTCACCTAGATTTCTACAGTGCCCTCTTCTAGGAGTTTTATAGTTTT
>NW_004567130.1:19225563-19300601 GCF_000260355.1 Condylura cristata
ATTTCATTTGCCTATTAAAGTTCTGGGGAGTCCCACCCCCACCCCCAGCTGATGGCAGAATGGATTTTGTGGTCTCATCAGTTTAAAATACAAGTCATAGCACATGCCTCAGGATGGAGAGATGCTTGCTTTCTTATTTACAATTTCTCCAGCATTACCTGCACACCTGTTTGCCCTAGTTTTACACTTTGTATTTTCATTAAACGTACTTGGCTTGTTCCTGGAAGCATGCTGGGAAGTGCTGATGAGGGAAAGGCCTCAGTTTGTGAGTCTAGAGAATCCTTAATTCGGATGTAGATAGGAAAAGGAATATAGAAGTAGGAAGACAGCCCTTGCCAACTGGGTGATTAGAGTTCGGGGAAGGAAGAAAGATTAGACATCCTAAGCAGAGCACCTGTGATGGCGGAAGTCCAGTAAATATTAGTGTTTCCCATTCCACGCTCGTTGCCTTTTGAACTGTAATTGACCCATCTGAATGCCAGTGTTTTGTAAAAGCCTATAATGTGGACTTATAAAAACTCTTTGAGAAAGGAAAACGTTTTGTTTTGTGCAGCAAGATCTTGCTGTGAAAAGAAGGAAAACTTGAGCTAATTACAGGATGTCTGTAAAGGAAAAAGCTAGTTTCTATTTGAGACTCATTTTTGTGCCTACAGTGTGGACCATCTCATGTAACAGCAGTGTTAACGCTGTAGGACATAAGTGTGGGTGAAACAATGAATTGTGTCTAACATTTGACACTGCATAAAAGGCTTATTCAAATAGCATTCATTTTACACTTTCTTTTGTAAGTGCAACAAGAGAAAAACAGACAACTCTGAAGCCGATATATTTTCTTACACATAAAAAAAAATCCGTTATTAAATAAGTCCATTAATGCACTAGTCTAAAAATGTTCCTTGTAAATGGTAATCTGGCTATTTTTTAAAGCAAATAGGTGAAAAGGCCTCTGGCCTAGGAATTTGGGGGCGAGAGGGAGGAAGAAAACTGGTTAGATTAAAGGCAAAGTAGTTTTACTTTGAATCATTTAGGGTTTGAGAAATCAGAGAACAGTTTCAGGTGTCCCACTTCTGAATTCAGAAGCTGAGTGCTCTAGCTGAGGAAAGACAAGGACAGCAGGCTGGCTGTTTTCAAGGTTTAAGTTAAAAGGAACCGAATTTAAAGAATTAGCAACATGACTTTGTCTGGAGGCACTGGATGGGTCTACATAGACAAGACCTGCATACAGAGACGGCCTAGCACTCTGTCTACAGTATCCCATCAGGCATCTGTGGAGTGGCATTCTGAGCAGAGAGTGAGCAGATAGAGAGTCTGCACATCTCAGGGGTGTGCAGAGACAAAGGTTATGGCCAGAAATGTCAGAGCTTAAAGATACAAGTTCTTGAAGGAAAGGTGCTGTAGTAAGATACATTCTGCAGAGGTTTTCCCCTCAGAACATTCTCTTTTTCTTCACTGTATTGGAAACAAGCCTAGTAGGAAGTTCAATACTGCACAAACGCAACTAAATACCGTTGTACAGTTCAGCACTAATGATACCCTCGAGAGGTCATTGGGATGGAAGGGTAGAGGACCTGGTAACCATTCCAGGTGCTCAGGCGAGACCCTGCATGCTTCATGCACTGTGAGAAGAGGAAAGCATGAGGCTACAAGTCTAAGGCAGGCCTCAGTCTGCTCATCTCCAAACTGGGTTGCAGTGATCTGTTCAACGTCTAGCAGCTAGCCTTAAGTGACCCGCTGTCAAAGAAACATTATTCGAACATCTAGTATGCAGGTCTGACAGGCAATAAAAAATGTCAGTAGGCATACAAGAAAAAGAATCGGGACTAAAGAGAAAACCTAGCATGACTAAGGACCCAGAGGTGATGCAGATTGGTGTTATCTAATGTAAACCTTAAAATAAGCATGTGATGTACAGTAAAAAATCAATGAAACTTTGGATATCAGCATTTATGATAAGTAAAATATGAGTTTAATAGCAGATGAGAGACTGTTGAAGAATGGATTAGTGAATTATAAAGACTGGTTGATTAAATACTTATAGACTGATACTTGAGAGAAGAGAACATGGACAATGAAGAAGGAAATGCTGAGAAACATATTGGTTGTAGTAATCAAGGATGACATATAAGTGATTGATTTCCAGACCAGGACAGCGGCAATATTTGAAGTCTTCAAGGTACCTAGTTTTCAAAATTAATGAAATATATTAACTCACATATTCAGAAAGCTTGCCAAATTCTTGTAGCATAGGAAAACCGCTGACTACCAGAAAAAGAAAAACAATTAAAGCTACTCATTGAGGGGAAAACACAAAACCTGATTATACCATAGAAAACTGTAAACCGGAAGACACAGGCATTTAGCTTCCATGAGGAGAAAACAATCTCTGAATCAGAATTCTCTGCCAGCTAAAATACTCATCCAAAAAGATGGTCAAATAAATAACTCCCTGACAAACAAAAGCAAACAAACAAAAATCTGGAGCTAGGAGGTGGAGTTCCTCTGGCCGCGGGTACATGCGCTCTCAGGGGATAAAGTAAACGCAGAAGGAAGAGATGAAGGGGAGGTATATCGCCAGTGTAAGTTGACGCTGACTCAACAAAGCAGCCCTGAATGTTTTATGGCCTTTCAAATACGCGTGCCCTCAGAATGCTGGAAAATAACAATACAAATAATGGGAGGCGAGGTAGCCAGAGCTAACTGTTCCGAAGATCTAACTTTTCCTGGAAAGTGGCGATGTCGCAGACTGGTGTTCAGTCATGAAATGCCTGGCGGGCCTGCGTAAGCTGTAGGGGCTGTGTCAAAGACAGAGAGGTAGGCTGCTTCGGAGAGAGATGGGATAACCAACTATGTAATTCGTGAAAAAGGGAGAGGGAAAAATAACCTGGTCCTGAAATGTGTTTGGAAAGTAGGTAATGTCGATGAGGCATGACTCTGTACAGGTGCTAAAAACAGGGAACTCTGTGCCCCGAAATGTGAAGATTATGGTAGATAAACTAGGTTTCAGTACGTCTATCGAAAAACAAAAACGAGCTTGTCTCTTTTTTAGTCTTCAGATGACAAACTGTTTAATGTAAGTTCCTACAGATGTTAAAATATTTATTTTCGCGATTGAAATTAATATATTTTTTGAAAAATCCCACAAATTTGGATAAGTGTTCACTGGTCATTCCTTGGGAAATCTTTATTGCCCTTCCATGGTCAGCTCCATTTAAATCATCCTCCACTTCACTGTTGTAGGCATCTAATTCAATGATTCTTGTTAACATTAACAAGAGATGTGTCATGAAATCGCTCTGCTTGGCTTATGCTTAATTACAACTTTCTTGCTCCTGCGTCTGTTAATTCTGTGGACCATTTGTCTTGTCTTATGTGTTTATCGGATAATTCGTCCTAGCACATGCTGTTGCTAAGCCTTTCTTGGATTTTTGGTATTAAATCTGTTATATTACTGTTCTTATTCTTGCTGTAGAAAACAGTTTCTCTTTTGTAAGATAGATCATAAAACAGCCTCTATTACTAATCGTAGGTCAAATTCTCTTCCTTCTAGAAAAATCTCAGTATATTTTCTGTCGTGGTGTGTGTGTCTGTGTGAATTTGAACATATGAAAGTGAAAATAATGACAAAATAATATCATGTCTTTGCTAAATACTGAAATCACTCAAACGATGGCATATTCTGTTCTACACACGAAAAGGAAATAATTTGGTCTTAGTCTTGATTTATTTTTCCTAGAAAAGAATAAGCACATTAATTTGTTTTTGGAGGTAGAAAAGTGAATGATAACTACGCCACATTGGACATGACTACATTCTTCTCTTTGCCCCCATCGAAAGAAATTGACTTGCTACTCTAATGGGATCATGTTTAAAATGAGGACTTGACCTTTATACAACAGCTGAATATCCTGAGAGTTTCTAGCAAAGCTCGGTCTCCCATTCCAATATAATATTCTTTATGAAATAATACATATTTTTGAAAATCGAAAGTTGGGGATAAGCTTAGAACAGCTATTTCTGAAGACTAAATATGTTACTAACAATCCATTACTAGGGAATAGATTGTAACATATTACAAGTGCTTTTAGTAACCTGTTGAACTTCAGAGGAAGTTTTGAAAGCAGTTTCACCTGTATAATTGGACTGATACTTTTACATCACTTTATGGCCTTTTAAAAATATGCATTGTATGTGTTAGGTGCATGTTTCTTTCTAAGAACTTGCTTGCTACAGGATGATGATCATTAGTATAGCACCCCATCCCCCCTTTAGCTATGACGCCCATTATCTACAGAAGTAGCAGCAGGTTTTTATCTGATTAATGGATTTTCTAAGGGAATAATTGCAAGCAAGTTAAATGCACGAAGACTCTGAAGCAAACCCCAGTTCTCAGAGAACAGGAATCAAATATGCTATGGAAAGGTGGGTTTATGGGAAATTACCTTGAGAAATGGAATATAACCCTCCATGTTGAATTTTTTTTTAATTCTAATCAAATTGCCAGGAATCCCAGGATATAGAATATAAACTCTGTTGACCTGTTTTCTTTAATTTGTTCTTTTTTTACACTTTGATTTTATTATATTCACTTAGTACTTAAAGAGGCACATAATGACTATTAGACTACTATGTTCTCATTAATAAATACAAACTTAAAAATAGTTTGATTTTGATATAATGTCAGAATAATTTGGCAAGGCAGGCCTACTGTCAAGTTTTGTTTAATGTTAAAAAGATTGGCATAAGAGAAATATTACTGTTATTTCATGAGAAACTTAGATTCTGTATTTCTAAATTAACCTTTCTATTATCTAGATTTGTATAGTTAGAGGAAGAACAATAGTAGTTTCTAAACCAGGAGGCCTTTGAGGGTGAAGAATTAGTAAATGTTCACATTTGCTTTTGCATATATTATATTACTGTTTGTGTATCTGGTGCTTTTCCAGCCTACTGCCTTTTGAAGTTCTGATTTTTAAATGAATTCATATTTTGCTTGCGGAGATTAAATGTTATTTATTAAAAGTCTGGATACTGTCTCTGAGCCTGTGAAATTGGAAGTAGATATCGGTACAGGAACCACATTTCAGTTTATTTAAATGACTGTAATTGAAACATTGCGAGGTAATTGTTTATTTGCTTGTTATTTATTTTGGCTTTTTCTTTCCACAGCAAGTTGATGTGGAAAAATGGGTATGTGTTTCCATGTATTTACAAGAAATCGTGACCTACACGAGTGCATGCTCGCTGTCGCCTCTAATCTTTTTGTTTTGCTTCCTAGTGTGGCTTATCGTAGTATTCAGATAACTATTTATTAGCAAATAACTGCTACGTTGTAGTAAATAAATATTTTCCCAAGCTCTTGCTAGAACTTTATAAAGTTTCTGGGTTTGCTTCGGCTGCAGTGAGACATGCTAAAATGCTCTTTCTCTCTAGCCCATCCAGTTCTCAGTCGCTGACTGCCCCTAGGGCAGGCTTCTGGCCAGCAGAGAGATTCTTATGACTGACACTGTGTGTCTTTGACCAAAACAATCTTGAGCGCTTACTGTCACCGTTCCATGGCTTAGCCCTTCTGTTTTCCTCTGGATTACCTGTTTTTACAAGCCTACAAGCAAGGTGGTGAATGGCCAGGTGTTGTTTCAGGGTCCTGGAAGCCAAGTGTGGGGCCACATGGGGCTGATTGTGTCACGTGGCCAAGTCACCTTAAGTCTTTGAGCTCAGTTTCTGCATGAGCGGGGGTGGGGGGGGAGGACTTTCCAGAAGGGAACACCCCATAATTCTGACTGGAAGTGAGAGTCTCGCTGACATTGGTACCTCCAGTCTGCTTTTCCCCTCAAGTCTGCGAAACAGTGAGGCTTCTTTTTTGAACTGTTGACTTGTTTTGTTGTTGGTTCTGTGTGTGACTCACTGTGGTAAATTTTTAAAGATGGGCTTCCTTGTTTTTTTCATTTTATCCTTCTTATTTTCCCTGCTTCTCTGGATGCCATCTTCCTGGAATTTTTCTGTCATTTCAGTAGTATTTCATTTTGTCTCCCACACAACTGATGTTCACCTGACTTCTTGTGATTTTTCGGCCCCTTTTCACTTCTTTCAGCCCTTTACTTCCAAGGGAAGTTTGTCTTCTGAGTTAGCCCTTTCCATCACGGTGGCATCCCTCGACTGCCTCTGAGGAGCACAGCACCGCCACAGGGGATTTCAGGCAACAGCAAATTCATCTTCTGTTTCCTTATAACTGAACTGTTACTGGGTCCCCAAATGTTTCGTCTTGAACCGTTTACCATTTCTGTGCCTAGACTTAAAACTCGGACCCAGACTTCACATTTTTCTTGTCTGGGGAATGGAAGCCTCTTTCTTTTAAGAATATCTCTGCCACCTGCCTTGGAGTCCACCCCCCCCACCCCGGTGACACTGGCTTCTGCTGTCTTTTCTCATCTCCGCTGCCCTGCAAGTTCGTCGGGCACTTCTCTGCCATAGCCAGCTCCGTGTGGGGCAGCTGTTTTCCAGCCACTCAAACCACTTCAAGTCTTTTGAAAACAGAGAATCTGTGAGTGACTCAAACCCCCTTTTTACCTTGCCTGCCAGTATCTGCTTTGCTTTTCTGTGCCCTGGGTCGTTTTTGATCTGCTTCCCAATGTGGTTTTCCTCTTACTTTCATCATCATGTCTCTTGTCAAACCCATTCGTCACTTGGAGATCATATAATAATGTCCCACGGGATGTGTTTTAGAAAGCCTCTACGCATTCTGTGTGTGGCCCAGTAGTTTCATATTTGAGCTTATACTTTGAAGATTCAGCTAAAGAAAACCTTATGCATCAGTAAGTTTGAAATCGCAACGTAATGGTCCCTTGAAGGGTCACAGAAAACACGTTAGCCCCAAGCCCTTGTTTTGGCAATGAAATGTGCAATAGGGCGGCTGAGTTTGTCAGGCAGGAGGGCTGCTTCCCCTATGGCCCTTGTCAGGGTCTGGAGCCTCCTAAGCCTCAGGTTGTAGGGGACAAAGAGGGAAGTTGCCAGAAAATACTTCTAAACTGTCCTTCCACAGGTGTTTAAACTGACTCTCTGTGGGCGCTGGGGAGGCTTTCTTAGGGGTGCCCCCTCGCTCAGGGCTCTCTGGCCTTGGTTCTCTTGCCCACCCCAGTGTTCTCCCGGTGGGGGGCACTTATCCCTCACCCCTCGGTGTCTTGCAGCATGAAGACGCCCCCGTCTGCCTCTCCTTGGGCGACTCTCGGCCGTATGGTCACTTCTCAGCTGCCATCCTGTGTCCTGGCAGTCTACCTGCCAGCCGCTTTCTCTCCATCCCCAGGCAGAGTCAGATGTTGGTCCCCCCAACTCCTGGGGCCCGGGGTGTCCTCGGAGCCCTCCTCACTGGACTTCAGCCGGGGCAGGGCTGTCCTCCAGCCGCGCAGCACCTCTTTGGAGGCCACTCTTTGGCGCCCTCCCTGGGAGACCAGCCAGGTGGGCAGAGGCCAGCCAGTGGATGCCTCCATGGGAGCCCTGTTGACACGGGGGTGGAGCCTGGGGCTGGGGTGTGCTCCCCTTTGCGTCTCTGCTGGGGACGGCCTCCTGCCTCCCAGGTGCACCGGGACCTGCAGCCTGCACACCTCCACGGAGGCTGAGGTCACTTCTTCATCAGTTTTCTGATGGCCTCATTTCGGTGACTTCGTCAAAGTCAGGCAATCGCAGAGCTTTGTCCCGCCGTCTGGCCCTGCCTTGTCCTGCATACCAGTGTCCCGAGCCTTCGTCGTAGATCCGAGCAGAGCCCATGCAAAATCAGTGGTGCCTATGCACCAGCCATATTTGTGAGCACGAACGAAAATAGTGACGAGCTGTTTTGGGTTTCTGCTCGCCCCACTCCTGGCTTCTCAGCCGTCCTGACCGCCAGTGTTTGTTTCTCACACAAAGCTCTGGACTGGCAGCTTACCTACCACGAGTTGGGGATGATAAAGGCAAGGGAAAGTTGGTAGTATTTTTGTCCAGGAAGCAGCTTCTATAGACGAGGTGATGTGTGATACCCGCACTTACTCTAAAAAATACACTGAATCTGCTGTAATTTTAAAGCCAAAATATAACTAGTAGTTCTCAAAAATAATACCTTGTCACACGCCACTATTTTGTAAACATCTGTGAAATGCTTTCATGTTACCGAGGTTTGTTAATGTTTAAATGGCTTGGATAAAAATAGTACTTGGCTATCCTGATAGAGATGACTTTTTTTATAAGTACGTGGTGATCTGAGTGCAGGGACCACGCTGTCCTGAGGAAACTGCCACCTCTCCTCTCTAGAGGTCAATTTATATTTTTAATTTAGAGAAACACTGTGATGTGAGCTGGGAAGGGGAGAAAACTTTAATAGTGCTTCTGTTCCAATGTAAGCATTCATGCAGCTCAGCTGTTTAGAAATGTCACCCAAAGATTAAATGTAGCTTATCAGGGTAACTAATTTTCCGTTACCTTTCTGGAAGAAGAACTGAATAATCATATATTCCTGTTTATGTATTCCCGAGAGAGTAAAGCATTTATACAGGGCATTGTCACTCTAACAGAAATAGTTGAGGTTTTTTTTTAGACATATTAGCCACATCTGCAGTTAGCTAGTATATATTGCGATATGTTTTGAATTTGGAATTGCTAATCTTAACTTCTTCTGGAATTAAGAATTGATGGGGCACCATTAATTCAAAGTAGTCAACACACCCAAGTTTTGGTGGTAAAATTACTTTTTTTTTTCTTTCAGTAGAATAAAATGTAACAGTTATGTCCTTAGTCTCCATGGAGAGACTTATGGAGAATTTTAGCATCTTGATACATGGGGAGGAAAAAGTGACAAAAGAGGCTTAAATCTTGTGGATAGTTTATATGTAGAGTAAGACACTTCATTCCCTTATTGAAATCTTCATTTTTGAAGATTTCTGAATCAAAATTTGACATGTCTCTCAGATTGTCTTAT
Organism: Condylura cristata; assembly: GCF_000260355.1. NCBI lineage: Eukaryota > Metazoa > Chordata > Mammalia > Eulipotyphla > Talpidae > Condylura > Condylura cristata. The sequence continues at coordinate 19,234,505 of NW_004567130.1, forward strand.
TGGAAAAATCCAATCTTGCTAACTCTTTATCTCTACAATTTTTGAGACAGCGTTTCAGTAGTTTTTTTGAAACTTCTAGAAGAAGTCAACATATAGAAGTGATACATTTTTAACCAACTGTCATTTAATGAAACTGAAATAACAGTTCAAAAAAAAAATCAAGGTTGAACCCTTTGAAAGGCATAATTATGGTAGAGGAACTATTTAATATCCCTGAATTACCGATTCTTTCCTTGTACCAGTAACGGATTGAATATAATTGTGATTCACTTGCTGTCCACGATTTGATTATAATTTTCAGCATAAAGGTCACTGTGTGATTTGTTTTTCTCCTTCTAGTCATTGCATGTGCTGAGAAGATCCTCAGGTCTCCCAGATCCAGTGACAAGCGCTCACAAACCCAGGGTGAGCTCCTGGAGGCACACAGAGCCTGCTCTCTCTGAGTTAAATCATGAGATTGCTACATTCCTGTTTCCCCTGTGATGTGGTGTAATTAAGGGCTATATGCCTCAAATCTTAGTTGCATTTGAAATTTTGTCTGAACTATCAATTTTGACCAACTATAGAAATGCTTGTTGACAGGATAGTCTTTGACCTGTCAATTTTGAAATAATTAAACTAGGACACTGAAGTACTGCCGTTTGAAGTTTTATCTCAAAGAATTCAAATGTCCCCACTGCACTTCTGAGTAAACGGGTCATCATCCAAAGCTTCTTCTAAGTCAGAGTCCATGCTCAGAGCCGGACTGTAATTGTCTTTCTAACGATCCATTTCTATACCTGCAATAAAATTTCTTACCTAGTAAAATGTTCATGCATGAAATAAATCTAGTTAATTCCTTTACTAAGCTTTTTGGAGCATAAAATAATAATTTATCCCTTCACTGAGGTTATTTTCTTCAACATTTATCTTTAAACATGAGTTGTTTTCTCTCTTCTCTATCCTATCAACTTTTAAAGGTTTTTTGTTGTTATTATTCATTCACTGTTACTTTTGGTGATACCTCAGCAGTGTTTATATTGCTATTAAAACAGTGTTCATTTTCTTCCTCCCTTGTGTGTGACTGATCTCTTTGAATATCTCATAAAACTATAGTTTTGGTAACATCTAACTCTTAGGCCAAATTGACCTACAGCTGATTTGTACAGAGGTTGTCTTTAATGCTACAAATAACCTTTCATGTTTTAAATTACCTTTGAAAGTAATATGTCTGCTGTAAATGCTGTTCTTTCTCATCCGCCAGAAGGACAGATTCGTTTTGCCAATTACAGCATTCATTCTGCTTACCTGTGCAATCTTCCTATGTGTGACTAGACCTTCCTGCCCCTACAAGACGTAACCATTACGACCTCACTCACGCCTCCCTGCTACTTTTTCTGTGAACTACAATTCTCATGTAGTTCGACCTAGATAGCTGTCAAAACCAGCCTGAAAACATTTCTGAAAGAAAAATCACTAAAACTAGATCAATTTAAAAAGGGCTCATGAAGAATCTGTTATACATCACGTTCTATAACAAAATTGTGTGTTTTTTCTAATTATACTTAAAAATGATTTTTCGTAATTCCTTTAGTGATATCTATAATCCTAGTGATGAAATGTTGACATACTGTTGGTCACTATCAACATGGAAAATTCTTCCTCTTACCACTAACATCGATATTGGTTATAGAAGATGTAACTAAGCAGCCTATATTTTCCAAGCCGAGAATGAAATGGTTCTTTACAAAATTTCCTTAAAATTAAAAATGAAAATAGTCACAATAGCATTGCCATTTAGTAATAAACATATTACCGTGTGTGTATGCTTCCAGGGAAACAATGGTGAAATTCACAAATGTCTTTCTAGATTAGAAGACTCTCCCTTTCTGAATTTTTAAACATTATTTTGAATATGTGTATACTTTCTCTTAGGACTTACATGCTCTTGACAATCCAGTTTCACCCTAAGTTTGGAACTATAATGGCATTTTTCTTCCTTAGCTCTTTTTTATCTGTGCATCTCTCCTAGGAGTATGAAGTCAAAGAAACCTTATGAGTCTAAAGAAAGTGAAGGGATACATGTTTAAACTATATTGTTTAGGTGAATAATGTAGTCATAACTAATCACGAAAGGAGACTCTATTTTCAGAGAAAAGAGACGTTTTGTGATTTTTCTTTGCAATACACATCTTACGGTATGCAGGGAATTGCGTGTGTCATTTTGCATGAAGTGGGAACAGCTCCTGGTAGTGTATTAGTTTATGAGCTACACTACCTGTTTCTAACCCACTATTTCTTTGAAAATTTGTTGCCTTCTGTTTACATCACTGCATTTTTTTGTGCCAAAAATGAAATGTAAGAAGTTTACAGCATTTGCAGAATAAATTTTAAGGTTTTTATCTTTGGTTTATTTTTGGTGCTTAATTATGTTATACATTGAATCACGCATTAACTAGACTGGCATGTTTTCACAGAAAAACAAATAACTAATGTGAAAATATTTTCAAGAGTTCTGCTTGCTACAGCTTTTCTCTAGCATGTAGCTGATACTAAGTTTTGTTGTGACAATACAGTGAATGTGGTTTTTAGTTTTGTTTATTGTTGACATGGTCCCATTTAGGACAATGGAGTCACAATAAATAAGAGATGTTTTAAAATAAGTTCCTGAGTTACTTTTTGTATTTAATACTTTCTCTTTTTTTCTTATGCCCCTACAGAAATTCATGATGAAGGTAAGACATTGGATCATTTCTGTTCTGTGTAATCCTTGTATATTTTATGTTTGGATACAAATGTTTGCTCAGTGTTTGACTTCATGAAAGTTTTCCCCACATTTTAAAGTTTGAAAACTTTGTATCAGATTTAGTAATTCAAGTTTAAATAAGTAAATCACATATTTAGTTTTGTCAAATTAACAATCAGCATTTGTCAAATTAACAATCAGCAGTGTCATACTGTAACATTAAATTTTCTTGTGCCATTGTTAGGCATTTCTGCCATTAAAAGAGATTTAAAAAGCTTCTTATTTAAACTTCTCCACTGTGGGGATTATTGGCGGTTTTGTGTACAAGAATTTTTGCCTGAACACAACAGGGAATTTATGTTGGAAAATTAAGAGAGGCACCAAGGAGTTTCTATTGAACTACTTCAAGATAAATGAAAAAAACAAAAAACAAAAACAAAAAAACCACCCTTTTCCATTTCTCTACCAAATGAGTAAAATGGAGAGTTTTTTTTTTTTAAAGATTTATTTATTCATTCGTACAGAACTGGGGTACAGGCCAGAGATGCGGAGGGTGAGAGGATTCACCAGAGACAGAGTGGGGTGCAGAACAGGCAGATTGAGGAAGTACACTGCTGAGGGGAGCAGCGGGCAGGTCAGGAGAGGTCTGCCACGCCCTGTGGATTTCCTCTGGGGCAGGCAGGGATCGAACTCATGCGAAAGTGGCTTAAGCTTCTTTGTGCTGTGCTTTAACCAGCTGTGCCACCAGGGAGGGCCCAAGATGAAAATAAAAGAGAAGAGCAAAATTCATCATTATGCCATTGGTGGAAATATGTAGGTGATATCGATACACATAAAATTTTAAAACAGTGGACAGTCTGTCTTTATTTCAGGTTTATATGTTTATAACAGGTCTCATGTTATAAATTAGCAGCAAAACACGAGTATGTTCTTTCTTGGCAGAAAAGAAAGAATTAATGAAATCTGATGCAAGAAAATGCTGTTTTTTTTGCTAAGTCCGCACTTTATCATCCAGTCCAATCCCAGTACTTTACCCATCAACATTCTGTTTCCCACTGGAGACAAATACATGGAATTTAAAGCTCAAGCTCTTTCATGAGAGCACATTTATAGAAAAATCAATGCAAATAAAAAGATGATGCAGAATTAGTTTAAACCAGATGGTGCACTAACCTAATTTCTCTTAACTGCAGTACCAGAAGCCTTATTTTTATACCTGCTTTGGATGATCTAAATGGTTAGAATTTGACTAAGTGGAGGTCAGATGCATTAAATCATAGTAAATTAAGCTGCTTAAAAGGAAAAGGGTGATGAATTTTCTTACACTTGCCAGTGTTGCTTTGTTTGGAGTTTTACGCGCTGATAAGTGTTATTTAATGACCTCCTAGAATCAGACAAGGGCTTTCTTGATTCAGGAGTCCACTCTTGTGGGTGGTCCTGCATGATTAGTTAAAGCTCTCCTAGGCCTGCTCTGTTCCCTCAGGAGACTTTTGCTTATTACTTAGCATCACAAGTAAGCCCCTAAGTGCCAAATGACTGTCTCGACAAGGTCCAAGTGGCTTTGCCAAGCCCGTTAGTTTTGCACTGAAGACAGAAGCCTTTTTAGTATGAACATCCTGTGAACAAGCTGTGTGGTGCTTTTATTTATTTATTTTTAGTTTTAGGGGGCTGGTTTTGTTTTACTTTTATTTCAATGTAATCATTGTTCTTTTTTTTATGCAGAGTATTTACAATACTTTATTGAATGACATTGAAAAAGCCCTAAAATAAATGAAGACAATTGCCAGCCTTTGGATAGAAAAATGACATCTTAAAGCTGTTGATGCTCCCCCAAGCTTATCTATAATTCAAACCCTAATAGTTTTTTTTTTTAATTTTTAAAACATATTCATAATAATGAAAGCTAGCAGGGCTGTTGGAGAATTGCTGCTGCCAGGGACCCTGAAATTGATCAGAACTCCAGGCTGACAAAAGCAATTCTGTTCCATTCCTGTCAATCTCACACTGTTAATTTGCATTTTGAGTCATTCTCTGATAATATAAAAGTTTATGCATAGAGATAAATTTGTTTTTCTTCTCTAAAACCACTAATTTTCCCAATATTACTCTTATTTGAAGCTGAACTTTTCTAAACATTTGAATGGTTGAAAGAACTTCTGATGCAACTTTTCTTTTGTTGTCTATTATTTTACATTTTGACAGCTCACTTCAGTATTGTGGTTATAAATACACTTTAGGAGGTCATGGTTTTATTTGTAAAGTGTTGTGTCATGTTATAGCAGTCAAAGAATATAGAAACATTCTTCTATGAAGTCTGATTTATTTTTAAAAGTTCTCTTGCATTAGATAGATCTGGAATTAACATGCAGATTAACGTTGATTAACATGCAGAAAGACTTAAAAAACTGGAAGAGCTTCAACTATTTAGATCTTATATAGTTAGTAAACTAAACAATTTTAAACAGCACACTAGTACTAGAGATAGATTCATAGCCGAAAAACAAAAACCACTGACCAGAGGGCAGTAAAACACAGAATCAGTATTTTCAAGAACTTTGTAATACATCCTCTAGTTGAAGGTATTCAGAAATAGACAAAGACTTAATTCTTGAACTTCCACTAACAGCTTGCAAATATTTTGAAGGAAATCACATGGAACTCAGCATATAGTTAATAAGTTAATGATCAATTAGAGTTTTCACAGAAAAAAATCGTTCTTGGTAGAGAGACGGTCAGACTGAACCTCTTCTTCACACTCTCAGCACCTGGTGCTGTATCTGAGACAGCACCACAGTATAAATAAATATAAATATTATCGTTGTAATATTTACTGGAGATTGACAGGGCTCGAGTCTACATGGCATGAGGTGAACTGAAGTTTTACCTGTCACCTGCAGTTTTAATTTCCTCATTCTCTTTTCATTGGTACAATCGAGGGCGCTTTTCACTCTGCTTGTATTGTAAATGTCAAGGAACAGTTCACATCTTAACACAAAACAAAGCACAGATATTATCTTTCCCAAAGTGTGATTTTGAAAAGCCGCTGACCTTGAGCTCGGTGGTCCGCGGTTGTCACTCTCTCCAGAGGGTCTCCTGGCCGATGCCCAACGTGGTGTGGCTGCAGCCCACTGTGCTTACAGCTGTAGGCTTGGGGGACTGGTAGGAAAGACGAACCCCTTTTGGAAAACACTGAATTCTGCGTTGTGGCGTATCGCACAGCCGAGAGGAGCTTTTTCTCACTGACGTTGCTGGGGGAAGAGTCCTGCAGTTCACCTGAGTTCACCTGAGCCAGGCTGTCACAGGACAGGAACAACCCTAGAGATGGTTTCATAAAGTAGCAGCGGTTCCTTACATTAGAGGAAGCTCACAAATACTGTAAATACTGTTCACTTAAATTTCTCAAGAACTAGACAAATCGAAGGAAATTGATACAGCTGACGGAAAAAAAAAAAAAAAACGGAAAAAACTCAGATTCCTTTGGATGGATGCAGTTCACACCCACGATCTTTTGCTGACTGTTGGTTAAAGGAACACATTATTCAGTGTGCCCCACAAATAGAAATTATGCGTTTTATTTTTTTCTGAAATAGAGCCAATTAGAGTACTATTATTTCAAAATGATAAATTAGAGGAAAATGTTGTAGACCATGTGATCGGAATTGGATCCCCTTTGTGTTAATTGTGCTCTTTTAAGTAACCAAATTAATTTAGTATGAGCTATTTGCATATTTTTTTATAAAAGGTCTATTAATACTAAATCTGCAGCAAAAACTAGGTTTTAAGTAGTGAAGGAATCTAGTGTAAAATCTGTAATTGTCTAATTGTATATAATTTTTAGTTGAAAGAAAATTCAGACACGGAATTATCTCCCTCTTGGCTTAATCAACGTGAATGTTTATGTGTGCGCATGTGGAATTTTTTCCATAGGCAGAGCTTTACAATAAAAGCAGCACTTAGCCTCTGGTTAAATCCTCATCCTTCATTTAAAAATAAACTAAATAAAAAAAAATAAACTAAATAATATGCAATGTTGTCCACCACAGCTACTTCAGTAAAAATGAAGTTTATAATATAAAAACAAACCTACTTTACTGCTCTGTCCAATGTTATCAAAGCACAGCTGGTTTTACAGCTTTAGAACTCTTTTCTGGATTTAAAAGGTAGCTACCTAGGAGCAGATTCAAATCCGACAAATTATGTAAAATTGATCTTGGCCATGATAAATCAAATATTTGTTGACATATATAGGAGACAAAATATTCTCTAAAGACGGCCTCGTGCTGAGGGAGAACATAGATAGCATTGTAAAGTGGACTTTTCTCTTTTCCTCTCAGTAGGTGAGAAAGGGATCTTCCTTTTGAAAAAATCAGTTTTTCTTGTAATTTTAACATATTCTTAAAGAGCCTTCCAGGTATATAAATACAAATAAAGCTATTTTAAGAAGGCGAATGAGCAATGAAGGAGGGACAGATTTTAAGTCAGTACGGTATATTGGCGTCGCCTCTTAGACTGCTTTGACTCCGACCTTGCATATACACGCGTGTTGGGCGCACGCACACGCGAGAGCGGGTCTCGCCTTCCGCCTCCCGGAGACCCCTCTCCCTCAGCCGGCCTCCGCCGCTCCGCGTTCTTGCGCTCCCCTGGGCCCGCTCCAGCCCGTCACTCCTCCTCCTGTGAGGCCGCTCTCAGTCCGCGCTCCCTTCCTCCCCCAGACTCTTCCCGGGAATTTCCTCACCCGCCTCAGAACTCCAGCGCGGGTCCTCGGGGACACACAGCCCAGCCCAGGGCAGGAGGCGGCTCGCGGTGCGGCCACCAGACCGTGGTCACGCGAAGGGCTGGGCGCGCGGAGCTCTCGGAGGGGCAGCGCGGAGGGGTGGCCTTTACCTGGCCTCGCAGCAGCACGAGGTGGCGGCGGAGACTGGGGAGGGCGCCGGCAGCAAGGGGGCAGCTGGTCTCCTCAGGACAGGACGCCACGTCCGCGTGTCTGAGGTGCGGGAGGCCGGAGGCGGGAGGCCAGACGGGGTCAAGGCTAAGCGTCCGCCACAAAGTGTGGAGCCCACACAACAGCGGCCGTGTCGCAGCGGCCGCATGGCGGCGGCCGTCCGTGCCTGCCCCGGGCCCCTGGGTCACAGCCTGAAGGCCGCCGGGGTCTTTCCTCACAGGCCTCAGGGGCCAGAGCGTCCTCGACTTGTCCGGGCTCATCCGACCCACGCGAGACTCCTGCAAGGAGGCGATGCTGGCCCCTGCGCGCAGCCGTCAGTGCGCCGCGCCGCGCTAGGCCAGTTGTCCCGAAGCAGCGTTCCTCCCTGAGCTCAGCCGCTGGCGGCCTCCACAGAAGCCCCTCCCGTCCCCATCCCCTGCCGGACCCCTTCAGGGCTCCCCTCTGTGCGCCCCTGTTTCTGCCCCGCGCGTGCTCACTGTGCCTGTTTTCTCTTCCCGCCCTTTCTGCTGGTGTCAGACGGCGCAGGGGAGCGGCCACCGGACGCTGCTGTACGGCCACGCCATCCTGCTCCGCCACTCCTACAGCGGCATGGTGAGTCCCCGCCTGCCCTCGTGGGGCCTGGCCTGGCCAGGATGCCGGTCCAGCGCTCGGCCGGCCATCGGCGCGCGGGGCCGGGGGCTGCTTCTGCTCGTGTGGGAACGAGGGTGAGCGCAGTGGCCCTCGGTCAGTTCTGTCACTGGGTGACTCTTCCGCCCGGTGCCTCCCTTTTGGTGTCTGTTGGGGGGAGATGTAGAAGAATCAAATGAGAGACGTTTTTGCTTATAGCAGTTCATTTATTAGACCATAAAATTAGGCAGTTAACAAAATGAAGGCGTTCATTGATAGAGAATGACAGAAAGGTAACAGAGAAGCTGTCTGAGGGAGCGACAGTAAGTTCTCCGCTCTCTGTCCTAACTGATGTTGAGTGCTTTTCCCCATCAGTTCCTTGGTTCACCCAGTTCTGCATATCACCGACCAGGCCTCCACCTTAACAAGTGCTGGAAGACTCCTAATACAAGTCAGTTCCCATTCCTGATGAGAGGAAGCAAATGATGGCACAAGAATAAGCAAAACCACAGTGTCAGATCAGTAGCCAAGATCATACTGGCAGATGCTGAATTCATTCCGGACAAAAGTAACTCAAACAAATGAAAACAGGAATAGCTTATTTAACACTGTTCAGGAAATCCTGACTGAGGTTGCAAGCTATGAGATAAAATAAAGGAAAACGCCTTAGTGAAGTGGTTGATGTGAAACTGTATGTAATAATCCCTTTGCATCTAGTGATTTTTAAAGATTTATTTATTTATACACATAGGGACTGGGGTGCAGGCCAGAGTGCAGGGGGTTGAGAGAATTTACCAGAGACAGAGTGGGGAGCAGAACAGGTGGCTCTACTAAAATCCACTGCTGAGGGGGTAGCGGGGAGACAGGAGAGGTCTGCTGTGCCCTGAGGGTCCCTCCTGGCTGGGGCTCGAACTCAAGCCAAACATAGAAGAGAATCGTTGACAAATTTCAATTAGGGAGAAAGATTCTGACAGTTCAGGTTGTAGTTTTTGCTCACAGTTAACGCATATCCCGGAAACTAGGGCTGTCCCAGGGCCTCAGCAGTCACTGGTCTTCTTCCACTGGCAGAACACAATGCCCTGGTAGTTTCAGGAGGGCCAGGGGATGCTTTTCCTTTCTATCAGCAACCCCAGTGAACGCTATGTAAATTCCATGCTACCTCACCATGAGCAACCTGGACTTAGCACAGGAACTTTCATCTGGGAAGGAAGATTGACCCGACTGGAACAGGCGGGCAGCAAACACAGTGCCAGAATCAAGCTCTTGCAGGACCACGGATGTCTAGTGACCACTGTCCATTGCGTTTCTTTCAGTATCTGTGCTGCTTGTCCACCTCCCGCTCTTCCACGGACAAACTGGCTTTCGATGTCGGCTTGCAAGAGAACACCACAGGTGAGCACGTTGGTCCACGGTGACGGTGTGCGGAGGAGACATGGCGGGCGGGGCTGGAAGCAACTGTGGGCCGGGGGTGGTGGAGGAGGCACGAGGCGAGAGTTCTGGGAGGTGGAGACAGGAGAAGCAGTCGCCTTCCTGAGCAAGACTTTTTTTTAAAAGATTTATTTATGCATGCAGAACTGGGGTACAGGCCAGAGGTGCAGGGTGAGAGGATCCACCAGAGACAGAGCGGGGAGCAGAACAGGCTGACGTAGGAAGTACACAGCTGAGGGGAGCATCAGGGAGCCAGGAGCGGTCTGCCGCACCCTGTAAGTCACCTCGGGGCAGGGACTGAACTCCTGCTGCAGTGGTTTTAGCTGCTCAGTGCTGCGCTTTAACCCAGTGCACCACCAGGGAGGGCCCCTGAGCGAGACTTTTAGTAGGAGGCGGAAGGGTGTGCTGTGTCTGCTGGCGGTTCCGTCTGGGCCTTCAGCCTCGTTCTGATGAATTCAGGTAGGACAATGGGACATGCCACGTATCTCCCAGCTGCTGGTGGCCTTAATGTGTGCTGATGAGTTTATGGACTATCACTGAGTGTCTTTGCCTTTAAAATGTCGTCATACTCTCAACATAGCAGACTCAATGGCAGTATTCCAACAGAAAGGTGGAAAATACAGGCTTCTTTCCTTTCTGCCCTAAGATAGCCTCACATCAAAAGGGTCAGCGTTGTCGTCTGGTTTTTATGTCATCTTACGGAGACTTCATACAGACTTTGCATTTTGCTGCCTTGTTTGTTTTTCTCATTTAACTGATTTCCTTGAGTATACTCTCAGAACTAAAGCTGTGCCTGATCTGTGAGTTGATTTCGCAAGTCGTGGTGGCTCTCTCATCGGCAACAGCGAAGCAAGGCCTTCCGCTCCCTGCATCTGGACACCCTTTACTGCTTTGCTCCCCAGGGCTCTACGCTGCTGAATTATTTATTACGTTTACTGCTTGTTATGTACCTGCTGTGTTCAGAATTAAACTCGAAAAACAGCTACTTTTTTCCCTGTTTCTGAGGTATCCCCAGCCATTAAAGCAGTGATTGACAAGTACTGGGGACTGTTGGAGTGACTGAATGAAAAACTCACTGCAGCATCCAAAATGTGAATTGAGAGAATGAAAAAAAGGGATTCTGTAAAGAGACATCAAACCGTGGCTAATGTCAGGAAGGCAGCTCAGGGCAAGGATAGCAGATGGGCTGTAGGAATGTTTAAGAAACATTCTTGCATGGTTCATTTTTCTCATTCTGCAAGATAAATTTCTCTTGAGTGCATCGTTGAAGCTGGAAAGCTAGTGAACAAACATACAAAGTCTCCGCTCTTACGGAACTCACATTTGGCCCTGGGGAATTAAAAAAGAAGTAAAAAGGACATTTTGTGGAAAACTAATAAAGCTGTATCAGGGACAGAATAATTACTAGATAACAGATATGACTGTAAAAATTCTCATTGTTGGATAGAACTTATGTTTAGGATTTAGAAGGAACTTTGACCAGAGGAAAGAATTATGCGCTGAAGTTTGTGTGTGAGGTAATGGGACTGTGGAATGAACAGTGTTTATCCCTGGCCTGAGGCTTTGTTGATTTAACGTGCACTCCGTTAACTTTATGATGTGTTCTCCTGTCCTAAGATTTTCTTATGTGTTGCTCTTGCATTAATAAAAGCAATAGCACTTTAAAAGAACATAAAAGCAGATGTAGGATAAATTGAAGTGACAACTGTATGCTTCCACTTGAACCAGCAGAGTATGGTTTTTAAAGCTGTTACAGTGTGGCTATGGTTTCCCAAAACTGCTTTTGAAAAATTCAATGACAAAAAACAACAACAAAAAACTATATCTTACTTCAGAGAGCGATGGGAATAGTGTAATTATATATGGTTGTGTAAAGAGTGAAGTCAGATCAGGATGCTTGGAGCACCAGTAAATACCCACTTTAAACAGCTTGTGGTGAGGAAAAGCTCACCAGACTTCCCCAACTGTCAGAACCAGTGTCTATGAGGAGAATCTGTGCTTTTCAGTCTACCTTTCCCTCTACTGACTGACCTAATTCTTTTGAATTAGGTCAAAATTTCCATTCACTTCCAAATTTTCGAAGGTCATGTGAGTTGGGCAATTTCATTTTGAGGAGACTGATTTTGAAAGTTCATTTCCCCTTTTTACTTTGGAGTAATGGGCAGAGAAAATCAATTTTAAACTAATAGGACTTCTTTATTCACCTTTTTGTAATTAATTAGTTTTTTTTTCCCTTACATCATTGTAGTCCAGCAATTCAGCTCCTAGGCATCTACCCAAAGAACCCAGCAAACCCTAACTCATGACTCACTTTGCAAACTGTTGCAGGGGAAGCTTGTTGGTGGACTATTCATCCTGCCTCGAAGCAGCGATCAGAAGGCGAAAAAGTCCGAGTAGGGGACGACCTCATTTTAGTCAGTGTGTCCTCCGAGAGGTACTTGGTAAGTGTGGTCCGTGTACTTGGCTAATACAGGTCAGAACAATCATCTCTTTAAAGTTCAGATTGGAAAATTTCCAGGGAACTGGATAGAAATAAATCTGTCTCCTAATGAGTTATAAATGACTCGCTAACTGGAGGAATAATGTGAAAGGCTTGTGAGCTCCATTTAGACAGTCTTCTCTGCTCTTGGTGTGCATGGCCATGAGATTCATGATGCCTGCTCTTGCATTGTTTTATCAATAACAGACATTCAGTCTCACCTGGAATTCAAAATTCTACAGACTTTATTTTGTACCCAAGTAAAATCTGTATTAATGAGATTGTGATTGCCTATTTTGAAAGCAAATTCCTAGATGAGAAATATGTGCCATGTTAAGAAAGGAGAAATACACAAGATGAAAAACAAATTAGCCTCTCAGAGATTGTGCCTTGATTCAAGGAGGAGGTATTGGAAATGGAAGAATGAAGAAAGAGGATTATGTCTAATCTTTAATTTGGGGGGCATATATTTAACTTATGGGAAATTGCATTTTTGTAAGGCGTAATCATGTGCAGAAGTTTGCAGAAGATTGAAATGAATGGAAGTGTGAAGGATTCCAGTGCAAAGACAATAGCAATTAAACATATAGAAACTGTCACTGAATATCCACATACAAATATTGTAGGCAGCAGAGTAAATTATGACTGAGCAGAAATCAGAAATAGAGCTTTCTTCTTGGTTTAACGCATACTGGGGTTTAGAAAGTGTATAACATAAACGATTTGTGAATAACTGATTTGGGTTTCATCAGCTGTTGGTAACCCTTTGCTTTTTGAAGATGGAAATGGAGTGATTTGGGGGTGGTTTTTTATATGTAATGGCTTATTTTTACATCATTTTCTGCATTTTTTGACTTGGGGTGGTTAAGCACCGACTTGCTTAGTTCCCATTTTGAAACATCCTAGAAAGAAAGGTTTTGTCTCACTTGTTTTGTGCAGCCAAGAAAGGAAGAAGACAGGGACTTGGGAAAAGTCCCCCTGGTAACCGACAGAGGCGATTATGTGAAACGGGCATCTTGTGCCAGGACCACAGGAGCCAGCCCCCCTTGGTCTCCTAACGGCGCAGGCAACATCAGTTGCCAGTGTGCTTCTGGGACACCCAGGGGTGGTAGCTGGTCGAAAGAAGAATTCTTGCACCACTGTTCCCTTCGCTTGTAGTCTCCCTCGTTCTCCCGCCAGCAATGCACCGTGCCGCATCCCTGTGGCTGCGGCCTCACTCCAGCCCTCACTCCCTGCAGAGCTCCAGCTTTTGTCTCTCCAGGGCTTTGATTGGTTTACCTGGGTTGCCCCTGTGAGTGAGGCCCTTCCACATTGCCTTTTCCTTCTGACTTAACAAATAAGGACTTATTAAACCCTTCCTGTATGCGTGCGCTGTGTATGCGAAGGTGACCCATTCTGATCAGGAGACACATTTTAGTGTGTAGTTTTACTTGGAGTCCAGGAAGAGTGGGGAAAATACCGCACGCGTGTCTTTCAGTATATAAACGACATCTTATTTTGATTTTGGCATAACTGCATGCTGTTACTATACAGTAAGTGTGCTTGTCCCTTGGACAGTGTTTAGATAGATTGGCCTCCTTATGCAGTACGGAGTGGAAAATTTGGAATTTCACAGAGGCCGGAGCATCAATTCTGCCCCTGAATACCTAAGAGAGTTCCTTCATTCCCTGGATTCTGACATTCCTCTCTTATAAAATGTTGGTGATTATACTTGGCATCAAGGTCACTGTGATGAAGCAATGAGATACTAAATTTGAATATGTTTTGAATTTAAATGCACTATGCAGATAACAGCAATAAACTTAGTGCGTGATGTTCACCCCTGATACCTGTGGATATCAGTCAACTTCATGATGAAATAAAATCCACCAGTAGTTTTCAAGCTGCATTTTAGGCAATCTGTGCAGTTCCCTTTTGGGTAAAGTCTTCTGTAGTGCGACAGACAGTAACTCACCGGGTTTAGGCTCCCATTCCCCTTTGATGATGAGATCAGTGCTTACATTGCCCATCTTTATGGACATGTCATATAGTAGATCCAAGACCAGGGAAACAACACATGGTTTCTGCCTTAAAAGAGTTAGATAATAAAAACAAAACTAAGCTAAACAAGTAGGATCGGTATGGGAATATTATGCACTAGAGCGTACATGTAACCGTTCAGGTTACTGTGCAGGAAGTTCCCAAGGGCATGGCAAGGGTTAACTATCGTCTCCCACTTCTACTCTGGCTGACCATAGAGACCTGTAGAGCAGTAGTCTTCTCTTGATGGATGCGAGGACCGATGTGGTGCCTGAGGTCAATAAGTGGCACAGCGGAGGGATGTTTGAGGTCAGACGTTCGTTCTAACACACATCCCGATAGCTCTCCCTTCCTCCCACCTCCTCTACTCTGTATGCTGAGCCTTTGCACAGAATTTCCTGGGAAGAAAGGGTCCTAGCTCTGAAAATTGTTGCAAACCAACATCCAAATAGTGTCTCTGCTCATTGGCTGTTTCCTGTTCTATTATAGTGAAATCTTCATCCTCTTTTCAGGGTGATTCAAGAGGAAAGAAAAACTTCCTAAGTCCCTGTTAGAAATAGCTATTTTATTTCTTTTTATTAAAAAACTTTTTTTTGCATTAAAAATTTAGTTACAATTTTTTGTGGTTTAACAAATAAATGATTCTACAAAATAAATAATAAATAGCAAAATATTTTTAGCAGATGCTAGTCAAACCTAGAGCAGTGATTTATTATGGTTGCTCAGCTTAACTGTCACAGGTGCAAAGGACTCTGTGGCCCAGGTAATATGATATCGGGGCCCTTCATCACCATTACTTTAATATGCGTATGAATTTGTATAAATATATATATGTATATATATATATGCATATATATACACATGCACACATCATTTTTCATTTTGTACATTTTTTTCATCCAAGTTGTAATCCCCATGGGCTTCCAACCTATTTTTTTCTTTAAGAGAAGGCTTTAGGAATGCAGCTAAAAAATGAGATACATGTGCATTTTAGAATAAAGAAAACCTGATCCAAATAGGTATCATCTAATTCAAACTAAACGAAACAAGGCGAAGCCTAAGGACAATTCTGGGTGGTGAGAAAGATGCAGACCGTTCCGGTACACACAGGAGTCTTCAGTCCGTGGCTCCGATTGCCTGCACTGAGAACATGATTTTGACTAAGTTTGTGTTAACTGGGTCACACATAGAAACAACTTTTTTTTTTTTAAGATTTATTTATTTATGCTTACAGAACTGGGGTACAGGCCAGAGGTGTGATGGATGAGAGGATTCACCAGACACAGAGTAGGGAGCAGAACAGGCAGATGGACAAAGTACACTGCTGAGGAGAGCAGTGGGCAGTCCAGGAGAGGTCTGCCGCACCCTGTGGGTCAGCTCCCTGGCTGGAGATCAAACTCGTGCTGCAGTGGCTTCAGAGAGCTTCATAATGCAGTGCTTTAACTCATGCTACCTGGGAGAGCCCTCGAAACATCTTTCAAAGGAACCATGAAATATTGTCAAACAACCTCCAAAAGTAATTTAGGAGAAACAGCTCCATGATCTAAGAGTGGTGAAAATGCTAAAGGAAGCTATTCTAGCTTTGTAAGAATTGACTTGACCTCCCTCATAACTCAGTTTTTGAGATAGCATGTTTCGATGCCATCATAAGTTGCCGAATTCTTTTAAGTTGCATAAAAAATGAGTTAATAAGAGAGCAAGCGGCTATTTTCAAGGTAGTTATTAGACCGAACAGTACATTTGAGGTGAATTTACTTGAGCCCTTTTTCCTCTCTATGGCTCCACTGATGGAGTTGTAGAATCTCACATGTGGAGTGAGCACATACTCTGTGCTCTTTATATTTTCTCTGAAGAAAAATAAGCATGAAGCCCAAAAGGGTCATATGTTTTGCTTACTAATATTTCCTGTCACTGGGTGAGAATGTTTCCAGATTATTGCACCACCAGGGCCCAAGTGCCTGACACTTAAAAGAGAAACAAATGAGTGAATTAAAGCTTCAGAGAAGTGTTCAGGTCTTCTTAAAAGCGTTAGTGCCCTTTGGCAGTCTGATAAAGCTTCCTGATGTCTAGCCTGTAATGTTTTAAAATTGGTAAACTAAATACATAGGGTCACAAGGAAAACATCAAAAGACATTCTGAAAGTACCGGACTGGAAGCCAGGTAGTAACTCCAGCTCATTTACAGTCTCCTTTCCATGTCCGAGGTTTCGCGCTTCTATTGCATGGTGCTTGCTGTTCAACACTCGGCTCTGTACTGTGGCTCAGCTGGGCTCCTCACACCTCCTGCGTTTTTGCCATCATTTTTGACAAGAGTTTCGGTGATTCATGTGCACGGCAACCTGGGAGTCATGAGCGTAAACATTGGACCGAGACCAGGACACATTTGTGTCCAGAGCCCCACACTGATCTGTGCCCAGAGCCCCTAAACTGCCATTCGCGGGCGATGTCGGCGTATTCGTGGAGAAATCCTGCCGTGGTTGCGTAGTTCAGCCTGAGGCCGACCTGGCTTTCAGCTTCTGACAGCACCTACTTTTGCTTTAAGGACAGCTCTTCTTAGTTTCAGTGACTGCACCTGCTCTTCTGTCCGAGTGCCTGGCAGCACAGGCTGAGTGCAGGCCTCTGTCCCACAGCTGCCTTTGAGTTGAAGCAGCACAGTTAGATCGAAGCATCCAGAATAGATGCCTGGAGAATATGTTCTGTAGAATAATGGACCTGATTTGGGTATCTTTTTATGATGTGATAGGGTCTTACAGACATTTTTTGACTTTCTCCAACAGGCTAAAATTTTCATATTTTTATTATTAATCTTTAGGCTTTAGACATGATTTGAAGATCGCATTGTAGCCGTCTTCCTCCCCAGCTATTATTTTAAATGCGGTAGCTTCTCATTGCCTGAGGTATGAGGGCCTTTGTCTGGCTCCATTTGCTCCGCAGACCTCTCTCTGACTCTGTTCCTGAGCGTATGCTGGGAGCCCCCAGAATAAAGCTCAGTACTATACCTTGTCTGTGTATCTCTCCAGAACTCCCATACCCTCTGTTACACCAGCCCCGCAGCAGAGCTTCTTAGATGGCCAGGGAGGGCTAACATACTTCCAACTGCATTTTTGTCCAGCCTGGTTTACAAAAATTTATGATTCCAACATTCACACTTAGTATATTAACATTGACACACATACCCAAATGGGATGGATGCACAAACTTATTGGCGACACCATCTTGAAGTATATAGAAGTGAAATCATAAGATTCCATTTGCTCCTCAAACCTGCTGCCCCGCCGGAGACACCATTCATCCTGGGCAGTCCCATGTGCCCCAGGCCCGCTGGGTGAGCTGGCTCCAGGTAGTGGGGCTTAGTGTCCTCTTCCCCCAATCTTGTAGCACTTTGACAGCAGTTCACTGAGGATTTCCAAAATACCATCTTGCAGCAGTTTGTATATAGATTTTACCTTCTAGTTTAGATGATGACACCCTATGGGTGTGGAATGTGTTCTATATTGCTTAGCACAATGCTTTAGACATACTTTGTTCTGTGACTCATGGTGAAGGAACAGATCTAGTGCAATATGGCTTGAGCTTTTACTTGAATTCAAAAGTATAAACATAAGCATCAGTATTTTGAATTACCTTCTGATGGTTTGGTAACTATTTTTAGTAGTTTTTGGGGGGATATATGCTGTTACTTTGTTAAATGCTTGAAATAAGACTATTTATGCACAACAACATATTTTTTAAAAGTTACACTATTTTCACTGTAAAGCATTGGCTTACTTACCTTGTTTACTTGAAGGAGAATGAAAATACAACAATTATTTTGTGTAATAATGACTATAAAGAAAAATTGAATGTTCTTGTTTGTGAATGCAGATGGCAAACATTTTGGTAAATGGTCAAATTATTTTAACATTGGGGAAGAAATTAATTCAATACAGGGATCTTAGCAGGATGATGCATCATAATGACGAAGTGAAGGGGAGAGAACTTAACGCAGGACAGGTTGTGGTCTGGTGCACTGACGGAGCTTGCAAACAAGTTATTCTAAGTGCAGTGCATGAGCTGGTGAGCCTGTGTTATTGATTAAATGATTTATTATTTATTGGATTAGTACTTGTTATTAAATTATTCAATAACTTGAAATGATTGAGCACTAATACATGTAGGTCAAATGTTGACATTGCTTTGGCTTTGTGTTTAAGAGAAAGGAAATGAACTGTTTTTGCAGGTTATTTGGTAATCATCTACGTAGGTAGTAATGACAGTAGGATATTGGGGGGCTCCTGGAATAGAAGAGAGTGACCACTCACGCCGATGGGCCTTTATCTAACTGTGAAGGCCTTGGAAAGCTGAGGCTGGCATCAGCATCAGAAAATTATTGCAGCAGCATTGCAGGAACGCTTGATGTCTTCAGATGTGATGCCAAGTTCCTGGGGTGTTTGAAATTCTGAGGCAAGTCTTAGCTATCAGGAAAATAAGCCAAGTGTGCGACTGGACTCAATTTTTCTGATTGCTTGACAACTCATATATTCTGACTTTCATATATATGAATATGTTATTTAACTATATTTATATTTAATGAAGGGAAATGTCATTTTTAGTAGCTGAGTTTTGGAGGAAATTTGTTGTCCCTGTGTTAGATACCCAGTAGGAAATACCGCCATCTAGTGGAACATAAATCAAATTGCAGGCAAAAGTTCCTTAAGGACCCATCAGATGGAAACGTGCCCTGGCAGATTGCAACTCTTGTCAAAGACTGTCACATGACAGATGGGAAGCATAATAACAATTTTAATAGTCAATGCTGACTAGCCAGGCAGTTTTTCCCAATAGGCTTTAAAAAAGGCTGTTGTTACAAGTAAGTTCACTGTAATTTACTTGTGTGTTTGCTGGCTTGAGGTGTAGGCTTGCATCTTAGAATAAAACTGTCTGAGGTTAAACAGAAACATACTTTCCCTTTCTGGTATCTCACCTGGTGGGCGACAGGGCTAAGAAGAGGTCCAGGGTGGCCATTTCCACACCCGCAGGGCAACGGGACTGCCCCAGCAGGGGGTGGTGCCCAGCGGAGCCTGTCATCTCTCCCACTTCCCTTCCAGCACTTGTCCCATGGCAGTGGCTGCTGGCACGTGGACGCCGCTTTCCAGCAGACGCTCTGGAGCGTGGCCCCCATCAGCTCAGGAAGCGAGGCAGCCCAAGGTAAGTGCCCTGTCAGCTAGGTGGCTGGGGCAGCAAAAGGGGACTGTCAGCTGGGGGTCCCTGGTGCTTTCTGTGTCTAAATAGGAGGTAACGCTGGCACATGCCATGAAGAACCTTGCTGAGGGCTGTGAACAGGTGAAGGCTGTGTGAGGGTTTGAGCTTCCTTGTGCATGTGTATGTGTGTTTGTACCAGCTTTTAGGGGTTGTTTCCACCAATGTATTGACTTACGAGTATTGTTCACTGAGGCCAAGGTCAAGATTTATCATTTCGGGGTAGATAACTGAGAACTGGGTCCTGCCAGTGTTGACCATGGTGGGGTTTCCCTGGGATGACCTGTATTCCCTCTAGTTGTTTCTCACTTACGTTTCCATGCTTGAGGGCTTAGTGGAGACACTTTGGGGTCTGTGGGCATTTATCTATCATGGGACCAAGAGACCAGGATTCAGAGGTGGCAGTTGGCAGCTGTCCGTCTCTGTGACTGTTGTGCTGTCCATGAAAACAGAAGATTGGCAAAGAGGCTTGTTTGCATTATCAGCATCTGACCGTGAGGTTCAAAGGTGACGGAATCTCAATCCCTGCAGGGTATCTGATTGGCGGCGACGTCCTCAGGCTTCTCCACGGACACATGGACGAGTGCCTCACTGTCCCTTCCGGGGAACACGGCGAAGAGCAGCGGAGGTTGGTACTTGAGCCT
The DNA here is from genome assembly GCF_000260355.1 of Condylura cristata. Classification (NCBI taxonomy): domain Eukaryota; kingdom Metazoa; phylum Chordata; class Mammalia; order Eulipotyphla; family Talpidae; genus Condylura; species Condylura cristata. The sequence continues at coordinate 19,254,585 of NW_004567130.1, forward strand.
GGCACCTTGACATTGCCCTTTTCTTGCCTTGATATCATTTAGAAACTAAGGCTACGATCAGCCATTAACAGGCAGGCAAAATAAAGCAAAACTGGACTGTTGGACTCAGGCAAATACGGTTAGCAGAAGAGAAGGGGGTGCGTAGGGGCCCAGGGTGGTGGCTGGGTCCTGCAGAGTGGACTGCAGTCAGCGGTGCCACAATACGGCTTATCCATGTGTTGGCTTGCGATGCCCCAGACCTGCATCACGGCACTGCAGTGTCACTGCAGTCAAAGAAGTGGGCCACTAGCTTTCTGTCCCCTGAAGAGATCTGTTTGTTGACCTCCTTAGAGGTTTTTTCATGCTCTTCTTTCATGACCTGTCAAAGAGGAGCTAAGCACTTTTGTGTTATTAAAATAGGGTGATTAGCAGTGAACAGAATAAACAGAGCGGGCGTTGTGAGCACATTAAACTGAACGACTTAAAAGCCCATTAACTGTTCATTATTTTGATCATTCTCTTTATGCATCTTCATTGCAAATCAGGAGTAAAGTCAAAGTTCTTAAATCACACAAAATTTTAAGACCTTTTTCTGTGACCTTCCGTACACTGACATAGAGGTAAATTGGACCATGTTTTCGAATGGCTTATGTGATTCTAACACCTGCCTTGTGTGAATGTTGTCACACTGTGCTGTGGCTGAAGTGGTCTGGACCTGCTTGGAAAAGTGCATAAGTCATACAGAGTCACCAACCATTTTAGGGTGAAAGTGCTACTTTTTCCTCCCCAGATAATGAGTAAAATATGAATACAGTCGATTAAATACTTAAATAAGCAATTATAGTAAGGGAGGCGAATACATTGTTTGGATGATTTGTTATGCATCTGTACGTTGTCCAGTGGAAGTTTCTCATTAACATAGGTTTAGGTAATTATTGTTTAATACCTATTTATATATTTTTTTGTTTTTGAAAGATTTATTTATTTATGCTTACAGAACTGGGGTATAGCCAAAGGTGCGGTGGGTGAGAGGCCTCCCCAGAGACAGAGTGGGGAGCAGAACAGGCAGATAAAGTACTCTGCTAAGGGGAGCAGCAGGCGGTCAGGAGAGGTCTGCCATGCCATGTGGGTCACTTCCTGGCCAGGGACCGAACTCGTGCTGCAGTGGCTTCAGAGAGCTTCATAACATGGTGCTTTACCCCGTTGCACCACCAGGGAAAGCCAGGAAATCCTCTTTTTAAAAAAATTAATGCAGTAGGTGTCTGGCCAGGAAGGTTTACAAGTTAGGGGTGGAGCAGTTTTTATTTCAGTTTGGACATTTCCTTCTCCAAAGGAGAATATTCGTCATCGATAGATCTAGGTCTCCCAGGCTCAGTCCCTGCCAAATGACTCCTGTTTTCCACATCTCTTGGGCCAAAGAGATTCTGCAGCTGTTGTATTGAACATGGCGCTTGTAGGGTGGGTTCCTTGTTCATTTTCAGATAGCTGGTTATTAGTGCAGAGAAAACAAGAGGAAATGTCACAGTTCCTTGGCCCACTCTTGGATGGCACGCCTGTTGAGGGATGCCCCCATGCTATCATTAGTCATGAGGTTTTGTGTTATGCTGACATCAATGTGTATTCAGGCCGGCACATCACCATGAGTGGGGCCTGTAAGAACACGTCGTTGTGCCCCGTGTGCAGTCTGTGGATGGGTGAAATTAGATTAGAACAGATGTCAGGTCATGGTATGAGGGAGAAGATGAGTCAGCTCAGGCAGCAGGAGACTAAGGGACTTGGTTTGAGAGTTGTCATTGGCTTAATTGCGTATGAGCACAGGCAATTTTTTTTTCTTTTTTTGTCTGTAATGATAAAAACAAGTCCTTGAGCTTTGCTTCTGTACTTTGACACTTCAACTCTTGTTACTGTCACAGTGTGGGTTCTTCCTTCTTCCCCTCTGTCTTCACCCCATGTCCCTTCGATGTCCTTGGGAGCAAACTGTAGACAAGGGCTGCGTGGCCTGAGGCCACATTTCCATAATTGATAGGAAACTCTGTTGAGAGGAGAAGCAAGTGATGGCAACTTAAAAGATATATTCTGATTCATTTTTAACAAAGAAGCAAAAATAACTGAACCGCAGTGGGCAGTGGACTGAAGGCTGGAGAAGAGCCAAGGAAACAAGTAAAATTTCTTTCACCTCACAGCTCTTTGCTGTGATTATGGTCTGGCGCTACCCATTAACTGTAGCCTGTTGTGGAAGTTAACTAGCCAAAGGCGAACTGGGCTTGTTCTATGAAGTAGTGGAAACGATTAGAGACATGGCCAGGTGACATCTACTTTTGAATAATTACGAACATTTTGGTAGCAATTGCTGTGTTCGTAAGTAGATTTGTCGGCCTTCTTATGCCTCATTCCATTGACAGTTTTGAACACACAGAACAATTGTCACAGTGGAAAATCCAGTGCCGTGATGGCGTCTCCAATTCTGGATCCTGGTGCTGTTATCCTTAACTTCCTTTGTGCATTTAGATTCGTGGGTGTGTGTCGTTTTCTGTGTGTTCTCACAACCTTCAGTGCATATAGTGCCCATCTACGTGGAAATGGATTGGAGAATGAAGTCTGCTTAGGTTAAGCTGAATGGATAGTTCATCCCCCTTCCGTCTGTAGGGCTTCTGTAGGTTGAATCCTGGTGCCTGTCATCGCTATGGTGTGTGAGAGTTCTTTTCCAGGAAGATGCGGCTCTAGTCACTGGCGTCCAACTTATCTAAGTGACAATACAAATCTTAAAGTATTAACCATAGAAACAGCATCTGAATGAAAGGAAGAGATGCAGTGAACATTAGGTATAGTAATGTATTTTCTTAATTCTTACTCAGACTGTCCTAATACCAAGTTAGGGTAAATTCAGGTGAAACACCGTCTGGTACTGGGCGAAGATTGTCAGATGCAGCCTAGTGTCTTAATTATTGTTATTTTTTTAAAATAAGCTTTCTTTCTGGAGATGCGAATTGCAGTTTTTAACTCAAACATGAGTATTTTAAATGCAGAGCATTATTTCCTCAAATCTGATGTAATCAGTGAGTTGTCTACAACTGCCTTTCCTTCCTAGGCGCACAGTGCACATACGCATGAACTGCATTAAGTTGCCATATTTAGGGGCGGAGTATTTGGGACCTGGTTTGGAAACCAGTATTTGGGCAACAGTTTTTGAGAAGCATTACCGGCTAAGACTGGTTTTGCCATGTACCTCTGAAGTGGTTTTAGTGATTCAGTAAGAATTTCTGAAATGACTGGGTGCAGGAGTTACAGTAGTACGAAGATCAAAGTCTCTTTTCTCGGGGTAAGTACCGGAAGCTTATAAAAGGACACGCATATCACACATACCCACGTGGCATACATAAAACACACTAGGTAACAACTAGAGAGAAATCCTATGGAGAAAAACAGAAAGGGCGCTGTGTGTACATGTGTGTACGTATTGGGGGACAGCGTGTGTACGTATTGGGGGCCAAGGTGCCAGGGGGACAGGGCATGGGCTGAAGGAGAGGCGGTTTGTTTCCATCTTCTCAAGCATCACTCTTGGCCTGGACCAAGAGTGATTTCCAAATGCAGGTAATTAAGTTAGAGTCTCTGATCACATTTGCAAGTAACTGTTACATTTGCCTTCCAGAATGTGACTCAACATTGCTAATTGTATGCATGGAAATGTTTTTGCCTCTCTTTGCCTTTTAATATTATGATGATTTAATGAGCTCTAGTTGTACACAATTGATAAGGCCTGAGATGGGCTGATACAAAGAATTAAATGTCTCTCGGGCTGGCTCAGGATGAGATGCGTGGTTTATGTCTGTGTACATGACCAGATGAGGATTTGTGTTCTCAGTCACTGCCAGGGAGAGTTTATAAAGCATGCAGCTAAAGTGGGCATGGGAGAAGCAGTTATCACAAAAAGGATTTTTTTCTTTGTGTTCCGTGCATCTGTTTTCAGTGGGACTAGAATATATTTGCTATACAGTTTTGATGGGAGATTCAGTACGTGAGAACTGTTTTCATTGGCTCATCTCTCTTGAGAGAGACCCTCTTTCCCACAAGCTTAAAACCCCTGCTGGTGGCAAAGGGCACAGTGGGTTTGCTCCAGTTCTCACCTGTAGCGTCCTGACTTGCTCTAGAACCACACTCCCAGGGAACGGCTGGGCGAGAAGCGTGTGTTTTGAAAATACAGACTTGGAAGGCAAAACAGTAAAAGTATTCATAGGAATCTGAGCCATTGGATTTCAGTAAAAATGCAAAACTTATTGAGGAGTTTGGTATACTTCAAGTGAGTGACTTGAAAAAGAGACAGCTGATTAAAAACTAGAAATTGGAGAAATTGTCCAGTTATTTTTTCAGTGAAAGTATCTGAAAGTATTTTTAATCATTCACTCTTGGCTTGTTAACTTAATCGAGGTGTAAGCAGTATCTCTCAGGAAAAACAAAACAAAACAAGAGCTTCCTCTTCATCTTAATTTTTAAATGCTTTCAATGCTTTTGTGGTGTGTCATATCCTGTCTGGGGTGAAAAGTAAGAAGACCACACCGGTTTTCTGCTCCAGTCCTATGTCCACGATTCCTTTAGTTCTGATTTTTTAAATTTAGTTTAGAGGGTAAACATGTCATTGCTTAACCCACGGGGGCTTGTCTGTGGTTTATACTGCTGTGTCATGCAGATCATACCTGCTTTCCTTAACGCAGCAACGCGAATGCAGTGTCACCAATGAAGCCGCTGAATGGACCTGGCACGTTGCTTCCCATGCTATTTAGGTGTCTCCGTGCTGATCTCTCTGTCACTGTGAGGAGACGCCTGACAGCTTGCTTTAGCACCCGCCTAGGGCTCGGCTGCTCAGCAAAATATCCTCACACACATTTACATAGACAACTGCTATAAGAGCAAAGTTCTACTGTGGGAATGTGTAAAGGGAAATACAGTTTCACTCTGAACTAACCTTTTAATTCTGGGTCTACATGGCATTCGCTTCAACACAATTCCTTTACTGCTTCTGGAGGGACGTCAGTGGTGTAGGCTTTCTGATGTGTGTGGAGCATAGAAGATGAGCATCTGCCTCTGTCTTTAAGGGACCCGGTCTATTATGATTTCAGCAACACTCTGTTTAGGAGAAAGGGGACGCTGATCTGGGAAAACCCAGTCTCATGCTTTAAAAAAATTGCATTATGGAAAATATCTTTCGTAATCTACTTCCTTGAGAAGGAAAGGCAGGAATCTCTTGTTGACCTTTGATCTTGAGGTGCTATCTTCATCAGCCTCTAAGAGCTCTTTTTAAAAGATGTATTTATTTATGCACACAAGAACTGGGGTACAGGCCAGAGGTGCAGGAGGTGGGAGGAGTCACCAGAGAGAGTGGGGAGCAGAATAGGTGGATTGACTGAAATACATTAGTCGCTGCTGAGGGAGCAGCGGGGAGGCAGGAGAGATCTGCTGTGCCCTGTGGGCCACTCCCTGATGGGGAATCGAACTCGCGCTGCAGTGGCTGCGGACAGCATCACGGTGCTACTCTCTAACCTGTTGCACTAGCAGGGTTCTTTTCTAGTTAATTGACGTGAATCACCCGAGTGGACATTGCATGGCTAGTTTTTCTGTGACCCTAATTATTTTCCAGAAGATGCATTTTCACTGTCTACAGCCTGTTAATATTTCAACACCAAACTTGATTTGTATGAGGACTAGTTAGCATAGGGCTGTCTTTGACTGGCCCGGGGAAATGGCACTCTTCACTTTGTCATATATTATCTTTTGGAACCTATGCTTATCTCTATTTAGCTTTCAGACCAGACAGTGTCATTCAGTCTTGCATTCTTTTAAATAGTGGCATGTATACAGAAACCTGCAGACAAATGCCTACTATTTTATATTTATGAGAGAAATCAGTGGAGGGGAAAGTCATGCCCTTGATGTAGGTTATCTAGGAAGAACAGTGGGTACCTACTTGAGAGTCATGCTAGCTAACTCGGTCACTCAGAGGGTCTCCCACTTTTTCTTTTTTGGAATATTATTATATGCTTGGAATTTGGAAGGGGAAGAAAAACCATCTTATAAATCAGCATAGCAACCCACATGAAGAAAAAACTATTTTGAAGCCACGAGTTCTATGTGCTTAGCTAAGAGCTTTCAATATCAGCATCACCTTGGATTCAAGTTACTCCAAAGGGGAAGAGTTTGTGTTCTGATAACAGGTATCTAAACTTTCAAGACAGCAAGTTTAAAACAAATCCAAGCTATTGTGGACATCTCTGATAATCTAATGCATGTTATAGGTATTCTAGAAAATTCATATACTTGCTAACATGTAACCTTGCTTTTCGATAACTTTTGTGATGTTATTTTATGTTTTTTCCCAGCATTTTTACTATCATTTCCCACAACTGAATTAGTTAGCAAGGCAGGTATTAGACTTGGCAGATATACTATAGTTTTCTCTGGCACCTTCCTTACTGACTTTTATGCAAGTATATCCAAAGAGGTTGCTATGGTTAGTGTCTTGGTTAGAAAAGAGATAGAAATTACTTCTGACAGAAAAACAAAAGAAGGGATTTTCCTCAGATTTAAGAAGATATTCACATGGAATAAGTGGACACTCCGTGGTGACAAAATTAAGTCTAGACCTAAATCCCATGTGCTATGAAGAACTAATTCAAAATGAATCATAAACATAAAGTGTAAAAACTTTTAGGAAAAAATCTTGAGAGTATAGAGTCTTAAGATATGACACCAAAAATCTGTTTATAAAAGGAAAATGTTGATGACATGGAAAAAAAAAAGTGAAGCTTCTGTGAAATTCCATGTGAAGAGGATGAAAGGCAAGATAGATGGGGTAGACAATTGTAAATTATATATCCAAAATTGGATTTTCATCTGATTTTTAAAAATTTTTAATTTGTTGTTATTATATATACATATTTTTAGCATCATTTTTCATTTTTGTGCAGTGCGTGCTTTTTCATCTCGCTGTAGTCTCTATGCAGTTCCTGCCACACGGAGAGTGATTTCGTCTCCCAGAAGCTGTTGGGTGATGTCACATTTTTTATTGTTCCTCCTAAGGTGTGGGGAGACTGGCTGCTGTGGTCCTTCGCTCAGTGTATTAGCAACACTACTACTAACTCCAGTAACATCACAGATGCTCAGGACAGCCACTATCGGCAAGGGCTCCCCGCATCGATCGTTGTTGAGATGGTTTGCAGGAGTTGTGTGTGCATTGTTGCATTTCCTACTCTGTGCGTATTTGAAAGTTTCACGGTATGAATAGAATGAGGAGGGATATTTAAGAAGTGAGAGGAAGAGCAGCAGGGGATGGTGTTAGGAAGCTGTCAGGATGCGAGGGGTTTCCATAGAGTCAAGAAGTAAATGCTGCTGGGAACATGGCAGCCATGATGGCTTTGACAAAAGCACTCAGGGGAGAAGGGAGTCTGCAAGCCGACCTGAGGGCAGTGAGAACTCCAGGGGTGATATGGGGCAGGAGACAGGAGCAGCAGGAGAGGAAAATGTGGGCCAGGCTGTGTTTGAGACAGGGCAGGGCATTGTGCGTACAAATGATGAAAAAAACCCACTAGAGAGGGCGACGGTGATTACTGCAGAGAGGTGATGTGTGTGTGTGACGTTTGTTTCGTTTTATTTCTGGGAATTGGCACAGAAGTCCTCGTGGAGAATGTCTCTCACTGACTTAGTAGCACCTTTGTGTTGATGCTTATATATTTTTGTGATGTTTATCCTGTTTCCATCTTTTATCAATTTACGGATTGTTATGTTAAAACATAACATTTATGTTCTCACTTATTTCAATTATGTTAAATTTCTGAAACCAAATTTTGAACTGCAAGTAAATGTATACAAGTATAGGAATAATGGTAATGAATTTAGTGACAAACACATAACTGAGTACTTTCATGCACTTACGTTGATGGAGTTAGGGGATGTGATGTATTCATGTGTTCAGGAATTGGGGGGCGGTCAGAGAGAAGGGGGAGAGGAAATGAATGGGAATAGGAGGGAATGATGAGCGGCTATGCTTTTTAATTAATTTAGTTATACATATTTTACATCGTTACTCCTTTTCGGACAAGGCGTGCTTTCTCAGGTGCAGAACCTGCGAACTTCCCGCACCGAGTCACCCTGCGCCATCACCATGGTCCCGCTGGAAGAACACATTCCCCCCTCTGTTTTGATCCCTCTGCCTGCCCCTCCCCTGATGAGTGGACTTGAAAAAAGAATGAAACACGTTACAGTTGCACTTGTTGTCCTTGACAGAACTGTTCACTATGAAGGCGGTGCTGTGTCTGTTCACGCGCGCTCCCTGTGGAGGCTGGAGACTCTGAGAGTTGCGTAAGTATGACTTCTCAGGACAGCTAGTGCCTCTAGTGCTCAACACTCCTCCAGTGCCTCGACTCGCGCTTCTGTGAAATGGTTATGCCCACAGCTGTGGTAAACAAGCAGGTTCAACACAGAAAGTGGGGGTTTCTCCTCTTTCCCTTTCTGCCTGCCTTCATTTAGCTTTCATTAGCCAGGTGCACCAGCTGGCAAACCAGGGTGTAGGCAATGATTTCATGCAGCCTGCTTTTGTCTTTAGCCTCGTTTGTTTGTGATTTTATCTTACCCCAGTCTGTGCATCTCCTGGCAGGAAGTGGAGCCAGGACAGAGAGATGGAGGCTTTGGAGACAGATTGTGGGCAAATCTGTCACACATGTCAGGCCTGACAGACTCTGCCTTTGACCTTGTAAAGTACATGTAAAGCTCAGAAAACTTGAACATGAGCAAGAGGCATCATTACTGGTTGTTACTATCTCTGCTTGTAAATAGCTTCATGACTGAGCACAAAAAGTCACGGGGCATACATTATGGTAATAAGAATTTATATTGATTGTTTTTTATAGACTAGGGGTTTAGTTCTTTCCCTGTAAAGCATTGGGTTTTCAGTGTATTTGTTCCCCATTTTATTGCACTTTAAAGAAAGTACTGATTGAGGATTATAATCTGCATGGATGGGAGTGGGAGACTTACTAAGCTATATTTATAAACCTTGTATTTTGAGATCCATGCTTACTTAATAAGTCATTAGTTGTTTTTGCTTATATATCCCTCACAGTCACTTTGAAAATCTTTGTACATCCTTGAACATGCTAAGTTTGAGATAGGGAGTTTCTCATGATCATTTTAATTCGATACAAAAAATGTAAACTCTAGTGTGGTATATACCACGCTTTCAGATATCCAGTTGATTTCAGTATAGCTCTTTAATATTCACTTTTTTTCCCCTCAAGTCGGCGGCAGTGAGCAATGTCTCAGGTGCCTATGCCTGTCCTCTCTGGAGAAGTGTCTTTTACTCTCTATCTTGATCGGATTATGTGTTTGCTTTTTGTTGAGTTGCATGACTTCTTTCTATGCGCTGGATGTCAGACCTTGGTCAGATCTATGATGAGCAAATACTTCCTCCATCAAATGGGTGCCTTTTCATTTAACTGAGAGTTTCTTTTCCTGGGAGGAAGCCTTGTAGTTTGGTGTCGGTGCATTTGTTTACGTTTTGTTTCTATATGCACATCATGGTTCGCTCAAGAACTTAAGAAACATCCTGAGGATTCCTGATTTTGAGTAAATACTAGTTTTATCAAATTTATATTGGTATGCTAATCGGAAAAAATAGCTTTCAATAAAAAATAGCTCTACTTTTTACCATTTTTCTACAATCTTGGTTTATATTTTCTTGTTTCTTATATTTTATTTTATTTTTTCCTTTTCCTCTTTACCTTCTAGATTCTGATTTCTCTTTTTCTCCCCCATATGTTTTTTAATGATGTCATTGTTCCACAATATTAAAAAAGAAAGCGTAGGAGTAGTTTGTTTTCCAGGGAAATATATACTCCAGTTGATATATATGAGTTGTGATGAATCATAATTAGTAAGGAGTATAATACACTATCTTTCTCGTGTGTGCAAATTCATCAAAATTTGTAAGTAGTAAATCACAAAGTATCTAAACCGGACTTTGTATATCTGTGATTAGTGATTAAATATTAGCTTGGGACACAAGTTCTTTGTGTTCTTTGGGGATGCTGGGACACGTAAGGTCCTAGCTAAATTCACTTGCATTACCTCGAGCTGAGTAATATCAGACATTGCTTAATTATTCTGAAGAACAGTAGTGTTCCGGGAATTCGTATCTCCAACACTGTGAGGGTTTGGGGACGCTCACTGAAAGAGCGGGGGGGGGGGGTTGCCTTTGTTCACTGCCACACACCTCCGCCCGCGAGGGTCGGTGTGGCGGGGTCAAGTCTTCACTGTCCGCTAGGTGGAGCGGGGGCCACATCCGCTGGGGCCAGCCTTTCCGGCTTCGCCACGTCACGACAGGGAGATACCTGAGTCTCCTGGAAGACAAAAACCTCCTGCTCATGGACAAAGAGAAAGCGGATGTGAAATCAACAGCATTCACTTTTCGATCTTCCAAGGTAAGACTGAAAGCAGCTTCTGGATTTGTTATAAGTCTGACTCCGCTGCACTTCCTTCATGGTAGAAATGCAAGACAGATTCTTTTTCATCCGTTCCACTCCAGCAGAACGTGCTTCCCGAACCACGGTGGTTCACCATGTCCGTATTTCTTTGGTTACTTACATGCAACTCCAACTCCGTTTGTTGTCTCAGTCTTCGCCAGTGTCCAGCTCGGTGGACGCTGTGATGCTGGTGACGTCTGCCAGCCCGGCATGTGCATTTATGCTTCTGCTTGGCTCATCCCTGGGTCAGAGGCGTTGTCCCTGGGAGTTTTGTGCACTTTTATGAAGGCCTTCCTTTAGGATGAATTCCTACGAATGGGAACCCTGACCCAAGAGGAATGCCTGCTTTTAAAAGCGTTAACAAAACGTGTGACCCAAAGTGCAACTTTTGAATGCATTTTTCTCCAAATCTCTGCTGATACTGATATTCTGTCAAGGTAGAGTGAACGTTCTTAAGGAATTTTCACAGACACGAACATTTTTTCTTTAAACTCTACTCAGATTTTCTGTGTCTGGGTTTGGCCATTGTGTAAGAACCAGTTTCCTCTGAAATGGAGGGATCGAGAGCTCCCGGGCCACCCCTTAACACAGCCCGGCCCCCTCTGCCTTACCCTGGCGCTCCTCTCGGGAGCCATTCCTGCATGAAGGTTGTTACTCACGTGATGCCATACGCTCCGCTGTTTAGTTCACAGTGGTGGTCGCGCGTGATAACATGGTTGGAGGTAGTGAAGAGGGAGGTGAGTACAAGAACACCGTTTTATTTTTAAAATCACATCAGAATTGTAATTTCAATCCCTGGCAGATTAGGGACAGTTTTTTCCTCCAAGGTAGAGAAGGTAGGTCTTCATTATTTTTTTTCTAAAATTACTTTTTAAATGATATATTGAGTAGTCATTATAGGAAATTTTAAAGTTGATACGAAAGTGTGGTAAAGGAAAACTTTTAATCATGCGCCAGGCGTCAGTAAGAAACAGCTCTGGTCTACAGCAAACCACCTTGACTGCGCCCCCGACTGAATTTGGATAAGAGACGCAGCTCTAGCAAATACATTACTTACTGTTGAATCGCGCTCATCCTATACACATTATGTCCCATTTCCCTTTTCACATTCCTATATCGCCTTATACAATCGTAACGATGATGCCACTTTCTATAGAGAGAACCCGTTCTTACTCAGTTACCTCTTTATGGCCCTTATTTCATTTTCCATGTTGTAAATGAAACACTTTTTCTAAGTGTTTCTGCATATTGATTGCCGCTTCTCTTCGGAGCGTTGAACTGTTTGGCTAAAGCAGAGGAGAGCTGTCAACGTTTCTGGCTGGAAAGTGCTCCGAGGGTTTCGCACACCAGAGCATGGTGCCTGTGGCCCAGTGGACTCTGGTCATGTCCTGGTGACTGGACGTGTGCAGCCAGATAACCTTTGGGAGCAAGTGCCAGTGTGCATGTGGGCAACGGCTGTGAGAGTTTCGCTTCAGAGTGACTCATCAGCAGGGAATTAAAAAAAAATCCTTGCTACTTTTGTCATACATCAGTGATATCTTTTTATGTTCTATAAGTTTTAAGTTAATTTCTTTGTGCAAAACCTGCAGAATTTTAGGCACATTGTAGTGTTTGTTGTATGCTCGTAATAGGGAAACTGTTCCAAGAGTGAGCAGTTTTGGAATCATTTCTCTATTTTTGCCTGAATGCAGTGACTTTTACTAGCCAGGGAAGTGACCAAACTGCTCTGCTCTCTGCTTTGTCTCCAAGAGCAGCAGCTTTTGGCTTCTCTGTCAGCGCATGATGGTCACAGAGTAATGCAGACTGCATTTCCGGCGACAGAAAGTACTTTGTGTATCCAAGCACATGTGCATGTGTCCTCCCCAAGGACTTAGACAAGCTCCTGATCCTAACTCATAAGTACCAAAGTAGACCCAGGTAGCAGTAGACCCAGGGCCCCAGATCATGGGCGTTCACATTGACCATATAACTAAGCTAGACACATTTGGGGTGGAAAGACATTGCTTATTTTTCAGTGAGTTGAAATCATCTAGAGACTTGCTTCTCCTGACTCTCTTTTCTCTTGGAAGGTGAAGGTTTCTCACCCAAATTCTTTGAAACTCCCCTGTAAACTTCCTATCATGGTTAGCATCTTCTAACTAGGTTGTTCTGGGTAAAAAGACTTCTAAAGCGATCCTTGCTCACAATGTCTGACTTACAAGAAATAATGGCTATAGCTGTTCATTCAGAATCCATTCTGCTAGTCAGAAGTAGAATGGTGAGTCCTCTGTGGTGGCATAAAGGGTTAAAACACAACACCATAAGCTGTCCGCAGCCACTGCAGGGCCAGTTCAGTCCCCAGCCAGGGAGGGACCCCCGGGGCACAGCAGACCCCTCCTGTCTCCTCGCTGGGCCCCTCAGCAGTGTGTTTCAGTAGATCTGCCTGTTTTGTTCTGCTCCCCACTCTGTCTCTGAGGATCCTCTCAACCCCCCCTCCCCCCCGAACGGCTGGCCTCTACTCCAGTTCTTGTATACACACACACACACGCACACACACACCAAAAAAAAAAAAAAAAAAAAACAACAAAACTTAAAAAAACAGAATAGTGACTTTTGGGGCGTACCTTTCATGGAACAGTGATAGTAATCTTGAATGCTTCTGGCCACACTGTTCTTTTAGAATACACAGTACTCGTTGTACTGTATTTTGAATAGTTCAGTTATTTTTGGAATGGAATAGAATTTTTTGGTGTGAAAATTTGTGATTTTTCAGAAGTTTGTAGATATCCAATAACTCTAAGTTAAATATAACTGTGATTGAAATGAAAACACCCTAAAACTGTGTGTGACATCTTAGACAAAAGAAGGCTTATGATTAGTATGTAATACTTTAACTAGTTTTGTTTGGTAGAATTTTTTTTTCTTTAATGCAAGTTGTCCATGATTCTAAAAAAACAATTAGTGTAATTATAAGTTCTTAAAAAACTTGTTGGGGTTAACATACCACAATTTGATATATAAGTTTTGTTGAAAATACGTGACTATCAACTGCTCTCTCAAGAAAAATGATGTAGCACAGAAATACATGTCTGAAAATAAATACATACAGGCAGGTTTGTTGTGAAAAAAGAAGTCATTGGGACATTCAAAATATAGACCTGTTTTTTATTGGAGGATGCAACCAGATACAATTAAAACCCATTCGTGATAAAGGTGTCCTAGAATTATATAATAACATAGTATTGAACATGAAGCCAAATAAAACAAAAGTAGAATTCCTGCTTAAAGGAAAGTATATATTTTTTAATATTTTCTTTTATATAGTAAGTGTATAAATTTTGAAAGGCAGAGGGTTTTCTTTATGTAATATATTTTCTTGATCCCTCATATATGTTTCCTATGTCTTTTGTAAATTACTATTGACATAATTAACATAATTAATACCTTACAAATCAAGTTTTCACTGATGAAAAATTATGCTTTCCTAGGTCAGATAAAAATACCAACATCTTGTGCTTAGGTGTAAGTTTTAGAAATTCTGAAATGACCCATCTCATGAGCATTTATCTTAGCTTGGCCTTGCTTATCATTGTGGAGACCTTTGGAAGTATTAGTACATTCTTGAAAAATCTACAGATCAGAATACCATTTATACTAAGCGAATGAAGATGACTTTAAAGGCTTGTTTTATTAATTCCAGACTTTCCCTTGTCCTTGAGATTCCTTTGGTATTGATGTAAATACTCAACAGCCACTTTCAAATTGAGGATTTAGCAAAGAATCAAAACTGTTGATTACTGTATTCAGAATAAACTGAATATAGTAGAAAATAGTTTATAATGTAGCAGATCTCTTCCATTTTTCCTCCAGCTTTATTGAGATGTAACTGACTTATAACATTGTGTACATTAAACGTATGCAGTGCTTTTTGATACATGTATATAATGCAAAATAATTGTTGGGTTTTTTTTAAGGAAAAATTTTTATATAATGGAGATTTCAATTTGACTTGTTGGTGTTCTTAGACCTATTCTTCACTTTCTCTACTCAGGTTTTTTTTACCATCACTTTTATTTTCAGTATATCGAAATGTCAGTTTTAATAATAAGATAGGTCTTGCCAACCACCTCAGTATTCTACTCCCCCCACGATGTAATTATTTTTCAGCTTAAAATGCCAGTAAAATATTCCTGTGGGTACTTTCTGCCAGTTTTCTTTCTCCCATGCACCATGAGCAGAAACCGTTTGCTACTGCATTGTTGGAATGCCAACCTCAAATAAGATTGCCAGTGAGGTCACAAGGGTGTGGAACAGCTGGCAGCAACAGAATACATTTTGAAAACATAATTTTTAGTATGTTATTTTTATTTGGGATTTTAAGTCTTGGCTCAGATACTATATAAGATGTTTTATAATAAACAGAGGAGAGTAACAGTAACATATATGCTGAGCATCGTATATTCATTATTTCCTTTCATCAAATTTCAGCCCTAGGAAGCTGAGATATTATTTTTAATCTTCATTTTGCAGATGAGGAAACCGAGGCTTAGATGCATTAGATGCCAGACCAGAGTTTGAATGCAAATAGTAAAACTAGTGCCCTTTTTACTAAAATAATTGTTTATTTATATATTGTCACATATATTCATCTATTACAGTTATTCTCTGATTGATTAAATATCAGAAAAATAAAATGGAAAACTTACAGTGGTTTCATTTTCAAAATAGTTACAGTAAGTCACCAGTGGAGATGAATGCTCTACTTTTTTTTTTTTTAAGATTTATTTATTTATGCACACAGAACTGGGGTACAGGCCAGAGGTGCAGGGGCAGTGAGAGGATTCCCCAGAGACAGAGCGGGGAGCAGAATAGTCCGACTGTTGAGGTTTACTGCTGAGGGGAGCAGTGGGTGGGTCAGGAGAGGTCTGCCGTGCCATGGGTCACCTCCGGGGTGGGGATCGAACTCATGCTGAGTGGCTTTTAGCTTCTTAGTGCTGCGCTTTAACCCGCTGCACCACCAGGGAGGGCCCATGAATGCTATATTTAATAAAGATTAAACTCAAAATACAGTAACCCTTGCTCAAGGCTTGCTGATAGCATGATAGAAAATAATGTCAACTACAGTTTTACAGATGATATAGAAAGTAGGTTTCAGTTTTTAATTTTTTTTATTTTTAAAATATATCCATTACATTTATATATATCCATTACATTCTTCATTTTTGTGCACTGTACGGTTTCCCCCTGAAATCCCCACCACCCTCCCCTGGACACACCACTGTAGTCCCTGTGCTCTTCCCCACCGCCCCCTGGCCTTTTTCCCTTCCCCTTACAGAATGTCTCTGCTCTGTGGCTGCCTGATGAGTTTGACTTTCACTTACGATAGTTACTTTTTCCCCCGATGCCTTATTTGGTTTCAGCTTTCGTGCTGATCCTTATAATGGCAGCAGCACGAGGTCGGCACACAAAAACATTCTGTGCTTGAGGAGGTCTGTCACCCGAAGTCAGCCCCAAAGCAGAGCCAGTATGAACCACGGCTCTGAGTGTGTGACTTTTCCAGACAGAAATTCCACTTTTCTCTCTCTTTTGCAGGGGCAGCTGCTCACAGCACTGATCAGCTAGTGAACCCCTCTGTGATGTAATATCAGGGCCTCCCCTGAGCGTTTGCGGTTGGCGGTCGATCGGAATTTGAGTCAAAAGAAGGGAATTCAGCCAATAAGCACATTTTGTGAATACTGCTTTGGTCCAGGGCTTCTTACAATTCCTAAACGGTGTCCTCTGCTACCTAAAATCAGTAAGGCTCGGCTCTTGTGTGCCTGAGCGACAGGCTGACTGAGCGGGGTACCCCCAGCAAGAGAATGCTTGATCAGATTGCCTGGGTGCTGCTCATCGTCAGAGAGAAGTCCACTCCTCAGGCCCCCCACCCCCCCCGCCCCGTGGATTTCTCAAATGTTCCTTCAGATAGATTCTGAAAAGGACCTTTTCCAAATTCTTTGCTGGTTCTCTGTGAGAGGAGTCGTCAGCTCTATCACTCCATCATCCCCACTGCAGCAATCAATCATCTAAAAAAATCTGCAAGGTGACGGGAGGCCGCTCGCGGAAGTACATCGCAGCTAGTGCAGTTTTGCTGAGACTGTTACTTGCCCGCACTCCATTCCAGCAGCACAGGCGAGACTTCTGGGTTTGGTAGATGCTTCCATCAGCTGTCATATTCTCCATTCACGTTATGCCTGTCTTGATGGCTGGTCAAAGTACCTGGGTTATTTTCACCGAATTTGTTGGAAACTTAAATGCCAGAAATGATAGGAAATTGAAGACAAGAGCATGCATGGACTTTGTTGTTTCATACTCAGATAATTGTGCCTTTCCCCCCAATGCCACTTCAGCAGGCCTTACCCGACTTGAGGGTCAGAGTAATTACTGCCATTGTCATCATGAAGTTTCACAGTTAAAACTTCTCATCTAGAGATTGTTGTGAAGCACTTCAGTTAAAGGCAAACAAAACATAACTTTATAGCGTTGCAACTTCTAAAACAATCCCAAGTCCTACCAGTAGAGCACATACTCATGTCCTTGGTAAAAGGAAGAACAGAATGTGAGAGGATTATTGTTTCATTCTGAACAGATAACAACATCGTTTCATTTTTTCTAAGAAGTTAGTTTTCCAAGTCATAGGGTTGGAATAATAGATGAGTAGTTTTTCTATGATAAAATGAGATCAGCATTTATCTACTTTTTTGCAAATCCTTAAGCTAGTGTTTTAAGTAATTTGCAACATGGTTAATTCAACTCAATTCAGAATTGTCCATTTTCTTATATGACTGTAACCTTTTTGTGTTAGAAATTTCAACTTATTTTACTTTTAATTTTCTTCCATTCATGGAGTATTCATAATCAGTTCGTTGCTATTATTAGTGCAATGTATAAATGAAAAAAAATATATCCAAATTACATTTTACTTGAATTATTTCTGCTTGCATAACATACATAAGTTTTACTTCAACCTAAACTTTCAAAACATTAAACAAAAGTCAAATGAAGGCGCTCCTTGGTGGCACAATGGGTTAAAGTGCAGCACTATGAAACTGTCCGCAGCCACTGCAGCACGGGTTCGATCCCCAGCCAGGGAGGGACCCCAGGGTGCAGTAGACCTCTCCTGTCTTGCCCTCTGCTCCCTTCAGCAGTGCATTTCAGTAGGTCTGTCTGTTCTGCTCCCCACTCTTTCTCTGGTGAATCCTATCACCCCACACAACTCTGGCCTGTTCTTGTATGCAGTTCTTGTATGCATAAGTAAGTAAAAAAAAAAGTCTAATAACAAAGGTTAGAAGAAAAATTTGACAAGGAAAGTTGGATCAAGGAGAAGAGCAAGAAATTACCAAAGGGATGTACTACCACCAAAGAAACATTAGTTGTGCTTTTTTCCTCTGCTATTTTAAGGGAGATTCAGAACTTGAAGACATTGTAAGTTCCTAAGTATCAGAACTGAGAATGAGAGTAAGAATGGAGAAGGAACATGATGTCGGAAGGTTTGAAATAAATAGGGCATTAGAGTAAATAGTTGCTCTTGGAAGGCCAATTGCTGCTTCAGAAAAATCACAAGGAGCGCAGTGCAGACTGTTAGGACTGTTTGGACTGTAGTCCAAGCTGCAAACACAGAACTGGAAACAGCATTTCAACCTCTGTAAGTTCACGACACATCATCCTTTACATCCTTAGCATCGTCATCACCCATAGAAACACAATTTTCATGGTTAAAAGTTAAATTATCACAGTATTTATTTTATCACAGGTATTCTGTGCTGAAAGCTTTACCTACATCATCTTATTTTTTCTGATTTTGGGGAGAAATTTTCTTGTTAGCTATATTTGCATATAAGTAAACTGAGACTTCACTGGTTTGTTCAAAGATGTTAGGTTTAAAAGTGAATTCTTTGTGTTCTAGATTTATATTCTTTTTTAAAAAAGATTTATTTATTCATACAGAACTGGGGTACAGGCCAGAGATACGGAGGGTGAAAGGCTTCACCAGAGACAGAGTGGGGAGCAGAACAGGCCGACTGACGAAGTACACTGCTGAGGGGAGCAGCGGGCGGGTCAGGAGAGGTCTGCCATGCCATGTGGATCTCCTCTGGGATAGGCGGGGATCCAAACCAAACCGAAAGAAACTTTTGATTCTTAGTACAGTGTTTTAACCCACTGCCCCAGCAGGGAGGGCTCATCTAGATTTATATTCTTAACTAACAATAATGAAAAAAAAAATAATCTGGAGTGAAAGTGAAGCTTAAACTTCTCATGTGAAGTATTTCTTGTTTGGAGTTTGCTATTAAACAATATAAAATCATGTGTCATAGCCAAAATAATTTGCCATTAATATGAGCGAAGAATATGTTATTTATGTTTTGCAATTTCTTTTTTTCAGTAGAAACTAGTGTATCTGACTAATATAATTTCAGGGGACCAAAGAGGGCCGACTTTTTCAAGGAACGTGTGTATAACAAGGTAAATTTCTTTTGAAGCCAAAAATCTTTTAAAAGCCTTGCCTATGTGCTCATTATTTCTCCTTAGGAAAAATTGGATGTGGGGGTGCGAAAAGAAGTCGATGGCATGGGCACGTCCGAAATAAAATATGGGGACTCGGTGTGTTACATCCAACACGTGAACACGGGTCTGTGGCTCACGTACCAGTCCGTGGATGTGAAGTCCGTGCGGATGGGATCCATCCAGCGCAAGGTAGGTTATGTGGACACACCGTTGGGGAAACCTCCCTAGCCTCCTTGGGGGCACAGTCCTGTGAGGCTGCCCCAGCTGCTGCAGCACCAGTTCGCTCCCCGACCACGGAGTGACCCACAGGGCGCAGCAGACCTCTCCCGACCTGCCCGCTGCTCCCTTTAGCAGTGTGTTTCCTCAGTCCGCCGGTGCTGCTCCCCACTCTGGCTCTGGTGAATCCTCTCAGCCCCGGCACCCCAGTTCTTGAGTGCATAAATAGATAAATCTTTAAAAAAAAACAAAACCAAAAAACCGCTATGTAGAGCAGCCATCATCTGATGATTAAAAACCAGAAAAGTAAGACAAGCGAGGTAGCCAACATTGCATTCAGAGAAGTGTCCAGTACAGCTCCTTATTTGCACGCTGAGCCTCCCTTCTCAGCACTGGCTTTGGGAAGAGACGCGTTTGCGGGCGGACACTGCCGAACGCCAGAGTGCCGCTGCAGTGCTTGGCAGAGACGTGTTCTCTTCTCCATGCGCGCCTGGCCCGCTAGCGCTCTTTGTGGCCCACGCTGGTGCAGAACTTGCCCTTGGATGGGGTGTGCACTTGCGCCCCAGCCTGCAGGCCTCTCTCTCCCCTCTCACTCACAAAGGAGCGGGGGCACTTTTTGATAACAACGCGCTGCCTTCCTGCCGCGCCTCACCAGCTCCTGCCCCACGGCCCTACCCTCTGGCTGGTCTCCAGCCATCCCCTGGTTTCGCAACATGCCGGCGTTTCCTTCCTTTAGAAATGGCCGTACGCCCCGCTACCCAGCCCCAGCCCATCGGCCAGCGCTTCTGTTTAGAGGTGACCTTAGCGTTCGGCCTCTCTCGCCTTTACCTCACAGCCTCGTTTGTTCTCAAGCGTCACGAGTGAATTTCTCTGTTGTGTGTATTCCCGCTCTCTCTCTCCCTCTTTCTCTCTCTCAGTCTTTCCTGCTCTGTCTCTCTCTTCCCCCCTGTGCATAGAGCTGGGTTTACATTGTTTGTATTTCCTGGTTTTACACCGAAACCCCAAAGTGTCACAGTGCGTAGAGTCATACCAAGGCAGCTGCTCTTTCTGCGGATGTGAGACCTTGGGAAGGAATGTCATGCGGCAGACATGTTTGTGTCCACCAGGTTCACAGTACGACATGGGCTCACTCCAGCATAAGTGCTCGCGGCCATTGTGCTGTTTAGTGTGGCCTGTTCTTACTCTGGGCAGGCCTGAGGCGGAATCTGCCCCTGAGGCGATGGGCTTAGTTGTGTCCATGTGTGCTCGTCCCTTCCTCAGCACAGTGGCCTGTCACTTATTTCCCTTGTGCGCGACAGTCCACAACGGTTTACAGCCCCTGCGCCTGCCCTGAGTCTCTGTATTGTAACGCCTCACCTTTTTCAAATATGCATCTTTTAAAAATATTTATTTATGCACACAGAACTGGGCACAGGCCAGAGGTGGGGGTGGTGGTGAGAGGACTCCTCAGAGACAGCGGGGAGCAGAACAGGCAGATGGACTGAAGCACACTGCTGAGGGGAGCAGCGGGGGGACAGGAGAGGTCTGCCATGCCCTGTGGGTCAGCTCCCTGGCCAGGGATCGAACTCGTGCTGCAGCGGCTTCATAGTACTGCGCTTTAACCTGCTGCGCCACCAGGGAGGCCCCGAATGTGCATCTTTTTAACTCTGGGAAAAACAGAAGTCCGGGGGTAACGGCCTCACTCTGCTGTCTTCCAGGCGATCATGCATCACGAGGGCCACATGGATGACGGCCTGAATTTGTCTAGGTCTCAGCACGAAGAGTCACGCACGGCTCGTGTCATCCGAAGCACCGTCTTCCTCTTCAATAGATTTATAAGGTGCATTTTCTTTTGTTGCTTCGGCTGTTTGACAGTTTATGTGGTTTCCTTCTCGACAGTGTTTCTCATTAAGATCCTCTTAGGCTTTTATGAACTTTTATTATGTCAGCGATCTTAGTTTCCTTTTATCACACATGAATTACAAATGGCTTCCCAATGTGTTGGTTTGGGAAAGAATGTTGAAAAAAATTTTTACAGTATTTTACTTGATAAATCCTGATTTGGTACTGTAAAATACCTTCATATTATATAAATGTTTACTTATTCCGGGTTTTTTTTTTTTTTAATAAACCATCCATGTAGCACATAGTTTATAAAACCAAAGAATGTGTACAAAATCAGTTTCATTTTATTTTCAGATTTACCTCTTTTTATCATCTAAACTAACTGTTATCAGATGGGTTAGGAGTCAAATATTTTGAAGTCTTTTCTGTATTAAGTAGTACTTGTACTTACTGTGATGTCGATATACAATACTCATTTTAGTAATAAATAAATTTTCTTACATTTTAATGCAGTATAAAGTTAGTGATATCAGGCAGGGCTGATTGGAGACTACAACATTTTAGTCACTTCAACTTAGCATTTTTCATTTTCTTCTTTACATTAGTTTTTTTGCTAACTTTTCTTCTTACATTAGTTTTTATGCAATCAGTTCCATAAGGATAGAAAAAAGTCATCATGAATCTCTAACATGCTCATAGAAATGTAGTTGTATCCAGCAGTGCTGATTCCTTTAGCTGTGAGGACAGTTCTTTTCAATGATAATGTAGCGTCAGTGTTCTGAGGGCTCTGTGAGATTCCACTGGAAGCAATGACTCACCTTTTTCCAATAATGAGAAAGAGGACCTTGCCTCAGAAAGGCCTGAGTGCGCG
This sequence comes from Condylura cristata, assembly GCF_000260355.1. Lineage (NCBI taxonomy): Eukaryota > Metazoa > Chordata > Mammalia > Eulipotyphla > Talpidae > Condylura > Condylura cristata. The sequence continues at coordinate 19,276,503 of NW_004567130.1, forward strand.
GGCTTGCTGTCCCACTCGGGGTCTTGATACTGTGGGCAGCTGACACTTGCTGTGTGGCCCGACACTCTGGAGTTCTCCTTGGAGGTGACCTCTGTGCGGTGTTTGCTCTGTACTCAGGCCGGTACTCGGCTCCTTTGTTAAAGCATCTCTGATTTGGACAGTTAATTTTAGAATCTAATAATCGTTGAACTGACTGGGGACCCAGGCAGGAGACTTCAGGCCTGTGGCAAAAGTGCTCTCTGTGTATATATTTGCTACTTCGGACTGAAATTCAGTTTGTCGTTGGGTTCCTTGAGATACTCTATTCCTCATACCAGTCCTGATAAAAATGCAATGGCTACAGAATCCACAGTTTATTATAAAAAGATTATCCAGCTCCCGACTTTATTTCTTTTCTTCTTCATGTCTTAGTTTTAATTTGTTCTTCTTTCCTAATTTCCTAAGGTGAAGGTTGACATCATTGACTTGAGGCCTTTCTTCTGGAGATTTCTATCTTTAGTGACACCCCAGTTTTTTTTTTTTTTATTTATTCTTGCGTGGAAGAACGGGGGCGTAGGCTAGAGGAGGAGGGGGGAGAGGAGTTACCAGGGTGTGCTGCCCTTTCAGTTCCACTGCTGTTTTGACCAGTAGTTATTTAGCGTCCAGCTTTGTGAGGATCTCCCAGAGAACTTCCTGCTATAGCTAATGCCATGTGATCGGGCAGCAACCTTTAAAGGCTGAATGCTGCCCAGTTCGTTGAGGTTTACTTTCTGGCTCTGTCCTTTATGGGTGGACTGAAAGGAATGTCCACTCGCATCTCCAGGGGTGGCGGCCACAAAAGTGAGTTTGATCTCCTTGGTTGCAGGGCTTTTAGTTCCTTACCAATGTTGAGTTGACTTGTTCTGTGATTGTAAGAGAAGAGTGATGAAATCTATCCTATGGGTTTTTCTTTCCTATCGTCCTGTCAAGCTCCTTCCCCCAAACCAAACCAAACAGAACAAGTAATAATACAAGTAAGTCAACAAAACGGTGACATTGGCAACCGCCCACGTAGCGACATGCTTGCTGTTCTATTTAGGGGTCTTGACGCGCTCAGCAAAAAGGCCAAGACTTCGCCACTAGACTTGCCCATCGAGAGCGTGAGCCTAAGTCTGCAGGACCTGATCGGCTACTTCCACCCGCCGGACGAGCATCTGGAGCACGAAGACAAGCAGAACAGGTTGCGGGCGCTGAAGAACCGGCAGAACCTCTTCCAGGAAGAGGTAGCGTCTCCCGAGACTCACTCTTTCGCTCTGCTCCTGCCTTTGCAAAGTCTTCCATTTGACATCTCTGCAGCCTTAGGTCGAGAGAAGCAGAGATGCGGAACCGCCCCTGGAGGGTTCCTGCAGCTTATTTCCTAGTATTGGGGGTTAATTTTAAATGATGGGGCTCTCCACTACCCTGACAAACGCCTCACTCCACAGACAGTAAGCATCGAGAACAATGGGGCTAACTGCTGAGCTGGCCTGAGCTGCCACTAGACTTCGGTGTCTACCACGGAACTCCCGACGCAGGGCACCAGTCCTGACACTCACACTGGCACCCCACCTGTGTGGTTCCCTGAGCTGGCAGGCCCTGATCGACCTTAGCTTGACATCATCCATATGCCAAAGATTTAGGTGTGGAGAGGCCCATCCTTTCGGATAAAAATAACCCGCTGCCCAAGTGGTAGATTTGGGGGTGCTTTGCCCTGGACTGCTTCACCTGCACAATGACACTAATGATTGAGTCACAGTTCGAGCCTTACCCCAGCAGGTATAGGTATAAATACATCTTTCTATATTGTTCTCCTGCTTCTATTTCAGAACAGCACCCAGGATTAAAAAGCCATTTGGCTTATTTCAAGAACATTTCATTTCACATGCACTGTGTTTCTACCTGTCCTTCACATAAATCACGTTACTTTTTTATATATAATTAACAGACTTGTTTTGAGACAGGCTTTTAAAAGTTTTAATCAACAGCGTTTTTTGTCTTAAGTTTTTTTTTTTTTTTTTAATGCACACAGAGCTGGGTACAGGCCAGAGGTGCGGTGGGTGAGAGGCTTCACCAGAGACAGAGTGGGGAGCAGAACAGGCAGACTGACAGCTCACTGCTGAGAGGGCAGCGGGGTGACAGGAGGGGTCTGGGTCTGTTGCGCCCTGGGGGCCCCCTCCTTGGTGGGGATCGAACTCGAAGCTGCTGCTGCCAGCTTGCAGTGCTGCGTTTTAACCCACTGCGCCTGCAGGGAGGGCCCAGAGACAGTTTTTAAAGTATTGATGCCACATCACTATTTTCCAGTCCAAAACACAGAAGCCTCCCCATCGGCTGTGGTCCCTGTAGTGATGGCCATGTTTCCCCCACAGGGAATGATCAGCCTGGTGCTGGACTGCATAGACAGGCTGCATGTGTACAGCAGCGCAGCACACTTCGCTGACGTGGCTGGGAGGGAGGCAGGCGCCGCCTGGAAGTCCATCCTGAATTCTCTGTACGAGTTGCTGGGTAAGGAGCGCGGCTGCTGACTCGGGTCTGTTTCAGATGATCGTACTCCAGTTAGGCAGCTCTGGAACACACTTCCCAACTAGGGTTTCCAGTTTTCACCTTTGTCGCACTGAACCCACTGACGTGGCCTGTCCCTGGTGCAAGGGACCCGCTAGGCCATGGTTTTGTAGGTGAGGGGCCTCTTTGGGGAGCGTATGGAATCATGACGGTTCCTCTTCGGGCCCGGAGAGTTTGATGAGAGGGCCTCAGCCCTTCACAGCCCCGTCGGGGTGATCTGCAGTCTCCTTCCCAGTCTGTCTGAGCTGTGCCTCCACAACGTGTGGGAGTGCCTGATCTCCGTCAGGCAGCACTGGAGGGGTTTATGCTACGTCCCTGGGGCTCTGTGTGTCCTGGTCCTTGATGCTCAGCACTTTTGACCTGAACTATCTCAATAGCTTCTATGTGTTTCTTGCAAGACCCTGGAGGGCTGAGATTTTACCCTGCTTCCCAGCAGGAAGTTGGGGGAAAGAGGAGTCGTTGATTTCCCAAAGCAGTGACTGTGGCCGGGATCTCAGCCTTTCAGGGGTCAGTTCTTGGACCCCAGTTCCTGAAGGACTTAATGGAAGAGCAGCTGACAGCAAAGCATGCTGTTTGTAAGGAAGGGATCTTGAACCAAGGGGCCCAAGTCAAAATGTACAAAATGAAAAGCAATGTAAAAGATGTTTTTATACAATTATAAACAAAGAATGTCTTTTGTCCCTGGTGAAGACATCCTCTCTCTTCCGAGGTGGCTTGCTCCAGACAGTTTTGGCAAGAGGCCCCACACAGAGGGGCAAGCAGCAGGGCACAAGGTCTGGGTCGAATGGCCGCTCGCTGCTTTTGCACTTCGGCCTGCAAAACCCAGATTCATTGTTGCAGCATGGCTGCACATCACTTGTTCGGAAAGTTTTCGAATTTTCCCATCACTGCAGACAGCGAAGCTCAGCTTCCCTGGCCCGCATATGAGGACCTGGCTTCCTGCCAGGACAGCCTGTAATTCCAGGATGCCTGGAATTATTTCATAGCAAACGACTTGATAGATGGTAAACTTAAAATATACCTCTGTGTAAACTCTCACGCTGTAGCTTCTCTGTATTTATATGCAGTTACGGCTACATGTTTATATTGAATTATTTGCACTCTATTTGGTTAAGGATTTGAGGGACACACTTAGAACCCCTTAAATCTCACCTCTTCCAGGAAAATAAAGGTGGGAGAACCATAATTGTGACCAGGAAAACATCGTGACTTCAGGCACATGTAGATTTTGCAGCTTTGAAATGATTTCTCACGCAACGAGAGATACAAGTTCTCTCACTCCACAGGCGCCGATATTTGCACTTTGCTGCTGTGGGAGCCCTGAGGCCCTTCGACAAATACCAGTGGCGCATTATTATTATAAATGTTACCAGAGATCGAGGGACAGGGCAGTGAGGTCTGCCCTCCCCCCACACCCATTGCTTTTTAATTTTTAAAGCATGTTAGGTATTATATTCTTGGTGGGAATGTAAATTGAAACGATTTTAACAACCAAGAAGCCTTGATTTGACAATATACATGAAACTTGAAATGTGTATCGTTTTCTACTCAGACATTCAGCTTTAAGATATATGTTCTAGAGCTGTGTTTGTCTAAGCATGGAAAATATGCCTACTGAAAAGTTTTACAAATAGCATGAAACCTAAACAGTTTTTCTACCAACAGGAGACTGTTACATAAGTGATATAATAGTATACTTAGACAGTAACACTGCGTGATCAGTGACCATTTTGAACACTGAGGTAAATATATCATCTGGGAGATTGTGGGGAACAGATAAGCTAGGTTACTCTTTTAGTATGGTGTCCAGGGTATCGTTTTAAATGAAAAAAAAAAAAAATCAAGAGGCTAACAGTATAAGTAATAAGATTCTAATTGCATGACTTAAGACCTGGAGAGAAATACAAATTCTCATGTCTACATCCTGGATGTTTCCGAAAGAACACACAGAAAGCTGTTCGACTGTTGCTTCTCATGAGAAAGGTCTTTTTTCTGGCTTCATATTATTCTTGATCTGTTAACACAAATAACTTTTATAACTAAAGATGTAATACAACTGGTATTGATGATAAAGGGAAGTAATATATCAACTACACTCGAGTGAAGTGTAGAACATCTGCCTGTCAGTCCATGTAAAAAGAATCTATAGCATGGTCGCTTCCCTGGTGTTTGCTCCAGATACATAGAATTATAAGGGGTTGTGTAATTTATTTTTTTATTTTTTAGATTTATTTTATTTATGGGTAGAAGAACTGGGGTGCTGGACAGAGACATGGGGGTATGTGTGTGAGAGGGCTCCCCAGAGACAGAGTGGGAGCAGAACAGGCAGACTGAGGAAGTCCACTGCTGAGGGGAGCAGCGGGAAGGAGGGGGATGGGTCTGCTGCGCCCTGTAAGTCGCCCCCTGAGGGTTGCTTTGGTAGTGCAGGGGCTGCAGACAGCTTGACGGCACTTTAACCTCTGTGCCACCAGGGAGACCTGGTTTTGTAATTAAATGTTCCACTAGTTACTCATGATTTTCTGTTTTATCATAGTGAACACTGATCTCATGATCAGGAGAGACACTAATGGATAACATCTTACATTAATTTAAGAAACAGCTAATGCCAATAATTTTTATTGAAGTGGATGTACTTATGAAATAGGTAGTCATGTACACCTACACCCATGCTTGGGTTGGGCTGGAAGAACCTCAGCTATGTAGAAATAATTGAAGTTTGGTGGCGTATTTACCTGTGAGTGTCCTTCAACTCCAGCTCTCAAAAAGTTGGGTTGAAATATCAACTCACAGCTTGTTAAGCCTCCACATTCAACCACGTAGACCTTAGAGTTCTGTGTGAAATCAGCCTTCTTCTTTTTCTCTTCAGCGGGTTTACTTAGCATGGAGGAAGAATGATAATCTATAACAATTTTCAAATTTGACATGGGTATATTTAATGTGGGCTTCAGGCAGAGAGTGACAGAACTTAAAGGAGCAGATTGATGAGCCTGTTGTCCGGAAGACCTCAGGGCCTCACCGATACGGATATTGTAGTTTGGAACACATCACGTGGTGAGCTCTCATACATCTTGCTGACATCTGCTCCATTAATCTGGAGGAGGCTTGCAAGTCGGGACTGAGCAGTGGGTCTTTGACAAATTCTGTGAATACTCATTTTAGGAGGATTCAAAGAATACAGCAGACAACCATGCCCTTAGCAGACCTCACCAGCTTCTGACTCCTTCAAGACTCAGGAAGTCTTCAGCAGTGAAGGACTTTTGCACAGCTAGAGCATTCTTTCCAGGGTCATGGGTTGGTAGACCCCTTAAACTTGAGAAAGCGGTGGGGAAAGACCATCAGAGGAGAAATGGAGAGCTTTCTCTTCGCTTGCACCTATGGGGTCTTAGCGTGGTGTGTGTAGACAGTGCTCCCTATTTTGTTCCACTGGGAATCCTGGAAAGCCATTTTATAAACAAGATGCTGTTCCTACTTTTTTGATTTGTTCATTTTCTCACGCCTTTGAAATGATAATGGTAGTTGTGAAGACATTTTTATTTTATTTATTTATTTTTTAAAGATTTATTTATTTGTTCATACAGAACTGGGGTACAGGCCAGAGGCTCAGGGGTGGTGAGAGGCTCCACCAGAGACAGAGTGGGGAGCAGGACAGGCAGATGGATGAAGAACACTGCTGAGGGGAGCAACGGGTAGGCCAGGAGAGGTCTGCCGCACCATGTGGCCACCTCCGGGAATCGAACTCATGCGGAAGTGGCTTTAGCTTCTTAGTGCTGTGCTTTAACCTGATGCTCCCCCAGGGAGGGCCGACATTTTTATTTTTTAAGATTTATTTCTTTATGCATACAGAATGGGGGTACAGGCCAGAGGTGCAGGTGGGGTGAGAGGGCTCCCCAGAGTGGGGAGCAGAAGGGGACAGATCTACTGAAATCTGCTGAGGGGAGCAGTGGGCGGGCCAGGAGGGGTCTGCTGTGCCCTGGGGGTCACTCCCTGGCCGGGATCGAACTCGTGTTGCCATGGCTGCGGACAGCTTCACAGTGCTGCACTTTAACCCTTTGTGCCATCAGGAAAGGTCCAATTTGTTATATATTTTTGTTACATTTTCAGAAAAACTGACACTCTCTTCCCCTCTTCATCATATAGGTGAGAAAACTGTACGGTGGAGCAAAGAAAAATTTAGTCTCCCAGCTAACGAAAAGCCATGAGTATTGGTGCCCCAGTGAGGAAGCTCTCAGGACACTGCATATTTTCATTATGACCCGATATGAAATGTCATTTTCTCAAAATACATTCCTTCTGATGAGTGCTGCTTTTCAGCCCCGTTAATAAATACCAGTTACTTGTTTACTGAACCAATTGTGTATGTATATGTTCACACACCTATTTACATGTTGTAATAGTGAAGGTGCATTCTCGATTCAGCATTTTAGGGTTGTTGCTACTTCCCTTTGTACAGCGAGCTGGGACATCTTCTAATTGCGAAATCCCTTTTCTTTGCAGCGGCTCTCATTAGAGGAAATCGTAAAAACTGTGCTCAGTTCTCGGGCTCCCTGGACTGGCTGATTAGCCGACTAGAGAGATTAGAAGCTTCATCTGGTATGTTCCCAGCCTTCGCCTTGCTGTGATACTTTACTCCTATGTGTGTGTGTGTGTGTGTGTGTGTGTGCGAGAGAGAGAGAGAGAGAGAGAGAGAGAGAGAGAGTTTCCCTCTCTAGTGTATCCTTTAACACCCAACACAAACTCCTAACTTCATTGCAATAGAATGATTTTCCCTTTAATAAGTTAAACATTGTTCTCTTGATAAAATCATTGGCATTTTCATCAGTTAGTTCATTAATTTTGTTAGCTACTTCATTAGTAGTTCTGAGAAGCAATTTAGCAGTATCTTGTTCATTTACATTTAGGCAAGAACGAAGTCTTGACGTCACCAACGATGTCCCATTCACTTTGTCGCTCCTTGTGTACTATATAAACAAGTCTGCTTTGGAATTCCTGCATTGAGTAGCTAGACAGATTTTCCAGATCATATAGCACAATATCTTAAAGGGGTTTAGTGAATATTAATATATAGTCTGTGTTGCAGTAAAAAAAAAAAGTAGTAGAAATGAATCTGATAGATCTGTTTCTACCAATGTTATTTCTATGTTGGTGTTGTGCAGACTTACAAGTAATTGCCAGGCCCGTTTGGATTCTCTAATATCATAAATTGCCTCGGTGGCACTCCAGACTGAGTCTTTGCTTCTCTCTCTGCTTGCATAGGTTGTATTAATTGCTATTCTCTAGCCCGAATGCTCCTTCTTGTTATTTAATGTTCTTCTCACTTCCTTACGGTGACAATGAACTCCCAGAAGGTAGTAGCATCATTTTACTCACCTGTGTATCTAGGATTATCACAGTCAATCCAATAGATACTTTGTACTATTTGTTGGTGAATGAATTCACTTCATTATTATTTTTGTTCTATCCATACTGAAGTAATTGGGTGACTTGTGCAAGAGAAAAGCCCACTCATGGACAGGCTTACTGCAGTCGAATGAATAGAAAGAAGACTAGATGGTTGGGATCAGAAGAGTAAGTTAAAGATATAGAATGACATTTCAGAGATTAATATTTAGGAGGAAGAAGAGCTCGGGTTACGAGTTCGAGGTATTGTTGGATTGCTGAGTGGCAGGCAGAGAGCAGAGAAGAATATTGTTGAGATAAAGTGACAAGAATTATAAGATGAAGTTTTGCATGGTATCATGACATGAGTGGAGTAACGATGACCCAACACAGAAGATATTTAAAAAGGAGAAAATTGAATAACGGCAGGAGGAAGTAATCTGGTAGTAACAAGACGAAGGCAGAGACTGTAAAGGTGAGCACACTCAGGTCAGCATGTCCAGAATTGCCGGCCAGCTCTGGCAGGCAGTAGAAGAGTGGGCCTGTCCGTGGCCCGGTGAGTGCCTGGAAGAGGAGCAGAGTGTTCAACAAGATTGTTCACGCTGGTGAATTAGCTGCCTCTTTATAAAAAAAGCAACTCGACAAGAATGTTTAAAGATAGAGAGACAGCAATAAAGAACTGAGCATTAAGCTCTATCAATTAGAGTCCAAAGTTTATGGTCTTGAGTTAGTTAAAAGCAATTCCATTGGATAAAAGTGGCTGCTTGCCATTATATTTTCCCACTGCAGCTATCGGTTTCAGGCATTTCTACTTCAAACAGAAGTCCTGTGCCCATAGAAAGCATGATGAGAATGAAGATTAGGAAGGACCTTAGAGAATGCTTGGCCTCACATTCTCATTTTAGAGGAAAGAAGATGGAAGCATAGAGCTGACGTGAGATGCTCGCATTAACTGTTCTAGCCAGGATGGAAACATGGCTCTTTTATATGAGGCTTGAAATATGTTCAGTGTAGGTCGTAGCCTCCTGGCTTTAAGGACCGGAAACATGTTTTACTAAGCAGTTTTCTCGACTGTTGTTCTATTTATGTGTTACATGAAATGCTTTTTCCCTTAGGGGCAGTAGAATGACACTTAGGTTTTGATGACAGAGAGACAGCGATAGGCATATACGTATGTAGTACATGCGTTACAAACGTGTGGATACATGAACTCTTTTCAGTCATGCTTACTGTTTGCCGAGTGCTCCCACAGGCCTCACCGCACATTCTCTCTGAGCTGGCCGCGCACACGCTCCTCCCTTAGTCTGGGTTCCAGCCACTCCCTGTCTCCTATATGAGACAGGAGAGCTGAGCCAGGGGCTCTACAAGCGCCATCATGAAAGGTGATGGACAAGAGTCAAATGGGTTTGTGAAAATCTGACTAGAAATCTGAGGAAGAATTGCATAGATCAGCAACAGGATGTGTATAGTAATGAAAACGCTTAGCTTGGACGCCAGTGGGTACGAGACAAGGTTGAGGGGTGGTGTTGGCAGTAGACAGAGCATGTGCCCGAGAGGCGCCTCACCGAGGCGGGCAGTTGGGGTGTTTCTAAGCTACTTCTCTCAAGCACTGGTAGTGCGACTCCCTGGTGACGCTGATTCTTGGGCTCGCTCTGGTCAGAACAGATAGCGGGTACATAGACAGATACAACCCTTATTTCTTTTTCACAGTAGATTCTCCCCTCAGCTGCAACCACATACTCTTCCCACCACCGAGGTGCCCACTGTCCTTCACCACACTCTTCCTCACTCTCCGCTCACCCAGTTACCTGCTGTCCATCGTCCTCCCCGCCCCTCTCCCTCCTGAATGGCTCAGCAGCGTGGTCTGCAATGGCCAACAGACATGGGAAAAGGTGCTCAGGACTTATCACCAGGACTGTGCAAATGGAAACCAAAATGAAACACCAGCTCACACCTGTGAGGTTGGCCCATGTCAACAAGCCCACAGACTAGTGCTAGGAGGGTGCAGGGGAGAGGGAATGTCTTAGGGTGCTGGTGGGGTAGAGGCTGGTCTAGCTCCTGTGGAGAGAAGTGTGGAGACTCCTGAAAAGAACAAGAGTGGAATTACCATGTTACCCAGCAATTCCACTTCTAGGTGTCTCTCACCTAGAAGAGTCTGAGATGCTATCTGAAAGGAAACCTCTGTTCTTATATTTACAACAGGATTTTTTTCAAACAGCCAAGATACGTAAACTTGAATTTCTTGGGAGTGGAGGAAGGTGCTTTAGACATTGTCCCAGCCCTCAAGTATGACTGTCTCTGGACCAAAATTAATTGAAAATGTGCAAGTAAAGGTGATTAAATTGATATATTTTTCTTTCTTGTTTTTGCATAGAAGAACTGGGGTACAGGTCAGAGGTGCAGGGGGTGAGAGGATTCACCAGAGTCAGAGTGGGGAGCAGAACAAGCAGATGGACTGAAATACACTGCTGAGGGGAGCAGCGGGGAGGCAGGAGAGGTCTGCCGCGCCCTGTAGGTCTCTCCATGGCGAGGGATGGAACTCAGGCCGCAGCTGTGATAGCACTGACTTTACCTCTCGGCCACCAAGGATGCCCCAAGGGATGTATTTTCAAGCCAGGGCTTTTCTTTAGGATGTTCTCAGCACTTAATGCTATCTGGGCATTTTAAGAGCGAGCTGACCAAAACAGTCAGTAGGTCAGGAGTCTGTGTGCTTTTTTGAGTCTTATTTTTGGTAGTCTATTCCCCAGATAGTTTTGCCGTGATGAAAATATCTTCAGGATTTCTTTCAGTCCCTGCCTACTGTTAGAAGATTGCTATGAATCAAGTCCTCTCAGGTTTAAGCAGAAGAAGGGGCCTCTGCGTGGTCTTGAGTTGCCCGAGTTTATGACATATAACTTTGGTACTTGAAGTAGGATAGCTTCAATCTTCCAAAGCTGTCACCACTATTTCTTGTAGACACAGGCTCGTCATTTTTGAGAGGGAGAAAATTGTAACCCGTGGTACAATCTCTCCCAGAATCGTGTATATCAGAATCTCTTCTTCCTTAACATCTACTCAGGTGTCAGCGATTGAGTTAGCAGAGTGGATCCTCATGCGTTATTGTGTGAAACCGACTGCCAGTGCTACAGAAACCACAGGTCCCCTCTGGGAGCGATGCCCATGATTCAAGCAACACTAGTGATAAAGCGATAGAGAGCTCTCCAGAGGAGAGCCTTGGAGAAGCCAGCTTTCACGTGAGAGTTTTGACTTGGCGCAGTCAGTCAAGGTGCACCCAGGAGTTCTACGTCTGAACCCTATGACAAATGCTAAATCAGGACCATGACTCAATTGGAGAGTCTGCAAAGGAAATATTAAACGATGGCAGTGCCTGCTTTCCCCCCAATCCACACCGCAGTCTTCCTCTGCTTCCATCTCTCATCTATAACACAGTCCAGTGCTGGCATTTTAAGTAATGGTCCTGGGGCACCAGGACATGAAAATTATGCTTAAAGCTGCATCACTTAAGATGATAGGAAACATAGAACAACTTTCTCAAAAATATTCTCTTGAAATGGTTGAAATAATGGGTGAGAAATGAAAGGTTATTGATTGATGAGGTAAGATTCCTGGCAAAAAAATGACTTGCTCTTGAATGATGCTAGAAAAATCAGAATCTTTTTTAGATACTTTTCTAAAAACGTGGCAGATAGTGGGTAAATTTCCTTGCTAGCAAATGATGCTTTAAGTGAAAAAATCTCCAGCTACCACATTTTTGAGGAGAAAAATAGCACTGAGCACTTTGTGACATGGAGTTGATTGATTTTACCATCATTTTCAGAGTTACTCGCCTAAGCGTAGCTCTCATGCCCCACGTCAGGCAGTAAAAGTTGGTTGGCAACCTGGGGTAAGCAGGCTGAGGGCATCTCTGGCTTTCCTAGACAGACAGGGGTCTGGGTGCTCTTATTCCTGGCGTGTGATGGATTTGCAAGGTCTTTGCTTCCCTTCAAATTCACACATAGGCCTTGAATTTTTGAAGAAGCAAGAGGAGGGGTGGAAAAAGACTAATAAATGTTCCCTGGGGAGATTGGGTCCTGCAGCTCGTGGGGAGGTTTTTCCATGTCAACACTGTTTCTTCCGCTGCACGGAAGAAAATGCTTTTATAACTCTTTCTGTGGATGGACACTATTTAAATATATTCGCTCACTTAATCCTCACACTAACTAAGAGGTGACCGCTGTATGTCCTTTCACAGATGGGAAGCTAAGGCCCAAGGAGTTGCTTCTCCAAGGTCACGCAGGTCTAAGCAGCTGTGTCAGAACTTGGGCCTGGCCCTGGGCTCTCCATTCTGTGCCCAACCCTCTCTGCTGCGTGTGCCTGACGCGGGGAGCCAGCGGCTGGGTGTGCACTGTGATGTTGATGACTCTCATGTCAGCGACATGAGTTGAGCAGGTCATGAGCTTTCTGGACTGGAAGTGGTGTCCAGAGGGACCCGGCCAGCGTCCTCGGCCATCTTCGGGCCCCGGCCTCTCCCTCATTTGCTCTTGAACCCTGCCGCTCACTGCAGGTTTGGGAGTGAATGATTTCAAATACTCCTGCAACATGGATGGGGCTGAAAGGGATAATTCTAAGTGAAATGAGCCAGGAGGAGGAAGATAAATAGCAGATGGCTTCACTTCTACGTGGGATCTCGAGAAATCAAACACAGGGTCAGAAAAGACAAATTGGAAAGCTGAGCGGTGACAGCTGCCCCTAGATTGGGACAGTCAGGAGGGGAGAGTGGGTGGGGGAAGGTGGGGGGCGCCGTGGAGGGTGGTGGAGGACGGGGCATGTGGGAGGTGGGCAAACTGGTGACTGCGCCTGGGGAGAGATCCTGTACTGGGGCATGTGGACAGGGCGTCCGAAAGTAAGTAAAGCAAGTCAGCGCGGCTTTTCCCTAGGTGACAGTGTTTTGAGTCTCTCCACAGTTGTGCTTTTTGATACTCTTATGTCTTGGCTTGGTCTCCTGAGAATATATCCAACTGAAGGACATTGTAAGTCGTTTTCTTTGCGCAAACTCTGCTCTTGACCACGCGCTGTCCGCACGTAATTTCCTGTACGGGATCACTGCTTTCTGAACAGAGCGTTGGGTAACCATGCTCCTGCAGATTTTTGACCATTTCTGGGTCAGGATTGGGTGACTGCTGTCCGACCCCCTTAGTTTCCATGGGTCAACTGTACTCCATTGTATGTCTCTGGCAGCTAACAGCAAACTGTATCACTATTTTATTAGGTTTTATTGTTTTTTTTTCCCTGTCTTTGTTTATTTCTCTTGTTTTGTAAATAATATACACATATATGTTATATTATATTATATATGTATACACTTACTATAAACCTCACGGTGATTGTAATGACCTCTGTGGTTGGGATGTGACTGTCAGAAGGCCAGGCTTGTAGCACCAGGACGCTTCAGAGCTGCCCTACCCACCTGCCCCGCTGCCCCTCACTCTGTCCTGAGACAGAGCACATGACCCCCCGAGACACTTCATCCAGCCCACAGCGCCTTCTCTGGGGAGCAGTTTCGGCGCGTTCGGCATGAGCTCGCCGAACTTGCACATCTTCCCGGGCAGAACTACCTGCTCTCTCACCTGAAGCCTTCACTGTCCTCACTTCATCATCTCTGGTTATCCGTCCCCTCTGCCCCGACCGCCTGTCCCCACCACGGTGACACGAAAGTGCGGACCTCTTGATCTGAATGAACACCCAGAGAAAAGGAAGGCATGGCTACTATGGACTGGTTAATCCTCTCTCACTCCTTTGTTTTTTCTTTAGGTATTCTTGAAGTTTTACACTGTGTGTTAGTAGAAAGTCCAGAAGCTCTAAATATTATTAAAGAAGGACATATTAAATCCATTATCTCACTTTTAGATAAGCATGGACGAAATCACAAGGTAAATGGACCATCTTACTGCCATGAATGAATTCTGGAATCATTTAAAAAATTTAAGTTACTTTTCAAAGTGTGTCAGCTTTCTCGTGAGCGTGCTCACCTCTGAGCTGTAATTGGCTGTACTGTTAGTGTTGGTAGCATCAACCGGAGAATGAGTAGTTCTCAGTTTATGTATGGAAGAAAGTTGTTAAGGAAGTGGACAGCTGAGGTCATGTTTCAGGGACGGGTCAGAGGTAACTGGAGGGAATGCGCTGTACTGTAGAGAGAAAAAGCTGGAAATGCTCGGGTCCGAAAAGCAATTCGTGTCAGCTGAGAGTGACTCCTCCTCCCAGGTGCTGGACGTCTTATGCTCTCTCTGTGTGTGCCACGGAGTCGCGGTGCGTTCCAACCAGCATCTCATCTGTGACAATCTCCTGCCCGGACGGGACCTGTTGCTGCAGACACGGCTCGTCAATCACGTCAGCAGGTAGGTTCAGACTGCCAGTGCCCAGTGGGTGACTGGCCGAAATCACTCGTGTTCCAGGTCGATCACCACGACATCCTTTAGCCTCTGCTTTGCTAATGTGTCTCATCACTGTCCCGTCATCTGTCTCCCCGTTCCCCAGTGGCGTGCGTTGCTGCTGGGCGCAGAGTGAGTGTTGTTGCCTAACTGATGCTGTTTTGGGAAGTTTTACATTTCATGCATTATTTGAAAAGGAACTACTTTTTTTTTTTTCACGCTCATGAACATCAGCTTTGCTTTATAAAACAAAACCAGAAAAAAAAAAAAAAGGTTAGCCCAGTGTCGACAATTCTGTAAGTCAAACAATAAAAACCACTTATTCCTGACCATTTTCCAGATTAGAAACAGTAGTCGTGTGAGGTAAAACACAGTGGATGAGCACAGCTAAAACAAGTTTCCTGGTGCTGGTATGAAATTATCTCTGCATGTTATGCATAAAATCACCAGAAGCCAGACAATATTTACATATCAGTAAGTTTATAAGAAAAAGTATTTCAACTGTTTTCTTAGTGAATGGTGAAAGTTTCCTAGCGATCAGATGATAGTGGTTGGGCCTCCCTGGTGGCGTGGGGGTTAAGTCTCAGCACTATCACCTGTACCCTGGTGTCCATTCCCGGCCAGGGAGTGACCCACACATGGTGCAGCAGACCCCTCCTGTCTCCTCAGCAGTGGATTTCGGTAGATCCGCCTGTTCTGCTTCCCGTTCTCCTTCTGGTGAATTCTCTCACCCCCCTGCACCTCTAGCCTACATGCCAATTCTTCAGTGCACAAGAAAATAAGTTGGACACTTAAAAAACAAAAATGGCTGAAACAAGCAGACTCTGCATGTATCACAAACAAATGCAGAAAAGCTTTTTATCGCCATTCATGTGCAGGTGGATTATCACAGCTCTGGGAACCGGCTGGTGGGGATGTGCAGGAACATGGTGGTAGATGGTCATGTTTTATAACTGCTTAGGATACGTAAGCACACCCCTGTGATACCATTGCCAGAGTGTGGGGGGGGAAAGAGCTCAGTTTGCATGTCTGAAAGCGGTCCATCATGAGAGAGCTAGCGAAGTGCACCTTCAGATACCTCTGCCTCCCAGGGTCTTGGGCGCTCATTGAGTCTGGTGCAGAGACCCTTCAGTATTTGCTGCATTGTTCGTGCCAGGCACTGAAAGTTTTTGACTGAAACATCGGAACTGGAGATGGAGCCCTCATTGGCTCAGAGGCTGCGCTCATCTCAGCACGAGCCGCTGCCTCCTAAACAAAGTAACGTTGATGGTGAGCAATCCACATTTCAGTGAAGCACATGTTACATGGTAGTAATTACTTTAAGACAGTCTCTAGAACTGTACAGCCTATTTTGAACAAAATATAGAGTGGCTGTTCTTTCTAGTTCGTGTTTTTTAAACAGGTTTGATTTACTGCTTGTTAGGACCCTTTATGGAATGGACATGCATTTAATGAGCAGCATTTCCGATATCTTCACTAGCCCTGGGATCACCCAGGTCTAAATCCACTTGCAAAATGCAGTTATCTACAACTAGACATTCTGTTCACAGAGAGGCACAGAGCAAGAAAGCTGATTAGGTGCCTCATTGCGCTGATTAACAGCAGGATTTGCTTTAGCCTCATGCCCTGTGTGACACAAAGCTTAGCCCAGCAAGTGTGCACAGGTACTAGGCTAATGATGAGACTGATTCCAAGACCTACTGTGCTGCCTTACCCTAAGCATGATTCTGAAGGCCAGTTAAGAAAAGATGATGTTGACAGATCACCTGGAGAACAGTCTCTACCGAACATTAGCTGCACGGCAACTGCCTCAGTGCTTGTTACAACAGCATGGTCACAGTTTTGGAGTGTGTGTATGTGTTACGTTTGAGGGAAACAGACTATTCAAAATAGTGAGACATAAATGTAACTTGAGAAAATAAGTTTGCTTGGCTCTTCTCATGTGCCCCTTTCAATCTTTTTAAGCATGAGACCCAACATTTTCCTGGGTGTCAGTGAAGGCTCTGCTCAGTATAAGAAGTGGTACTATGAGCTGATGGTGGATCACACGGAGCCATTTGTGACAGCTGAGGCCACTCACCTGCGCGTCGGCTGGGCGTCCACGGAGGGGCACTCGCCCTACCCCGGAGGGGGTGAGGAGTGGGGTGGCAACGGTGTCGGAGATGACCTCTTTTCCTACGGATTCGATGGTCTCCATCTCTGGTCAGGTACGCACGCTCTGTTTCTTGACCATTCTTGAAAGACGTCTTCTGCCACAACTGCTGAGGGCTGTTGCTGCTTGGATTGAACATTGAAATGATGAGACCATTAAACAAAAAGAGGATTTCACCAGGGAAATAGGACACCTGCAGTTGTGGCACATGCCCCAGTCTGTGTTGCTTCCGGGCAGTGCATTCAAATGTGGCTTTCCGATTCATCGAGAAACCGCAAAAAGGTAGAGCTGCTCCCTTATTTAATTGGATATGTGAAGATTTTGCTTCCATTATAAAAAAACAAACAAACAAACAACAACAACAACAAAACAGAGAAACCCTCCAAAAAAGTATTTGGTCGTTGGGAGAGAGACTAAGTCTGCTTAATGTAAGTGTCAGGAATCAGTAATTCGTATAGACTGATGAGTCAATCAAACGACAGTTTTGTTTTGAAAATATGGAAGGGTTTAAAAATAAATTATTTATTTCACCAGCTACCAATCTCAGCTTTGATAATTGAATATTTAAAATGAGTAATATAGCAATATATTAACAATAATACTTTGATGAAAACACATATTTTGGTTGGCTCCATTTTACTGGAACCATAAACGGTTGACTCCATTTAGCTCTTGATTGTGTTGATGTTTCTTAGCTGTTGAAATTCATCGAGATTCTGTAGACATGGGCTCTGTACCTAGGAGTACATATTATGCTGTATTATTGTCTTATATTGTAACGTTTAGCATATGGAATACAGTCAGCTCAGCTTTGTTCTTATGCATAGAAGTGATCTTCACTCATTAATATTTCATAAGTCTAATCACTTAAGAAGAGATTTAAAAATAAATTGGCTTAAACTAGGAATTAGGGTAATATGTTTGTATTAAGGGAAGCATCTGTTGTTGTAGCTAATAATAATACTGAACTTTTCCCTTATTCAGTATCAACTCAGGCATAGGGAAGAGGTGGCCCCATGTTTGTAGATTCTGGCTAGCCATTGGTGCAAGGGGTTGGGTGGGCAGTGGTGCTCATGGCTTAGGTGCAAAGCTGTGCAGTGCAGGTTTGACTGGAGTCACAGTGCCTGCTCACATAGCATGACTGGCCTACTGATGACAAAAGGAAAAAGCACTAACCTGGGAAGGCCTAATCCACATAAAATGGGGTTGGTGTCTGTTATATAATACAGTCAGAGCCTTACTTTAGATGTTCTTCCCTCTCTTTACCTCTAAGTAGCCTTTCACAGGAAATGATTACCCAGGTGGATGAGTGAAGTCTGTTATTTGTTTTACACAAAGATTAGGCAGGAAAGACATTAATCTGATAAATTAGTGATGAGTGGCTTCAGATTATCTTGCCATATTATGCCTTGTGTGTTACATACATGTTGAACAGAACAATAAGAATGACAACATATATTCAGTGAGTCTATGGAAACATCACAGGAAGGACTGTAGGTTTTGGGGTTTCAGAAGAAAATTATCTTGAAAATTCATTTCTATGGAAATATTTGACAATTTTAAATGACAATAAAATAGGCATCTATCATATCAGTAGTGAAAGATGTGTTATGTTAATCATCTGTGAGTGGTTTAGTATTTTGCTGATTTTAGATTCATAGTCAACAGACACATGTAAATTAGTTGACTCGTTCCTGATTTACCAATGTCAGGTTCATGGTAATTCAGATAATCCTTTTCCTTTCCTGTATCTTGGTTGAAGTTGAATTAAAAGTACCACATGCCTATGATCCTTGGTGTAGAGCACATTCTTTTAAAGACATTTTTTTAAATCATTGGATAGTGGAGATGATTCCTGGAGTCAGAACTCAGCTGGTCTGCAAAAGCTTTGAGTTATGTCTTCATATATTTTCTCCAGTTTAAACTTTGCACAGTGTTTTTCCCTTCCAAACTCCACATGGTTGTAAAGGCCAAGGATATGAAAAAAATGTTGGTGTTTTTGGAGAAAGTAAATGCGGAAGTATGGAGGAATGCTCGAAGAGTAGACTGAATTGGGAGTCAGATCCCACGGTCTGCCTCTCTGGTGAACGCAGAGGCCAGTAGTGTAATTCCCATTTGGAGCTGATAGAGCTGATGTGAATGAACCCTGACATGCTCCCAAGGGAGTTAGCAGTGGGAGTGCTGTGAAAACTATGGGCACAAGGCCATTCACTAGGTGTCTGTCTTGCCTGTTTGCTTCAGGTGTTGCAAACTGTTTCCCATGGGGACTTTAGGTAGTCATTAGCAAGAGCACAAAAATATCCCTCAACAGCAGTGTATGTGGATTACAGTATCTGTGTAATAACATTTTGATCAGTTACAGATTTTGATGAACACAAGGATATAGATCTTTTATTGTGAGCTACATTGCTTTTATATGCAACCCCCCCAAAAAAAACAATAATAACAACTGTCATTATTATATTCCGGGAACTCCAGAGGAATCAGTTGACAGTGAATTAATTGTTGCAGATTTGAATATTGGCAAATAAAAAGAAATGCACACATTTTAAAGTAGATATACTCTACGATTGGCATTTCAAATCTACTGTTGGTAAAAAATATCTTAGCATGTTGCAAATTTAAGAAAAAGGTGTCATAAAATGCAAAAATTGTACCTTGAAGTCTATTTTTTATCTTTTAGAAAATGAGAAATGTTGTATGTGTTGTGTTTGTGAGTATTTGTGTTTTGGAGAAACTTACACTGTTTTGTTCCACTGTGGAACTTATTTACTAAGGAGTTCTGAGATGGTCGAGAGTGGGTTTAGGTCATGACTTGGCCACAGCAAGAAATGACATTTATCAAACACCATTTTCATACTTCAGACTGTATGCACCCTGCTGGGTTTAAGAACCTAACCAAGATCTAGGAAATAGTAACAACAATCAGCTGATATGTATTTGTCCCTTAATAAACAATGCAGAAGTGAATGATCTATATTTTGCTTCAATTATCCTTACGCATTTTTATCTTATAAAATGGATTTAGTTTTTGAGAAAAGGACTGACATGCAATACCTGTTGTGTTTGAGATTTTGTGTGTTTGTTAACCATTCATTTAATCATAAACAACTCAAGGTGATAGCATTTGCTTTACAGGAAGTCAAGAGGGTAAGTAATTTGTTGATGGTCATACAACTAGCGGGAGGTAAAGTGGCCATGTGAACTCGGAAATTTCCCTCTAATAATATTCTGTTATCAGTGCTAAGATGATTTCTGCATCAGATCCCATTCATTCACACAGAAACATCTGCACTTCTGAAGGCTCACTTCAGGAGATAGTGTAGCTTCTGTCAAAATGTAGCATATTTGGACAAAAGATTTAACTTGACTTCTATATGCATTCCCGACTTATTCTATTCTATTCCAGTATTGTGCCTTGACTTGCCACTGTTCACATCTTTGGCTTTGAAGATGACTCTCTCTATAAAGTCCATCACCTTCTCACGGTTCCCATAGGTTGCATTGCTCGGACTGTAAGTTCACCGAACCAGCACCTGTTGAGAACTGACGACGTCATCAGCTGCTGTTTAGATCTCAGTGCCCCAAGCATCTCATTCCGTATTAATGGACAGCCTGTTCAAGGAATGTTTGAGAATTTCAACATCGACGGCCTCTTCTTTCCAGTTGTGAGTTTCTCGGCAGGAATAAAGTTAGTATTTCTGTGTTTTGCGTCTGTTGCCCTCCTCGTTTTTTTTTTTTTTTTTTTAATATTTATTCATTTATTCATACAGAACTGGGGTACAGGCCAGAGATGCGGAGGGTGAAAGGATTCACCAGAGACAGAGCGGGAAGCAGAACAGGCAGATCGATGAAGTACACTGCTGAGGGGAGCAGTGGGCGGGTCAGGAGAGGTCTGCCACACCATGTGGTCACCTCCGGGGCAGGCGGGGATCGAACTCATGCGGAAGTGGCTTTAGTTTCTCAGTGCAGTGCTTTAACCCGCTGCGCCACCAGGGAGGGCCACCCTCCTCATTTTTTCATCCTTTTACAGGAGACTTTGCATTTGCTATGCTCCTTCTTCGTCAGCCTTCACTCTGGCTCCTGGGTACCTGTCCACAGCGCATTTGACCCGTCCCTGGAGGGGAGGGGTGACATTCACCCAGGGGAGTCGCAGCAGGCTGAGCACTTGGTCACATGGTCTGTTAGATGTGGGCGGGCTACCAACTTTCCCTGAGGCCATCGCCCTCGGACAGTTCAAGTCCGTTTCATTCAAGAGGAAGACAGGAACAAAAATGACACCGTACTTCCTTATGTCTACACAAGTTCATTCATTTTACTTTAATTTCCACCACATCCTCAGCCTACCCTAAGGCCCCATGCAGCTCCAAACCCTCTTCTCCATGCAGACCTTATCTTTGTCTGCTTTGGGTCAGGAGGCTGCTTAGGTGTACCGCCTCCGCCTGTTACAATTAGTCAGTTGTCTGCCTGTCATCACTCGGCCAATATGGCTTCCTCTCGCATTTTGCTTTTTTGATATTAGAAAGGTAAATTTAAATGCTAACTCCTTGGATTTGACCTGGCGAGCTTTAGTAAGTGATGGTGTATGGTGAGAGCGATACCTGTTAACGTGTGTGTGCCCACTTAGTGAGGACGGTTTCCTTGCTGCTACCCGCCACCCATCAGTTTGGGTTATTCTTTTAGTTTTAACTCTGTTCACAGGAAAAATTCAGTTATAAAATCATTATCTTGAAGAAGGGACATAGTGGTAATGAAATATTGGCTGTCCATGTCTAAAAGTTTTCCTGGTGTATTTATATAAATCAAACGTGTTTATTTTTTCCATAGAAATCTGAATGAGTGTTTTTGTTTTTTTACTTTTTGTTCTCTATTTTTTATTTAATTTTATATTTATTGGTATGAAACAAAACCAAATTTAAAAAAGAATTATAGGGAAAATTAAAATTTGAATTTGTTTTCCAACAAATCAATATTATTTACCTGTGTTTCAAAAAAGTGTTGTTCAGTAGGGCTGAGCTTAACACTTTTTTTACTGAGTCAACATCGCTCTATAGACTATCTAGGTATATTTACCAGGGTAGACTCCTACCTCATCAACTACATGTTACCTCATCATACTCACCACTAACACATGGATAGTTTTCCACCTTCATCCACTGGGCCTCTTTCCACACCCTCTTCTGCTAACCTCAATGTTGTACTCAGATTTGTCAGCTTTATTTTTATTCAGTTTCTTTATCTTCTACATAGGAGTGAAATTATCCAGTAACTGCGTGTGTACAGTGCATATGTATGGCCAGCACATTTGTGTGTGTGTGTGTGTGTGTGTGTGTATGGTTTCTATAGAAGCCGGAGCAGCCTACATTCCCACTAACAATGTGTGAGGGCACCTTTTCCTCCACACCCTCCGCGACAACATGTGTTTCTGGTCTTTTTAATAAGAGCCATTCCCATATGTATAAGGTGATACCTCATTTTGGTTTTGATTTGCATTTCCCTGATCTATGGTGATGAGCATATTTTCATGTGCCTGTTGGCCATCTGCTTGTCTTCTTTAGAGAAGTATCTATTTCATCTCTTGTCCTTCTATTAAATTGGGTTATTTTGTTGGGCTGTATGAGTTTATATATAGATCATGGATTTTAGTCTTTTGTCAGATGTATGGCGTGCAAATATTTTCTCACATGATTGGGTGTCTTTCATTTTAAATACAGTTTCTTTTGATGAATAGAAGCATTTTGTTTGAAGTAATGCTATTTGTTTATTTTTGCTCTTTCATCCTTTGCTATTACAATCTAGTTTCTAATGGCGACACTAAAATCACTGTCTTGGAGTATATTGCCTATATTTTCTTCTCTATATTTTATTGGTTTCAGGTTTTAGAACCAAGTCTTTAGCCCATTTTGAGTTAACTTTTGTGTATTATGTGAGGTAGTGTTCTAGTGCCATCCCTTTTCATGTGGCTGTCTAATTTTTCTGACACTGTTATTCCTTGCTCATGGATTGGAAGATTTAATATTGTTAAAATGGTAGTGTTACCCAAAGAAATATGTAGATTCAATGGCCTTCTTTCAAAGTTTCAGTGGACTTCCTCAAAGAAATAGAGAAAATATTACTGAGGTTTATATGGAACTACCTGGAACAGACAAAGCAATTCTGACAAAGAAGGAGGTATTGCACTCCATTTAAATTATGCTAAAAAGTTATAATAGTGAAAACAGTGTGGTGTGGGAGTCAAAAATAAATGCACAGATCCTCAGAATAGAGTCCTTAAAAAGCCCACCTATATATGGACATGTATTGATTTATGACAAAGGAACAAACATCATACAGTTGAAAGAGGAAAGTCTCTTTAACAAATAGTGTTGGGAGAAACAAGCAGCCACATGTTAAACTACTTTTAATTAAATGAATATGATCTATAAAATATTTTAGTGAACTTGTTGTTGAATAGGATTAAGAAACAAAGTTACAAAAGGAAGTAACTGCATACATCCCCTCAGAGGAAATTCACTTGAAAATTCAAAATTGACTTTTTCCTCTTCTTTTGATCAGATCTTTAGACTTTAATTTTAAGT
Source organism: Condylura cristata (assembly GCF_000260355.1). Lineage (NCBI taxonomy): Eukaryota > Metazoa > Chordata > Mammalia > Eulipotyphla > Talpidae > Condylura > Condylura cristata. The sequence goes on from NW_004567130.1 coordinate 19,299,572, forward strand.
ACATAGTTATTTACATCATACCAGCTCTTTATATTTTGATTATTTGAGCACTAATTACTATGGATAGTATTTCATTCACATAGAATTGTGACACCGGCACTTTTGTTATTTCTTCAACGCATAGTAAGTTTTTGCTGATCCATTAACACACATGTAATAAGATTTTGCCTTCTCCTATTAGGGGCTCTTAGACTCTAAAATGTAGATATTATGGTGGTGCCCAGTGGAGAAAATGTTGATTTTCATTAATCATTATTTCTTCTGTTTGCTAATAAATTTTTACAGCGATATCATTGATCCTGATTTACATCCCTTTTAGGGTACGCTTTCTGCTTGGGGGGAGACATGGAGAATTTAAATTCCTTCCTCCACCTGGATATGCACCTTGTTACGAAGCTGTTCTGCCAAAAGAAAAGTTGAAAGTGGAACATAGCAGAGAGTACAAGCAAGAAAGAACCTACACACGGGACCTTCTGGGCCCCACGGTTCCGCTGACACAAGCCGCCTTCACCCCAGTGCCTGTGGATACGAGCCAGGTGCCTTAACATTCCAGAATCAGAAGTGCAGTGAAGATCAGGCTGTGGAAGCTACAGTTTAGCAAACACGCATTGAGCTTCTGGAAGCCTCTTTCTTTCACTTCATGTTGACTTTTTTATGGTGTCGTGATCAAAACGAACAAGTTTTGCTCATGGCTGAAACTAAGTGTTACTGTTGTTTGAGGCTAGGTAGCAGGGTGTGTATAGTGCCGTCAGAGTTTTGCAGTGAACACGATGGGGAGGGTAGACATGTATGACGTAGACAACTGGACTAGGCAGTGGTGACACATTAGGATTGTTGGGACCTTGGTAACCTCTACTCTTCATTTCAAGGGAAGAAATGGTATAGCTTCATCAGGAGACATAGGAGGCACTTACATGTTCTCTCTGTTGGGGGACTAGTTATGGGCGACATCAAGTGTCTCTATGAAACCCGTTTTGTGTTTTCTATGAAGAGGTTGTAAAACCTCCTCTTTTTAATGGGAACATGTACC
>NW_004567130.1:19301312-19395122 GCF_000260355.1 Condylura cristata
ATCTTTCTTATTAGTGGATGTCCACACACTCCATTTTTTAAATCTCTAACTTTTGTTCATACATTCACTTGAAATCTAAGCTATCAAAAAAATAAAACAAGTCCCACCATTTACCTGATGAGCATTTAGATATCTAGTTACCTAGGAATATAACTGGAATGCAACTATCGATAGATTACAGTAGAAAGTCTAGCACTAGTACTGTGATGACATGTTAGTGGTTTATGAGATGCTTTATTTAATTCAGTTTACAGTGAGGGCAATAAGCATTGTGTTCCACTTCATTTGTTTCTGATGTGTCTTTTCTTTTTTGATTTTAGATTGTGCTGCCTCCTCACCTAGAGAGGATACGAGAAAGACTGGCAGAAAATATCCACGAGCTCTGGGTTATGAATAAGATAGAACTTGGCTGGCAGTATGGCCCGGTATGTATTTTGAAATTTATTTGCAGACTCCGTCAATACATATTTCTGAAAACTTTTTGTTACTCACTGCTTTGTGATGACATGGAACAGTTATATTGATTTTCCCCTCCACATTAGTTTCTGTGCAGTTTTTCTTGACTAGAGGGAATGACATTGCTGGCAGGTGCATTGAAAAATAGTTTACTTACCTCAACAGTTGAAAAATTATCGGCCTTCAGCTGAAAGTTGTATTTTTAAATTGAGTTTAACATATACAGACAATGCACATTGATTTCTAAGCTACTTAGAAAAAAATCATCATTGAAATTTCATGTGAAAACTGAACGAGGAAGAAAAAAATCATTGTCCTTTTCTCTTTGGTGTTTCTACGACTTTTAGTGTCAGTGACGTGCAGCAGCAAGAGTCAGGGTTCCAGCTCTTGGCAGGGTTCGCCATTGGCTTCATGAGTGAGAGAGACAGCGAGAGATAATGATTGCCTCCGTTTCCCAATATGTATCGATAAATACAGATAAAATTTCAATGACAAAACTAAAACAAAGCAGCCTTGTGGGGACGCCCAGAGTGTACATCCTGCTCCGTAGGGGGAGGGAGGCCCTGGTTTCACTTCTGAGTTAGTAGCTGTGTCCCTTAAGAAGACAGAAGACGCTTTTTTACTCTTGACTGAGGAGAGACATGAGTATATTCCTCCCAGTGTCATAGCACATCGGACTGTAAGTGTATTCAGATATAACGCAGTACAGTGATCGCACGATCTTCTGCACTCGCGTGTTTCCGTAGTCGGAGCTGTGCCTTTTCACATGCTCTCTGGCAGTGTGCTGCTTCCTTTTCCATGCCAGCACGCTGAGTTCGTGCAGTTGTTTCAGTTTTTCCAGTAGCCCCGTGGTGCTATGCTACAGTGACCTGCAGCCGTCTCAGAGCTGGTGAACAGAGGTGTGGCGGGCCGTGGTGCTCTCGCTCTGGCCGGCCGTCACGTTCCACTATAAGTGGGGTCTTGTCACCAACTTGGCAACAGACACCTTTCAAATTGGAAGATACCTGTGAAGTGACTAGTTTTGTGCTCTTTTCACTGACTTTTGGAAGCTGAAGGAAATGTATACCTGCTAAGTGAAAGATTTAGCCACCAGTTGAAGGGGGTGGTAATAGATATTATAAATGTGTCCATAGTCCGTTGCTAGAGATATTACTGATGAAATTCACCATAGGATTCAAGTGAGGGCAATATTTGAATTATGGATAACACATACCACATATTTCAAGATGTTGGGAAAGATGTTTGCAGGACGATTCCACGAAGCAAGAGTCAAGATTTTATACAAACAAACCCCTATAGAAATAACAGAACCTGTGTACGAGGCTTAGCCACAAGAAAATGGTCTCCTCTACAAGCTCATGCGCTCGGCTAAATGATTATATTCTGCAGTGAAGTCATGTCTTGTTTGCTTCTTTCAAAAATTAGGAGGATATAAAGTCGCATTAAGATACTAACGAATAGATACATTCTGGTTAAATTCAGTCCAGGCCAATGCTCTTACTCCTCCATACTAACTCCTTAGTGCTGCTTATGTGGAAGTCATGCCAACCCTAAGAGAGGACACAGCGCTCATCCTCTTCCTCCCCGGCCATCACGTGCTACCCTTCACCTGCCCGACGCTGGTGCTTTATCCCTGCGAGAGTTGAGCTCAAACATGGGGCCGCAGCTGTGGGGTCTGGCCTTGCCTTGGTGACAGGAGCATGTTCAGATATTTGCTGATGGAGCAACACAGGTGTTTGCTTAGGACCTATTTTAGGGACGGATCCATCCAGGAATCCTATCAGAGATTAAGTTGGGACAGTGTCAAATGCACCGTGCGGGAGTCATTTCATCTCCTCTGTTGAAGAAGTGTTTTTGTTTGTTTGTTTGTTTTGCAAAGAACTTGTTTTCCTTTGAATATTTTCAGAGTATGTTTCACAAGAACACCATTCAAGATCATTATTTTATAGAATAGCATCAAGTCTCAAAGGTGAAAAAACAAAAACAAAAACAAAAAAAAACTCAACATTTAATAAGTTTGCCTTTTAGGAGTTTCCAATTTAGTTAGTTGCAGACAATCACGAACTGAAATCTGCTACGAAGGGATTTCTAGGTTTCTGTAGAGAATCTGCGAAGGCTTTCAGGAGGAGGTAAAGATTCAGTCGAAGACATTTAGTGCGAGTTAACAGCAGTCGGGGAGCAGGAGGGTGTCATGGGCAGGGGCCGTGGCATGTGTGTGGGCAGGGACACCTGCAGTGCCCTGACCAAGCTGGACGTCGCCGGGGTCAGGAGCGGCAGTCGCAGCGCCGAGGAGGGGCGGCGGTCTGGCCAGGTGGGCAGGAAGCCGGATGCGACACAGGGTCGTCGCAGAATGTGGTTTACACTGCAGAGGGGTGAAAAGCACTGAGGCATGTTCAGGAGGGAGAGCGCATGCTGCAGAAGGACAGTGAGCTGGGAGAGAGGCAGAGGGTGGGGAGACGGCCAGACACAGATGACGGCCGCGAGCTTCCGGCTGTGTGCTGAGCCGTGGACACGGTGCGGGAGACGCTGCCGAGCTCGAGCTCAGGTTGCGGGAGGAGGAGAAAGGACGTCCAGGCAGGTTTCTGGCTGTCACTGGACACGTGGGGGTGGTGTCGGTTACTCCGCTGCACAGACTGGGGGCTGGGACAGCGTAAACGGAGACTCGGTTGGCAGGAGCTGGATGTGTTCATCCTTACTCCTGCATTTAGAATTTAGTGTGAAACCCCTACTTTTCACTTTCACGATGACACGGTCAAATAGTATCGAGAATGCAGCTTTTGATTAAATCCTTTTTATTTGTGAGGATCACCAGAAAGAGAAGAACACATCCCTTATTTTTCATGGACAACTCCTGAGGACATAAAACTCCTGCTGATGTTAGCATCCTTTTATGTGGCATTTATAGAACCTGGCAATTATTCTCATGGAGTAGTTTGTTCCATGACAGCAAATGGCTGTCGTTTAGGTGTCACTGAGACAGTAATGCCTATGTGATTTAGGTCTCCAAGAAAATAACAAACCTCTCTAATGATGCAGAGACACAGAACCTCTTTCTCATTCATTCATTCCTAAAATCTTGAATTTGGCTGAGTCTGATTGCTCATGTACATTTTAAGGATCAATAAGAAAATTCCAGTGTTGTTCTGACTGACTTGTTAAAGTAGTAGAATGATCACTGAGAGCAGGAAGTTACTTGCAGGGAGTGACATGAACAGCTGGAATCAGCTCAAAGTGCTACTGTCTGTGGTCACGGTACTGCTTGATGTCACGGATCCGTTTGATATAAAAATCACCGCACGTTAAGTTGCACAACACCCTTCTTACACAGATTTTATTTCAATGTACAAAACTGTTTCATTGCCTGCCACCTAGGTTGTAAGTGCTGGGGAGATTTCAAAGAACAAGAAACACCAAAATCCCTTCTTTTCCTACGACCCTGTGTAGGGAGAGAGACAGTAACCCAGTGAGTGAGGGTGGTCAGTGGTAACTGTCATGGGAGGGAAGAGACAAGGAGTGGGTCAGTGAAAGCGCGTGACATGAAGAAGGCGTGCAGGGTGAGCCTCCTGGAGAAAGTAAGGCTTACGCAGCTGCTGGAAGGAGCGGATGGGGTCACCCGCGTAGAGCAGGCACGAAGCTGGGGCTGCGGAGGGAAACACAGACGCCCCGAGAATGCCAGGTTTCCAGTCACAGGGCATGAGTGGTGCTTGCGAGATCACAGGGGAAGCTTTGTGGGGTGTAGGTCCGGCTCCCCCTTCCCTTCCTGCCCCCAGCATGCTCTCGCGTGTGCCTGCACCGAGACCATCACGCGCCGGTCCCCGCTCTGTTTCAGGTCAGGGATGACAACAAGAGGCAGCACCCGTGCCTGCTGGCCTTCTCCGGGCTGCCCGAGCAAGAGCGCGACTACAATCTGCAGATGTCCCTGGAAACCCTGAAGTAAGTGTCCTGCTCTATCCTGGGCTCCTCTGCCTTACCTGAAAGTACAAGAACATTGGGGGGGAGGGAGACACTTCTCGGAGAATTGCAGTTTTAGATATCGGCGAGTTTATGTCAGCTCTGGTTTGAACTTTTCATAAGATGTTAGTGGTGAGTGCATTATTTTTTGGGAACTGAATTTCCCCGTTATTTTATGTCTTCAGTTGCACTAATTTCTCGAAGCGTATTCTGCAGATGTCTGTGGTAATGATTAAGGACTGTGAGGGCTCTCAGAGGAGACAGTGCTTCTGAGGGCGCTGATCTTGGACAGGGTCATGGACCCATCACAAATGGTCACTGTTTATCACAAGATAGGCAGAGACATTAGGAGCAAATATTTAGGTAATTTTTTTTTTTAACAATGTGGTGATCCATTTTATGTGTACTTAACCTCATAATTTAAGAAATGTAGACTTATATTTTTGATGTCTTCACTTTGAAATTATTAGAGAATTAACAATTCTCTATTAATTTCATTGTATTTTATGAGAGAATCAGGCAGTAACGGACTAGAAATCAAAGAAAGTCGGTTCTCCACTATAATTTGAGCAGTGTTGCAGTATTTGCAAGATGCTGAGTTAAAATACTTTCTATTTGTATTGGTACACTTTCTGGAGCTTTCATGAAATCTAAAAACATCACTATTGAGTTGGCGCTCCTCAGGGAAGTGGCTTATTACTTTCACGAAGATCTAAGATGGGATGAATTTCATTTACGATATTTTCCCAACTGATCGAGCCATCACAGCCTTTTTTCGGAGAATACCTTGGGCCCGTACATATGAGGAGCACACGCTGACAAACCCGACGGCATTTACGCATCGTCTTGCAAAGGCAGACTTCCATTGCTGCCTTGGCGCCTCTCATCTGTGCAGATGAAAGCATGAGGTGGCTTCAGATAAAGGCAAAAGAAATAAATTCAAACTCTAATATAGAAAAATCTAGAAAATGTCTTTGTGAGGGAGGGTTAGCATTTCTGCTCCCTCGCTGAGCTTGACGGTCTATAGAACGAACGTGACCTGTTCAATTAGATTATTTATCCTAACACATGCCACATTAGGTCTGAAATAGTACTTTTGTTTTGATTTTACTACCAGTGAGGAATTATTTTCATTGCCTTATTTTACGAAGAACCCAGAATATAAAACTTAAACATTATTTTAAATTCTGTGATTTGGGTTCAGGTAAACATCTTCAAAGATGGGGTATTAATTATGGAAACATAGGTGGGGCATAAGGTAATTTCGGTTTTATGGTCACTGAAAAGGGAAAGGAGGGTATGCAAATGAAGTAATTCAAAAGCCTACTACAGGTGAATGATACCGAGTCTGAATGAGGAATGCCATGGCATAACCATACCCTGTCTGCTTCAAAGCCAGGAATGACTGTTTCCTGCTGGGGTCTTGCTGTGACGTCTGCTTAGCCTAGTAATTCTCAGCAGCATATCGTTTGCCCATCTTGTACAATAGAATCTTCTACTGAAAGGCCATACTTGGCCTCTTGGATACTAAATGTGTAGCATATTCCTGATATCTTAGTGGCTGACAGCTGAGTCAGCCACTGCAAAGGCAGACCCTAGGAAGAGCTATTTTCTTCAGGGTTATAGCTAATATGCTGAGGCTTTGCCAGCTCCCGTAACCTGATATGCATTGAATCTCATTCCTGACAGCCACTAGTGGCTGGGTGGCTGCATGGACCTTGGCGCTGTTACCCATGGTCAGTGCTGATGACTTTTCACCAGCTAATTGTTCGCATCTTACGGTTTGGAGATGATATGTTTTCACCTATTTCTTTTAAATAAAAAAAGGAAGAATATTTCCTCAGAAAAAAAGGAAACTGCTCTCTCTTAAATCGATGAAAAAGGTGCTCAAATGAACTTCTACTAGGGAAAAAACAAATTATAAATATGATATGCCTTTTAACCTACTAATTGACCCCTGTCAACCAGTGTGATAACTGGGAAGCAGATAATGGGCTTGTAAATTATTTCTAACTCAGCAGACTTTTGGCAATATTTGGTAAACATTAAAATGTGCATTCCTCTTACCCAGTAATTACATGACTAGACATTTATTGTACAGAGGAAATATATAGTCCTCTTATTAAATGTATGAAGTTATTCATGGCAACCTTATTTGCAGTAACAAAAGACTGAGCCAAGAATTGGATCATCCAGTGAGTTGTTGAAAAAGGGCTAGCTTCCTGTGAACAAGCAGTTTGTCAACGTGCTATTGTCTATATTGTCAAACTTGTAGAGTAGGGTAACAAATTGCAGAGCACTGTGTGTGGGTATAGAGAAATCAGTGAATGCACACGCTCACCCACAGAGAGAAGCTTCTGCTGTGTGTATGCGTGACATCATGTGTGGCATCATGCGTGGCATCATGCAGGCTCTCAGGGATTGTTGGCACCTAGTGCTTTCTTTGTAGAAAGAAAGGGCGGCAGGGGAGGGGTGTGAGGAAACTTACTTTCCATATATTCTTTTTTAATCTTTTCATTTTCAGTGTCTTACTCCTTCAAAAATAAATACTTTAGACACCACGCAAGGCAGACTATGAATCGGATTCCAGTCTATTATGTTGGGTTTTTCCTAGATGTATGTGAAGAATTATTGTAGTTCACCTCTGGTTTTGCTTTCTAGGACGTTGCTGGCATTAGGATGTCACGTGGGAATATCAGATGAACATGGTGAGGAAAAGGTGAAAAAGATGAAACTACCCAAGAAGTAAGTTGTCTAAGAGTGAGTAGTCTATGTGATGATTTAGTCTGAAAATTCTTGATTGAGACCCACATGTTGTGCTTATACTTAAGCTATAAAATTCGTATTTAATATTATAAAAAATTGCTGTATTGGGGGCTACAGCAAGTTTACGATGAGAGATCACTTTGCACAGAGAGGAAACAGAGCTCAAAGACCATTTGGATCTATCTGTATAATTGTAAAATGCATCCTAATTTTATTTGCTTTTGCATAGAATGTGTTTTAGGGAGAATTATTTTTATTTTAAAGTGAAAATTGAAGCAGTTAGTGGGAGAAGTGGGTTCCTCCCAGTTTTGGGGCTGTGGGTGGGGACTGTCGTGGAGTGTCAGAAGTGTGGGTGGTAGTTGGGGCGTTCAGACTTTTTAGAAACAAAACCAAGAAGTCCGACAGTGGGAGAAATGTGTGCTTTGTCTTTTTCCTCTTTTAATTTCCACATTGAAATCAATTCTTGTACATTTGTGTTTTAGAGCGGGGTTTTTGAATATGCTCCTTTCTGTGGAAATGTCAACCCAGTGTTCATTTTTAGTAGACGTGCTTCCAGCAAAACCTGTTCTAATACCTGTTCCAAGGCACTTGAAGGGCTGATTTGGTTTGAAATCTACAGCTGGCGTCACTGAATTTGGGCATCATTTTTTCATGCTTACTGAGTATCTTTCACACCATGGTGACTTCCCGGCTTCATTTAACTTGATTCATACTAAACCAGCAAACTTGAGAGAGAAGAGAGGCTGGGGGAAAAAAAAAAGGAAGAAGAGGAAAGCCTTGATGCTTGGTGTTCTTGGTGTTTGGCCACGTTTAGTTGCGACACCTGAACTCACTGGTTCTTTCAGTGATATGACACAGAACTTCTTTTTTTTTTCAAGGTTTCATTAGAATATCTGTTTAAGAGAAGTGTGGGGCGGGGGGATGATACCCAAAACTGAATTGCTGCTTAACATGACGATCAGTGGGGAAAAGTGCGATCCACTATTGACATATTTGGTAATTTGATGTAAATGAAGCTAGCTGTGTACTGGCTTTGTTTACTTGTTTGTTTCCAGGAAAAGAGATAAAAAGTGGTAAGAAGGAAGGAAACTCCACAGTCTCTATAGTATTTCTAACCTAATCAATTAAACTTTATCACCTTTTGTATTGTATCAGAATGCTACTACGAACTAATAGTCACTGTCAAACTTGGATAATTTGAAAAGTGAACGTGTTGAATATGGTCATTTAATTCCCTGGATATTCCTCAGAAGTAAAATTTGCAAGGTGACTGTTGGGAAGTCAGGATAGATGTGGGCAGGGTGAAGACCTGGGTCTTGCTTGCTCTGCAGATTTACAACCAAACCGCGGATAATAGAGACAGTGACAGATGACTATTGTATGGTTAAGAGCAGGTGGAGAGAAAGGTGGATTGTGTGTGGAGCGTCACTGGGCATGCCGATCCATGCGGGGGGCGGGAGGCGCCATACTGCCCTTCTGGGGGCTTGGTAATTCAAGAACAGGTACCACGCCTGCTCCTCCAAACCTGCTGGCGTCAGGGAGGAGGCTGCACAGTGACTCCCAGAGCACAGCTCTGAAGCCCTCCAGTGGTCTCGGCGCGGTGCGGTACCTATCAGGATGCGCCATGCCTTCCCTGTGAGCACAGGTGGAGTCTAGCCTGCAGGGAGAGCCAGACCAGATTGCTTTACAGACAAAGCTAACTTTTGTTGGCTGTGGTTGTGACTGTGGTATTTAAAGTAGTCAAAAAAAAAAATGATTTTCTGCCTAGACCATTCTATCCTCCCTATCATGAAGGCCAGAAGGAAGACCCCCCAACAAATGCTTCAGCGAGGACACCTGCGGAGGGAACTCCTGTGTTGTTAGAATGATAGCAAGGACACAGAACAACCCCACTTCAATAACGATGTTTAACTTAAAGAAAAAGACCCCCAACAAGTGCAGCAGAGGGTGCGGAGAGGGAGGAACCCTGCTACGCTGTCGGTGGGAGGCTGGCGCGCCGCTTTGGCAAATGCTCTGAACGCATCCTCAGAACTCAGGATGGTGGCACCATGTAACCCGCGCCCCAGGCCTGGACACCTCCCTGGCAAATATGAGGCCGTTCCCTCAAACCATGGTGTGCTTCACATTTGCCATACCAAGGGCATAAACTTACGTGTACGTCGGTAGACAGCTGGATCAAGAAAATGTGTTGTGTCCACACTACGGACATTACTCAGCCTTGAGGAAAGGCACAGTGTTGCCATGTACAGCAAGATGGAAGGAATTTGGGAAATACGTGTAGCCACGTAATTCAGAAAGACCAAGACAATGGACATTCATATCGAGGATAATTTGGCAAAGCAAGGTAGTTCTAGAAGTTAGTGTACACTAGTAAATGAAGGGAAGTTTCTGAGGTTGAGAGGGAAGGAGAGGGAGAGAGGGTTGAAAGTGTATAAGGCATGGATGTGGGGAAATTAAAAAAAAAATATTGAGCTTTTCCTTCCCAATGTTCCTATTTGTAAAATATAAATCCCATGCGTTTTCTCTACCTAAAAACAAAACTAAAAAATATATTGTTAATTACTCAACCATACAGAGTTCTAATTTAAAATAGAACAAGATTTCATGTCTATAAATATAGCTTCTGTATGTAAATTGAGTGACATAAGGCAGTAATTAGCCATAATTGTTGCAATTGCCAGACCAATCTAATCTACTTCAACAAAACAAAATATTTCCAAAACTTTTTGGTATACATAAATCATTTATAAATTGTGAGATATATTATAATGATAGCGTGTGTATAGGGCTAATTAAGTAAACACAATTTATTCATCATTAGAAACAATCGCTGCAATTCATTGATTCATTGATTCAGTGACTTTCATTGAAAGCCCTACCACAGATGAGCATCGTTCTCGATTCCAGGGATCGCTTGGCAGCCAAGAATTCCCATGTTGAAGAAATTTACCTTGTAATGATGATACTCATAGCCCAGAATAAGTAGAAGGAGAAATGTGACTTGTAGCTTGGTCTTAAGGAACATTTTCTCATGTCGTGATAGTTTAAGTTAACATAATTACTGGTGAATTTTCATTCGTATTGCATCCAAGAAGAATGTTTGAGATGAAGATGCATGTAGCTTTGAATTCACTGGGCTAATAAAAGTAATTCTTTCCAACACTTAGGGCTCAAAGGCTGTTATAGGACTTAGCCTCCAAGCACACTTGGTTTGGAGCACATAGGGGTACAAGAGAAGCAGTTTTAAAAGAGGCTTTGCACCAACTTAGTAGTTAAAGAAAATGAGCAACTCATCGGTCTGTGCTTCTGAGGGAACGGAGTAGTTCCCTCACCCTTATATGTGTGTGATGAGATTTTTATATTTTCAATTTTTTTTGATAGACTTTTTTTTTCTTTATTAAAAAAGTTTATTTTTACATCATTTTGCACATTTTTTTTTCCATCTCAATTGTAATCCCCGCGGGTTTCCCATCACCAAATCACCCCTATGCCACCACCATAGTCCCATGTATTTCCCCCCCCCCGTTTTTGATCCCATTCCCCACTCCACCCCCACAGAATGTCTCTGGTATATGGTTGTTCATTATTTTTGTTATTTTCTCGCCTGGTCCATTATACTCCTGCTATGAGTGAAACCATCCGGTATTTTTCTTTCTCTTTCTGGCTTATCTCACTAAGCATGATCTTTTCCAGCTCCATCCAAGTTGCTGCAAAAGACATGTGTTTCTCTTTTTTGGTTGCTGAGTAATATTCCATTGTATATATGTACCACATCTTTCTAATCCAGTCATCTACTTTTGGGCATTTGGGCTGCTTCCATGTTTTTCCAATTGTAAATAAAGCAGCAATAAACATGGGGGTACAAGTATCATTTTCAATCAGTGTTTTTGTGTCTTTTGGGTAGATACCTAGGAGTGGGATTGCTGGGTCATAGGGAAGCTCCATGTTTAGCAGTTTGAGGAACCTCCAAACAGTTTTCCATAGTGGTTGTACTAGTTTGCATTTATATTTTCAATTTTATATTCTTCCAAAAGACTAAAATTTATGGTCATTTCGTATCTTCTCTCTACAGCAGAGAGTGTAGTGGTAGTTTCTGGCAAGCATGCCCCCAAATCTGGGCCTTAATGGCATTTTAGATGACTGTATACCTGGATTTCCTAGTCTCTATCTTAGAGAATTCCAAAATGATGAAATTATAGATGACAAGCAGGGAGTAATTTATACGTGCATTAACATTTCCCTGTAGAGTAGTGAACTCTACAGGGCTGACAGGTACACAGACTTATGAGTTTAATATTATATTAATATAACATTGAAATGTTGGAGAAAAATGAGAATTTCACGAGAAAAGAAATACATCAAGTTTTCTAATTAGTTGATTACCAATATTTTGATTCTACTACACAAAATCCTCCACTATTAGGTACATAAACTTTCACGAGTCTGTCTCAACTTAACAGGTGTTGGTTTCATTTGTTTAATGGTCATGAAAGTGAAAACAGAGGTTGTGCAGGCTTCCCACCTGCTGTGTTATTAGCTTGGGTGGAAGGGACCCATGTTTGCTAACTAGTGTATGAACTCATGATGGTTGCCACTGTGGTTTCAGGAATTAAAATTAGGTGGGACCATAAAATACGATTATAATACCGAGCTTTTAGGCCCTTTTTCGGACAGACTGACTCTATGTTCCTGCTGTGGCTGTGTAGTTACCAGCTGACGAGTGGATACAAGCCCGCCCCCATGGACCTGAGCTTCATCAAACTCACCCCATCCCAGGAGGCAATGGTGGACAAGCTGGCAGAGAACGCTCACAACGTGTGGGCCCGGGATCGGATCCGCCAGGGCTGGACCTACGGCATCCAGCAGGTGTGTAGACGGCTGGAATCATGCTGGAAACTAGCATCATCTATAGCCGGAGAGGTTGAATAATGTACAACTCCTATAGAGATATGTTTAAAGTAAGGGTTCCCTTTGATTTGATTTTTAGTGGAATATGTTTAAGTGAAGTAATAGTAGAACACCCCATCTGCACCCACCACGTTACCCATAATCCTCCACCACCATCCACTGGCTTCCTTCTCTCTTGTTCTTGACATGCCTCACCCTCTCCCTTCTGGATGCCCCAAGCCTGTAGTCAGTGTTCAAGGGTTTGACTTTAAGCATGTCTTTAACCGACCCTTACTTTGTGTTTTCTATACCCCGCATGTAGACACACCTGGTATTTCTGCTCCTCCTCTGACTTGCACTGAGCTTTTTCCCTCCCAGCTCCACTCAGTGCTACTGTGAATGCCACGGTTGTTTCTGTTTTGGTTGCTGAATAATATTCCAGTGTCTTATCTTTGATCTCTTCACCTGCTTTCTGTAGAATGTTTCCCTAATTTGGCTATTGCAAATAGCATTGCAAGAGATATGGGATGTGAGTTTCCTTTCATATGAAGTGTTTTTGAATTTTGGGGGTGGATGCCTCTGAGCGGGGTTACTGGCTGTGTGATGGACCCATTTGTAAGTTTTGAAATCCCTCCATGTGCTCTCCGTAAGTGCTGGGCCAGCCTGGACTCCCACAGCAGGGAAATTCCCCTTTCTGTCTCTTTCACCAGCACTTGCCGTTCTGCTCCTCCCATACGGCCGTTCTCGGAGGTGTGCAATGGCACCTCACTGTGGCCTTTGCATTTCCCTGGGGATAGTGGTGAGGACCGATTTCCGTGTGCCTATATGTTTTCTGGAGAAGTTCGTGTTGAGTTCTATCCTTTTTCTGATTGAGCTATTTTTCTTCCCTTTGAGTTGCATAAGCCGTTATAGGTCTTGGATATGGGTCTCTTGTCAGATGTGTGATGTGCGAATATTTCCTACTGTTCAGCCAGAAGCGTTTTACTTTAATGTGGTCCCAGCTGTTCTCTTTTGTTTTTTCTTACTGTTGGGGAAAGAATTCCTAAAGATGTTACTGTAGCTTATATCAAGAAGTATTTTGCCTCTGTTTTCTTGTATGTATGTTATGGTTTAAGGTCTCATGTACAAGTCATCCATTTTGAACTGATTGCTCTGTATGGTGTGAGGTAGTGGTCTGGTTTCCTTCTTTGGCCTGCAGCTCTCCAGTTTATTGAACGGTTTTCCTTGGTCCAGTGTATGTTCTTGGTCCCTGTCACAGGTAACTGCCCATGCAGGTGTGGGTTTATCCAGTGCTCCTGACTCTACTCCACTGGTCCATGAATCTGTTTTTGTTCTAGTACCAGGCTGTTTTAATGTACGCATGTACTGAAACACCCGTGTAATGCTAGGATGAAGAAGCCAGTGACTATAGCTGTGTTAACAGTGAGTTACTCTGTGAATTTTATTAGAGCAGTGATTTATAACATGTTTATGTGGCTTTTCACTCTCTGAGATTGTATTAAGGAGAAACGTTGGAAAGAAGACAAGATTGAGATAAAATAATCGTGAGGTTCAGAATTGCAGAATCCATCCACTTTTTGGTCTCACAAAAGGGGATACGAAGATGCATCACATGTGACATAGCATCCTCCTTGGGGCAGCACATCTGTTCAGTACAGTGTAGCATCATGATATCGAGAAGGGGAGTAAGGGCTACAAACAGCCTTGTGTCAGTTCGATCATGTGTTGCTACCAGAATTCTGTTAAACTTCATAAAAGATGAGTTTTTAGAATTTTGAAATCCAGGATCTTTTTAATGATCCTGGGGAATGACAATCCTTGAATATCTATTGAGGCCACATAGCAAAGAGTTTAAGAGCAGATTTTAGCTTTGCTGCACTTGCTTTATTAAGATTTATTTATTTATGTGCACAGAACTGGAATGCAGGCCAGAGGTGCAGGGGTGGTAAGAGGGTTCATCAGAGGCAGAGTGGGGAGCAGAACAGGCTGACCGACAAGTACACTGCTGAAGGAGCAGTGGGGAGACAGGAGAGGTCTGCTGGGCCCTGGGGTCACCTCTGGGGTGGGGATCGAACTCGTGCTGGGGTGGCTGTGGACAGCTTCACCGTGTTGTGTTCTAACTGGTTGCACCACCAGCGAGGGCCCTGTTGGGCTGTTTTGATGACTGTGCAACTTTTTTCTCTCCCTAGGATGTGAAGAACAGAAGAAACCCTCGTCTTGTTCCCTACGCCCTTCTTGATGAGCGCACCAAGAAATCCAACAAGGACAGCCTCCGTGAAGCAGTGCGCACGCTGCTGGGGTTTGGCTACCACCTGGAGGCGCCGGATCAAGACCACGGTGAGTCGGTCTTGCCTTGCCCTGCCGGTTGCGTGACGGTGCAGCACGGTCAGTCCTGAGCAGCACATTTAGATCACACTAGCCCACGTAGGCCTTTTGTTTAGCATTCAATGGCCGATTCACAGATTCAACCCGCTGCAGCTGTTGGTTGATTGACTCCTGGATGTGGAACTACATCTTCACTCAAGGGTCAACTGTAGGTCTTTGCCAAATGCATGAATAAAGGAGACAGTTCAAGATAGAGTTCTTTAGTCTAAGTATTAGTTTAGGAAAGTAACTCAGAGCATGTTCCCCCGAATGACACGTAAAGATGAGACCTGTTTCTCAGCAGAGCAGCCCAGGGCTACAGTGATTCTGCAGGAGGAAGAGTGCTTACCTTCTTGAAGATTCTGAGGCAAACAGTGAACTGTCTGAGGCTGATCACCCTCCCCTACCTGCCCCCCGCCCCCCACCTGAGCTCTCCTTCCAAAGAGCAGGTTTGGTTGTTTATGGGAATAAACCTCTAAGAGTCGCTGGTGTTTTCTAAAGCTTAATTGTTTATATTCATAGGTATAGGCAATATTAATTAGTGCAATAGTTGCTTTAAGGAAAACACATTAGAATAGGCAATCAGTAAATATATGTTGAGTAAATGGATTTTTCAAAGTTCTATAGAGATCATATTTCCCTTAAATAATACCTTTCCAGATTATGGTTTCAAGTGACTGACTCCTGAGTCCTTTGCTACTGTGAATTAAGTGGCATGATAGCAGTACCTAAAGTTGTCAAAAATGGAATTAGTACTGTGTGTTGCACTGTAGTGCTCATATTTTTTGATAAAAATTAAATTAAAAATAATGTTCCCCAAGTATCCTCTGATGGCTAATATTTTCAGTGCAGTATCTTTGCACAGGAATCCAGACATTAAATAGTAATAACTTCTCTATTAGTTACAGGGAATGAGCAAGAGAGATAAATATACCTGTTTATCACATACAACAAATGTTTCTAAGACCTTTAAAGTTATTTAGTTCTCCAGTGGGTACGATGGGGATCTATATGCTATGTTCATTTTACAGAAAACAAAGACTCTGACTTCTCTGGCTTTTCCATTGCTAAGTGGTAGATACATGATTCCAGCCCAGCCCCAGGCATTTTTAATTCAAAATTTACTCCTTTTCGTTAAGTCAGTACATGCTTAACATCTCAACAGCTCTTCTATTTGCTGCAAATAAAATTAGATAGCCACCTAATAATCATAGCCATAGGATAACTCCATGTCTATCTTGAACTCCACTTCATATCAGCAAAAACTTGATAGACTCTTGGGAGCCAGAGGGTAGTAGGCTTGTAAGATACTGAACACACATAGTCCTGTCCTCAAAAATAAAAATTATAATCTACACAACCACGGATGGCAACACACAATAAAAGAATTCTAACCCTAGATGTAATAACTGGAAAGCCCTCTGAAGGGCAGCTATCTTAATTTTGATGGAGTCCGCTTGTGATATTTTTCTTCCCTTTACAATTGTATGTTTTAGGTCCTAAGAAATGCTGGGCTATGCAGGGACAAAGATGTTTGTCTTGTGTTTTCTTCCAAATCTTTTATTATTTTAGCTTTTCTTTTTAGGTCTGTGATAGAGTTTGAATTCATTTTCATGTGTGAAGTGAGATTAAGTTTTTGTTTTGTTCATGGGGTTCTCACGCCGCAGCACTTTTAGCTGGGACGGTTTTCCTTTCCCCATATCTGGGGACCTTCCATTAACCTATGTATCAGTCTTTATGCCAATGTCATACTATACTATTATCCCCCTGTCACAAATCTTAAACTCATGTCAAGCAAGTCATCCAGTTTTCTTCTTTCTGAAGTTTCTCCTGTTTTTTTTTTTTTCCACTTCTAAACAAATTAAAATTATGATGTTTTCAATTCAACTTGTCAACTTGATTTTGGATGGATTACAGTGAAATAGACATGCTAGAGCAGTCTTTTTAGGAATTTATTGACTTTCTGGATCTTTCAAAGTGTTACTTGATCTTAACTATTTACACGCACACCAACACGCACACTTTTTCTCATAGTTAAACTTTCAGACACTCCCCCCCATCACCATTCACGGACTGGTGTGAGGAACAATCATAACTACATAATAGTGGCTACCTCTCATTTATCCTCAGGAAACCGGCACGTGATTGAGGACTGGCACCTTAAGGAGACCCGGTGGCCAGCTAGGCCTCCTGGTTGCCAGGGACACTTTTGACAGCACCGTTGCAGACAGCTCATGCCCTAGAGGGTTTATAAGTTTTTGGTTGGCTTGTTTGCCAAACTTTATTTCCATTTAAAGCAGTTGCATTTTTTTTTAAAAGATTTATTTATTTATTCGTACAGAACTGGGGTACAGGCCAGAGATGCGGAGAGTGGAGGGTAGAGTGAGAGGATTCACCAGAGACAGAGTGGGGAGCAGAACAGGCAGATCGACGAAGTACATTGCTGAGGGGAGCAGCGGGCGGGTCAGGAGAGGTCTGCCGCACCATGTGGATCTCCTCCCGGGCAGGCGGGGATTGAACTCATGCGAAAGTGGCTTTAGCTTCTCTGTGCAGTGCTTTAACCCGCTGTGCCACCAGGGAGGGCCCTAAAGCAGTTGCATTTTTAAAAATTGTCTATCATTACTTTTAACAAGTACCTTCAGGGAAGATGATTTGCGTTGTACAAACTGTGAGTCAGGTCACATAAAGATTTGCAGAAGCTTTCATCTGTACTTTCCAAGGAATTGTCAGAAAGTTAAGATGACGGTTATAGGTGAACGAGCTTTGGAGATTTAACTCTGTTCTGCCCCTCCAGCAGCTTCTGGATTGTGACATTTTCTGTATTATGTGAAGGAGGGCGAACTTTCTTGAGGGAATGGATGGGACTAGCCCAGTTAAAACACTACTAAGCTTGGTGACCTCTAGTGGTTTGGCCATTTTCGTTGAATAAACACGTCCCAGATTGTTGCTAGCTTTTAGTTCATTTCCAAAGCTCTGAAAAATGTTGATTTTGATGATTTTTTTTTTCTGTGTGCTCATTGCTTTTATGGAGAAGAGAATTTTTGGATTTCCTTGTTCTGCCATTTCATTCACACTGCAACAAAGATTCAAAATAGCGGGTTTTTTTTGAGCAGGAACAGAGAGCAGGCTGCAAACAGATAAAAACTTACAGAGAAACATGAATGGCCCGACTGAGGTTGGGTACTGTGAGCCAGCAGAGGTGCCTGTCTGTTGTTTGTGTGTGTGCCCAGCCAGCTCGGCAGAGCCAGTGAGGGGAGTGTGATAGAGCAAAGGGTGTGGAAGGAAGGAAGGATGTCACAGAGCAAGCAGTAAGCTAGGTGCGTGTCTTCATGAGAAATGAGGACACTGGAAGGGAGGAAGGATGACAAGATATCTGTGGTTTCTGTATTTAAAACATTTAGAGATGAAACCATCCATTATTAACTGATGTTTCAGTCTTACTGGTGTTGCATGAACAATGAACAGTAAAGCTGTTATATGTCTCACGGTGGTGCATGCCTGCCTTGTGGGAGGGATTCAGTTCACCTGTATACAAAATCCATGATAAATATTAAATTTCAACTGGAAGACTCGGGGGTGGTGGTGGTGGAATTGTTTCTGACTTACATGTTGAAGGGATCAAGATGTCAGCAAGTAGAGACTGGCATGAATGGGACCTCCAGCCAGGGAGAAGATGCGTCTTACTTAACTAGGCATAGGAAGAGCTCAGGGAAGATTGGAAGCCCAGTGAGGCTAAGCCAGAGGCTGTAGGCGAGGAGAAGATAGTAATGGATGAAGGTGGAAGCCTTAGACAAAATAAGGTCTACCGTAAAAGTGCCTCTGAAAATACGGGCAAGCTTGTGTGAGCAGTTTCCGGCCAGGCAGTTTTAAAGCAAAACCTTGCAGTGTGATCACAGTTTACAGTAGCAACATCACCATGGCAACAGTGGGAAGGAACAGATGGGGGCACAGTGATGGGCGATAGAACGCCTAACTGAGAGAGTTCAGAACCAGGATGGCTAAAACGGGAGAGTTTGTGGAATAAAGCCGAATAAGTCTGGTGATCACTAAGACTTAAACCAGGGATTCGGAACTTGCTACAGTGCTCTCGCGGGCATTAAACAACATTAAGGGCAAGGAAATTTTAATAAACTCTAATCTAATCCTGTGTAATGAATCAGGATTGTGATTTCTTCCCTGTCAAAGAACATAATTTTCCAGATTGAATAGAATTTAGTATTTGAGTTTTACCATCTTTGGAAAGTTAGTCTAAGTAATATATTTTTTAAAGGTTTGATAAAGTAATTCTTATTCATCCAAAGATTTTATCAAGGTTTAGATTGCCTGATTAGAAATTATACCAGGAGATGAAAAGGAGCACCGGTCACTATCAATAACCGTTCAGTTATACGCAAATACCTAGACTTGTACACCCTGTCAGAGAATAACCTTCCTTCCTTCATAGTGAGTTATGATTTGTAATTATGACACATAGTCTGTCCTGCCTGCCCGCTCCTGGGCTCTGTTTAAATGTCTCTGGATTGTTGCGCAGCGTGTGCAGTATCTGAAGTCCTCCTTGGCCTGTTGCTGTGTGTGGCGCTCTGCCGGAGTCCACGGAGGTGTTGGTGTTACAGAACTGTGTCATACGTTGCCCTTAGTATTGAGGTGGTTGTCCAAGGCACAGATCTTGCATTTCTTCTTCATGAGTCGAAGTTCTTCAGCCTTCATTAAGCATATTTGAAATAGATAAGCTAAGTGTTCATTTTTAATATCATCTATCATTATATACTTTATACTATAAAATGGCATTATGGCATAGACAGACGTGAGCTAACATAGCATCTACACGCAGGTGAGTATGACTGATGGCGTGGAGTGGAGTGTGAATGAGTGTGAATGCCAGTGTGTAAAACCAAGTGAAGCATAACAGCTGCATCTGGGCCAAACCTGTGCCTTGGATGGTGGTGCTGCCTGCCAGTTAGTCACCCGGCTCCTCTGTGCTTAACTCAAAGCTTAACTGAACCTTCGCGATGCCAGCTCAGGGGACCCTGGGCCCCCCTGCGACTTCCCGGGCTGACACTCTCGTGACCAGCCCAGCTCCAGGTTCTTTGGGCCGGGGTGGCCTCTCTGGAACCGCCTCATTCCTACAGCTGCACGCTGTATCCTTCACGCCACACTGATCCTGATAGTGAATGCGACTGGCCCTTTTATTTGTCCCCCCAAATCCTAAACATCCCATTTGTACGTGCAGCACATTCGAATGCGGGCGTGAGGGCTGTGTGGGGTGGTGGAGAGTTTCCCCTGAGTCATCCTGTCCGGGAACTCTGGCAGTGGTTACTGCGCCCTGCTTTTACCTCTTTCTCCGCTGCTTTCTTTCTGTCCCCTTCCTTTAATTCCCGGCGGCTTCCTGCCTCTTCTCTCAGCCACCTGCTCATCTCCCCAGAGCAGTAGCATGTTTACTGTCTTTTCCACTCTTGCCTCCCAGCTCATCTCAGGTCGTACCAAATCACCGAGGAGCTGGTAGGTATTTTTTCCCCTGCAGAAAGATAGTTTTTTCCTGAAAAGGGGCTCATGGAGGAGCCACCTCTCCCCCTACAGCCTACTGAGGCTTAACAGCAGCCCTTTCGCAGGCCACTGACC
Source organism: Condylura cristata (assembly GCF_000260355.1). NCBI lineage: Eukaryota > Metazoa > Chordata > Mammalia > Eulipotyphla > Talpidae > Condylura > Condylura cristata. The sequence goes on from NW_004567130.1 coordinate 19,321,356, forward strand.
AGGTGGCTCCCTCGGACAGCGGCTGATCCTCTGGATGACCATGCAGAATGGGAGCCAGGGCAGGACACAGGCACTGTATGGCCTCCTGGAGGTCTGCTTCGTGGAGGGACACTCTCGCTCCTTCTTCAGTTTCCGGGCCACCCACTGACCACCATCTCTTTAAATCACAGCTGCCAGAGCTGAAGTGTGTAGCGGCACAGGAGAAAGGTTCCGCATCTTCCGTGCCGAGAAAACCTACGCTGTGAAGGCGGGCAGGTGGTATTTCGAGTTCGAGGCTGTCACCGCAGGGGACATGAGAGTGGGTTGGAGCAGGCCGGGCTGCCAGCCTGACCAGGAGCTTGGCTCAGATGAACGTGCCTTTGCTTTTGATGGCTTCAAGGTGAGTGGACTTGGAGGTGCCCGGCACCATGGTGCGGTGAGCTGTGGGTCCCATGTCAGCAGTGTGGGGTGGGGTCCCGCACTGCCCACCGCATCTCCCGGTCGCCTTTTCGGCAGACAATTATATCCGTATTTTCCAGAGTGCAAACGCACCAAAAGAGGCCTTAGTGCGGTTTTTGATTTGCAGCCTCAAAACATTACCCCTCCTGGAACACACAGTGAAATGCAACAGCTTTTCAAATATCCAAAAAGATGCATCATGGTTGTCTGTCAAAAATGTTAAGAATGCAGCTCAGCAAAAACATATATGCACCTTGGCCGCACTTCCGTAGAGGGCGTCGGGTAGAGGGCGTCCTGTAGAGGGCGTTCTCTTCAAGACAATTCGAGGGCGTCCTGTAGAGGGCGTTCTCTTCAAGACAATTCTTAACTTGGACATATTTAAATAGCCACAGGAGTCTTAAGGCAATGGAATTACAAAAGTTTTATTTTTGACAGTATTGGTCACTTTTCTTTCTGAAGCTGAGTAAAGCTGATCGAGTGATTGTTTTGTTTTTATATAGTCGATAAAGGGTTAAAGCTTATTCCAACTATTTTACAACTTTAAAAGTATGTACCTCTGACACCTGTCTTATTTTTAATTTTCTGACTTAGTTCCATGAATTTTCCTCTTTATATATGAGGGGGGGGAAATGTTATTTTCAGTTTAAGCCATGGGAGTAAGTAAGGACTTATGGAAAAATAATTGTTTTGGAGGAAAAATCTATAGTTTAGAAATCCATATTATATCTTCTAGGGTAACTGACCCACTTTGTGAAACATCACACTTCCTGAATCAGGTTTTTTTTTACTTCAGATGGGAAAACTTATCTTTTGATACCTTAGCTAAATATTTTCTAAAAAATATTTTAACATGTTACACTTGAAAAAAAAAATCCTACCGTTATTTTCTGTTGGTGACTTTGTCTCTGTAGATAAGTTCGTATTAATGGGGTGTTTCAGGGAAAAGTTACAAACAATTATTTGACAGAATATTAATATTACTAATTTTCTACCTATACTTTAGTAGAATACTCTTAAAGAATCAAAAGTCACCTTTATCAAAACGGTTTCAAATGTACTTTTCAGATTTCTTCTGTACATGCAATACAGTGTTGCCATCTAGATCTCAGATATTTAGCAGCTATCTCAAGACTATTTTCAAGCTTCCTCTGAAACATTTTTGGTTTTAGTATTCAGTGAGATGCTTCTACAGTTCTATTGTGTTAAAGTTCCAGTGCTCTCGGTTCCAAGAAACGGCATTTTATTTGGATATTGATGGACATCGAAACAGCTTTCACTGGCCCATTTCTAGCTGGTTCCAGGCCCATCGCCCCGTCTTCTGGGCCCGGCCGTCCCCACTCCCTAGAGTACCTGCATGCAATGTTTCTTTCTTCAGAAGTAGGTGGGAGTAGTGGTGACTCAAAGTCACGACTCAAAGTGGGTGACTCAAAGTCACGACTGGGCGCGTGGGACTTCCTGGGGTCCAGCATCACACCCGAGGGAGCTGAAGCCCCAGCGCCTCCCTGGCTATGCGAGCTGCACCCCGAGGTGCCGGAGGCTCCTCCCCGCATGACAGCCGAAGGCCTGGGGGTGCGGGAGGTGGGTCCCCTCCCGGGTCCTCTGTGCCACTGACTCTCGTTTGCCCAGGCCCAGCGGTGGCACCAAGGCAACGAGCACTACGGGCGCGCCTGGCAGGCGGGCGACGTCGTGGGCTGCATGGTGGACGTGACGGAGCGCGCCATGATGTTCACGCTGAACGGGGAGATCCTGCTGGACGACTCGGGCTCGGAGCTGGCCTTCAAAGACTTCGACGCGGGCGACGGTGAGTGCAGGCTGCTCTGGCGAGACTGACGCCCGCTCCTGCCACGAGCGTGGCTTTGTGAGTGTGAAGAAGGTAAACGGCAGGCGGGAGGAGGCCGCAGATGCTCCACGCCCGCTTGATGTCCCTCAGGGCCCCTGAAGCCTTTCGGCTCAGTTACTCGACAGACATGTAAGGAGAACCTGCGTGTGTCAGACTGCTGGATGCGGAGTGGAGAAAGGGGGATCCAGCTTTGTCCTTTCTGCGTGTGGAGTAGGTGTGGCCGGGCGCCAGCAGGGGCAGCGTCTGTCCAGTGGATGAGTGCTGCAGTAAAGACGTGCGGAAGCCTCCATGAAGATACTGTACTGGGCCTCCCTGGGGTGCAGCTGGTCACAGCGCAGCACCGTGAAGCTGTCCACAGCCCCTGCAGCACGAGTCCGTCCCCGGCCAGGGAGCACGGCAGGTCCCCCGTCTCCCTGCTGCTCCCTTCAGCAGTGGGTTTCAGTCCATCTGCCTGTTCTGCTCCCCACTCTGTCTCTGGGGCATCCTCTCACCCCCTTCACCTCTGGGCCGTACCCCAGTTCTATATAAATAAATAATTTTTTAAAATAAATTACCAACAATGGAAGATACTATACTATTTTTTTTTTAAGTTTTATGTATTTATACACACAGAACTGGGGTACAGGCTAGAGGTGCAGGGGGTGAGAGGACTCACCAGAGACAGAGTGGGGAGCAGGAAAGGCCGACTGAGGAAGCACACTGCTGATGGGAGCAACGGGCGGGTCAGGAGAGGTGTGCTGCACCCTGGGGGTCACCCCCTGGCTGGGGATTGAACTTTTGCCACAGTGTCTGGCCATAGCATGACAGCACTGAGACTTTAACCCTTGAGCCCCCAGGAGGCCCTGAAATAGTATCTTCATCAGTATAAATTGTTTCTCGATCACACTGAGTCTTTGAAGGATTGATGGGATCATCTCGCTGCCTCATCGATGGCAGGGGATCCACAGCCATTTGCTTAGTTCCATGAGGCCAGGGTCCTTGTATCAAGATGAGGGAAGGGCCTTTCTAGAAAGTCAGATTTCTTCCCTAAATAGGGGCTGCGATGTCCCTTAGTAACCACAGACCTTAATATTTATATGTTAACTGGACGAGAAAAGAAACAGCTGAGATGCACTGATCTTGGTAGAAGAGACTCTGTTCCCACCCGGCTCCCCCAGAGGGTGTTCGTGGCCAAGAAAAATAATTCTTGAGCTGCTAGAGTGGAACTTTCAGAACGTAAAAGCTATTTTTGTCTTTGTCGCAAATACCCTTTTAGGATTCTCTTCCATTTGGCTTTTTGTTGTTATTGTTTAAATCTCTTCAGACTTTGTCTAGTTAAAACAAATAGATTAAATGAGTCTTTGTTTCCCAAAGCTTCCTCTGGCTCTAGTGACAGCCAGCCAACATGTCAGGAAAGTGCAACAGCAACCCCTGCAAGCTTTTCTGTGGATTTTCCTGGTCTCTGCTCACCATGGACAGATAACCACTGAGGAAGGGGGTCTGGGAAGGAGGCGGCGAGGGGCTGCAGGCCCTGGCCAGAGGCAGCATTGTGAGGGGCTTCCACTCCCTTCCACTCCGACAGGACACACCTGGTGTGACCAACTCCTCTAACTGTAGGCAGAGCTGGGGCTACGAGGGGGTGATTTGTGTGATTAGGTTACTGTTAGTCACCCCTGAGCTCCTCAAATGCAGGTCAGCCATCTATGTGATCTAATCACATGAGCCCTCAAGAGTGATGAGTCATGTCCTGAGGCCCAGAGCCATAGCATCAGCTAAAAATCAACAAGATTGTGGAACAGAGTGCTGTGGTGTGGAGCAGGTCACCTGGCGGGATCCATGGGGGATCGCCAGGGGCCGAGAACAGCTTCTGACTGAAAACTGGCCAGAGAGTGGAGGCTTCCATCCTACAACACAACAATTGGGACTCTTGTGTAAGGACCAGCGCTCAGATCCGGCACAGCTGCAGCCAATAGCTTGATTTTCTCCTCGTGAGACTTACTGCGAGAAGCCAGCCACGCTCCACCTGGGCTTCTCACTCAGAGAACTCAGATCATGAGTGTTTTAAACAGACAAGTTCAACTAGATATGGAGAATAATACCCTGGGGAAGGGGCTTTTATTTTGGCTCATCTGCAGCGTTAGCCTTTGTAAGACTGTTACGTCCACACATAGCACCTGTCTACTCAGAATAAAGAACAGACGCTCTGTCTTGTCAACAGGGCTGGCTCAAGCTTTCTTCTTCAGAAATCTTTTTGTAAGTATGCATGCACACACACACATGCCCACGTATAGCTAACAGATGAGAGTCATTCTTAGCACAAGCTATGTTGCCTGTAATGTAGCTGAAGTTGTAACACTTCAGATTTTACTCAGAGAGGTCTGATAGTCAAGATACCATACCAACGCCATAGCAAGAAACTGCAAGTGATTTTTCCTAACTCATCATGGTCCAGTTTATTAACTAGAGTCAGAGATTTTTGTATGTTGAGTTTGGAACTAAAGCTTAAACAAATTAGCAATAATTTTTACATGGATCACCCCTCAAGGTACTAATTTAGGTGTCTGGTGGAGGTGATTCTTACTGCGTTATCAGGTAGGGAGGGGAATCAGGGTTAGCTGAAATGGAAATAATTACAGTTTCTCACTTGCTTTAATAGCCAATGTAATTATGTCTGTGAGTACTATCTGTGGCAATAAAAAATAAAGCATTTTGATGATGTTAAACTACACCCTCTCAGGCATGGCACAGACACAGAGGCAGGCTAGTTTCTGCAGGATTTAGAGGTGCCATCTTCATAACATCGTTTAGTACTTTAGTGACCACAGTATGTTTCTGTGCTAAAACATAGTTTAAGCCTGTCCTATGTCACTGTTCAAACGTTTAAGAGGATAAGAAAAAGAAATGGGAACTGGTAAGATCTAGAATAAAGGGACTACCATTACTTGCAGATAGAATATGTGTTATGTAAAGAAGACACTGAAGTGTGTATGTGCACAACTAGAAATGATTGAAGCTATCAGTGAGGTATCATTTCCAGACTAGCAGTAAACCCAGAAAGTAAAATTAAAGAGAGGACGCTATTTATAGTAATATCAAGTAGTTTCAGCTAAACTTTTACAGCGGATCTAAGTTCCCTTTGAGTGAAAATTATTCAACTTTATCGAGAGGTTATTAACTTACAGAATCCTGATGAGGAGATGTAACATATGTTGTGAACTGAACTTGATGAGGACACAAAGGATGTGTGAAGGGAAAGGGGTCATTGTCTTCAGAGCTGGTGTTGGGAAGAATTCACACGCACTTGCAAAGAATGGTTGAACCTTGCTCCAACTTCAGACAGCACACAAAAGTCAACTCAAAATGAATTAACGCCTTAACAGTAAGACCCCAATCAACAAAACTCCAAGAAGAAAACAGGGGAAAGTTTGTGGTTCACATATCATCTAGCCTAGTTAGCCAGCTAAAGAAGAATGTCAGCATTTGACTCCCAGATATCAGCTAGGAATGAGTCACAGTTTTTATTTGCTCTGTGTTGTCTTTTCTAACTTATTAAGGATAATTTATTCCTTAAAGAAAGCTCATGGCAATTTCCACAGATGATTGCTAATTATCACTAATTTCAGGAGGAAAAATATGTATGTATGCTCAAGCTACCCCATGTATAAACTTATTTATACGAAGCGCCGAATTCCCCTGAAGTCACGTTAGTAGTTTACGTGACTAGACCCTAGCTCCGTAAGGCGTCCCCCCTTTATTTGCTCTTTGATTTGGCGGGTACTTTCTCTACTCCCTCTTCACTGTCACATAGTATAAACTTCAGGTTCCATCACGAAATACAAATATTATAGTCCAAATTTAGGTAACTAAGCTTTAATTTGAGAAAAGGAAGACAAAACAGTAATAGTCAAACTCAAAATGCAACAGAAAAGACAAAGGAACAGGAGTGAAAATAGGCGGATGCTGTCATTTACCTCACACCTTGATGTCTAGAGGACGTGGCGCAGAGAATTTCCTCTGACACTCACCTTGTCCTCCACATTTCTCCGAAAGAGCCACCTAGGGCAGGAGCTGATGCGCGCCACTGTGACGGTGACTGTACTTTCACGTTCGCTGAGGGTTTGCGCTCTAAAGGGACGGAGTCTCAGCTCGTCCTCCTTAGAAGCCTTGTTGAAATATCGAGTGCAATTCCGTGTAGAGCAAAAGCCACACCCCAATCCAGGAGCCCCGTGCGGGGCCTTCAGTCTTTTACTTTGGGGGTGTTTGGTGGTGAGTCCAGCAGTCCCTGGGCCGGGCACTTCTCCACGCCTCTGGTCAGGGGCTGGACTCGTCGCACTGAATCCCCACGTTGAAGCCGGAGGGGACTGCAGTTGGGCCTTTCAAAAGGCAGAAGAGGCTAGAGGAGACTGTGAGGGTGGCGGCGAGCCCAGACTGGCTGGGTCTGCACACAGTGAAGGAGCCCCAGGGACGTGAGTGCCAGGTGAGGGCGCACAGACAGCCGACTGCCAGGGGAGACCTCGGGGAAACCGAGCCGCTGACCCCTTGACCGGAATGTCCTGTCTCCAGAGCCATCACAGTAAATTCTTTGACTGAAGACAATCAGCCTGTTGTAGTCTTTTAAAACAGGAAATAGTTTCTATTTTTTTTGTCCTTTAAAAAATTATATATATATACATACATACACACATATATATATAATTATATACACATATATAATTTTATATATATATATATTTGCATCATTCTTCATTATGTACATTCTTGTGGGTTTTTTTTTTTAAGATTTATTTATTATGCATACAGAACTGGGGTATAAGCCAGAGGTGCAGGGGCGGTAACAGGATTCACCAGAGACAGAGTAGGGAGCAGGACAGGCAGGTCGATGAAGTACACTGCTGAGGGAGCAGCGGGTGAGTCAGGAGAGGTCTGCCATGCCCTGTGGGTCACATCCGGGGCAGGGAATCGAACTCGCACTGAAGCAACTGAGGCCAGCTTGCAGTGCTGCATCCTCATCCTGTTGCGCCACCAAGGAGGGCCTATTTTTGAGTTTTTTTTTTATTATTATTTTTTTTAATGGCAGCTCCAGCAAGCTAACACACCATCTACCCCCCTGCACGTCCACCACTAATCTAGTTACTGAGTAACTCTGGTGGGCAGAGATATTCATGTTTGAACCGCTTACCTACCTTAATGTAATACAAGTGAGAGTGTCATTTCAAAGATCTCGCCAGATGGTGAACGCAGCTATGTTGTCTGGAGATTACCTGCGTGTTACAATAAGCCGGGGTACAAGCCTCGTGTTACTTAAATGCCTCATTATACAGGAGATTTTTCAAACTTGTCAGCACTCTGTAAGTAAAGATTACCTCAGGACCCTCGGGTTTTGCAACTGTGACAATAATAATTAAACTCAGAAATGGTGCTTTTGCCACGTGAGAGCACAGGGAGAAAACGGAATTCCTGGTGCTGACAGTGCCGTGTGATTTTTTTCCATGGGGGAAAAACGGGAGCCTATATTTGTAATTAAAACAAGCACTGTGGGCCCTCGCTGGTGTTGTCTAATGGACATGTTATACGCGGGGTGAATTGTGAAATGTGTGGTATAGTCAGTGAAGGTCAGTTTCTGTTTAGCTTACACTGACCAGTTAGTTGACAGATAGAATTTATGTATTAATGAAAACAATAAATCAGAAATGTGTTGCATCTATTATATGTATTTGTTGCAAATAGGTGGTTTTGCATATAGTGAATGTATGTTTGAGGAACTAGAATCTTGGGACTATTAATGAATCTCTCTCTGATTGATGAAGAGAAAAATGTAGCATTAAAATGGTTTGCAGGGTCAAAAATAATAATCCTACCGATCTTTATTATTTGGAATGAAGCCAGAGCCAGGAGGACAGTAAGGGGTGTCTCTGTCATGCCACAGCTGGCTCTATACAATCCACGATGGGAGATGCTCCTGCTTCATGGTAACTTCCCTGAGTCCACTTACTAATTCACTTTCTGGGCCAAAATGTAATAGAGGCAAAACATTTCTGAAACCCAGGTCTAGAATGGATTCTTTTTTTTTTTTTAAGATTTATTTATTCGTACAGAACTGGGGTACAGGCCAGAGATGCGGAGGGTGAGAGTATTCACCAGAGACAGAATGGGGTACAGAACAGGCAGAATGACAAAGTACACTGCTGAGGGAAGCAGCGGGCGGGTCAGGAGAGGTCTGCCGCACCATGTAGTCACCTCCGGGGCAGGCGGGGATGGAGCTCATGCGGAAGTGGCTTAAGCTTCTTTGTGCTGCGCTTTAACCCGCTGCACCACCAGGGAGGGCCCTAGAATGGATTCTTAAAGTAATTTTTCTTGTATGGGTCTGGACAAATAATTGTCTTCATGTCCCTGAATGATAGTATTGGACACGATCCCTGGATGCCTCTTCCATTTCTATAGAGCCCACATATCTAAAGCAAATGCATTGTTTTAATATTCCTTTCTGCATTCTTGATTCAAATTCTGGTTTCCCATTTAATCAGCTGTAGGACCCTAGACAAGTGATTTAACATCACTTCGCTTACCTTCAAAAAAATTGTAGCTGGTGTTTAATATAAGTGAGAAAGTTTTTATATACCTGGCACAGTGTAGGTCTCCAGTCACCCTCTTCTGATCAAATAATTTACATTTATATTTTATTATAATATTGGCCATTTTATCTGCTTTTGCAGATAGGGTTATACGTGTGAATTCCTATCTGTATCTCAGAAATTTCAAGGCCTGAGACCGTATGTTCTTATGACAAGCTGGTAGACTTGTGATCTGCTTCCTCTTCTTTTTGTCTTCGCCCCAGTCGGGGATTTCTCGCCAGCGTCACGCTGCCTCTTCCTGTGGCGCTGTTTCCTTTGCAGGGCTGGCACCATCATCACACAGCCCTCTGCTCTGGAGCAGGAAGCTTGTCCACAGAGAAAGGGGAAATTTGTGAGAGCCATCTGCCTTTAGCCATGAGCTGTAGCTACTGTTTTAACAGACTTGCAGTTAGGGTGGGTGTGACTCAGGTCCGAGTAACCAGTTGGATTCATGTGTGCTAACTTAAGATCCACTGCCAGGCTGAAAACTTCCCTTAGATATCATCAGGCTTTGTTACGGTCATGGTGTCAGTTAAGGAAACTGGAATAGAAGAAGGAGACCACAGAGAACAGCAAGCTAGGGCAAGACTTCCGTAGGCTGCGCTAGGTGCGTGAATTCGTAGACATCTCTGTGCTGGAGAGCCTCAACATCATGCTTTGCTATGAAGCAATTATGAAGAGCTGTGTCACCTTGCAACTTGTCTTGTTTAATTTCTGACGATATTACTCAGTCTTGGTCGCATTTGTCATTTCCTGTTTTTAGCCCTACGGAAAAGCACAAAAATGGTTCGATGAACACCTGAACACCATTTACCTAGAATCAAACTGTTATTTTTATTTTGCTGTGTTCGTTTAATCTCTCTCTACAGTTTTATTTTGGGGAGCCCTAAATGTGATTTTTTAAAAGATTTATTTATTTGTGCATACAGAACTGGGGTACAGGCCAGAGGGGCAGGAGCGGTGAGAAGATTCACCAGAGACAGAGTGGGGAGCAGAACGGAGATCAACAAAGTCCACTGCTGAGGGGGTAGCGGGGAGACAGGAGGGGTCTGCTGCGCCCTGGGGCTCACCTCTGGGGCAGGGATTGAACTGGCACTGAGGCGGCTGTGGCCAGGTTGCAGTGCTGCGCCCTAACCCGTTGCGCCACCAAGGAGGGCCCCCTAAACGCGGTTTTTAACGACTGCGCATGTTTAACTATAATGGTATAATTAACCGTTACTGTTTTCCTCCAAATTCATTTTGTGCAGTGAGCTTCCACATTAAGCACTATACGTAGGGACCCCATTTTAAACCAGAACCCTGCAGCGTGGGTGTGACAGAAGAAGGGTTGCGGTCTAGAGGATGTAAGTGCTTGCCGAAGGTCAAATAGCCAGGTCTGCTGTTTTCAGCTTCTGGCACACAGTGGCTTGCTGCCCCCACGAACTGGTGGGGCAGAGACTAGAGTCCACGTCTCTTGGGAAGTTATGTTCTCAGTCATTTCCTGCTTCGGCCGCCTGCCATCTGCTGGAATGCTGGCTGCCCTGTAAATCTCTCTCTCCTCTCTCCCTTCTGCTCACAGCATGCCATCTGACCTTAGATGGGTCAGCAGGTTATTTTTGATGTTATTTCTTTACTTCCACCTCTCTCTAGACTGAGAATCTCTTGCTGGGAGGGGGCTGTCTCTATGTAACTGACCTTTTGTTCTCAGCTTCTGGCTCACTGGAGCTGTTCAATTAATATTTAGCAGATAAAGAAAGTTTCTTAATGTGCATTATTTGCTTGGCACAACTCATCACGTACCAGCATTGAGAACCTGAGCTTCAACAAACTGAACAGCACATCATTTGGCCATTTTATATCCATATCACTCAGGCGTTTCCATGTGAGCAAGAGAAGTATGTCCCATTCTATTAAGTGGACATTTTATTTTTACTAAGCCTGTCCTTTGTTTTCAAATAAAAAGCCAGGAGTCACATCTTTGTTTCCTGAAATGACATTTATTGTAAATATTTCTGCTAAATGTTAATGAAATTTCGAGAACCAGATTTTTCACAGATTTGTATACAACACTAATATATATATAACACTACCTTTTTTAAAAATGAAATTATTTGAAACCTGCAGAAAAGTCTGGATATTAATAACAACAACCCTGAGATCTTTTATGCAGATATGTATAGGTTCACTTATATGGTACGAAATCCTTGTACATATAAAGTTATATGCACACTTACGTGGTAGGAAATCCTTGTACATATAAAATGATTTGAAAGAAATCGATGCTTACATTTCTAAGGTCGTACCCCTTGGTTTTTGTCAAGGAGATGTCAGATTCTCCAGTGTGCAAATGTCGCTCAGGCTGTCTCAGATCTGCTGTGTTTCCAAGCCCCTGTCTTTGATGCCTGGGGATGCTTATTTCAAGCAGCTTTCCTGACTCACTGCTTCAAGACCTATCACAGCTGCAGGTACAGTTGCAGGGGGATTTATTTGTACCAAGAAACCATCATTCACCCTTACTTCAACTCAGCTGGGTGCTAGCAGTGTTATGGAACCTTTTATCTGAGTGTGTTTGGATGAACACAAATGATATGATGAATTATTGGATTAATTGGTATCATCTTTTGCTGTTTTAAAGGCTATGGATTGCTTTTGCTACCACTCATTTCAATAAGGGAAGAAAAATTAATCATGATAGAAGAAAATTATTGTCATGTTATGATCTACTTTTTTTTTGTTCTACAAGTTCGATCTATATTTGTCAATGCATTCCAATACTGACCTTGTTTATTTGTTACAGAACTTTTGTTTAAAATGTTATGGGAAAAAAAATTAAACATGCTTAAGCATAAACCACCCCATCAATGAAAAACATTATCTCATCGCCTTGCTAGGTGTCTGATTCCAAAGAACTCAAAGAAACAATTAGCAGTATTAATCTAGTTTCCCCTTTTTATTCACTAGTAGAAAAGATTTATTAACTCTGCTACACATTAGATTAGCTTATGAAATATTTGATTTGATTTTCCCCTGTTGCTCATTGCTCTTGCTTTTGATTTAGCTCCTTGTTTACTTTGATTAATCTTTTTTAATCTCACATCTTAATTATTTAGGTTGGAAGTGAGTTATCCTATTTAATCGACAGTGGTAGTAGCATCAAAGAGAAGAAGACAAAAGAGTTTCAATAGGATTTTTAGCATCTGCTTCTGAATATTTAATTATTTCTATTTTTTCATGCTTCTATCTGGTGTATCCAGAGAATAGAGGCACAATTATCTTCAAACATCAAAAGCAGCTATCAGTGAATGAATGTATTTTAAAATGTTGCCTCCATTTGAGTCAATGTTTTGTGTCCTTTAGGTAGGTCCCTAGGAGAGGACTTGCTGGGTCATATGGAAGTTCCATGTTTAGCAGTTTGAGAAACATCCACACAACTTTCCATACTGGTTGGAGCAGTTTGCATTCCCACCAGCAGTGTAGGAGGAGAGGGGACAGGATCAACACTGGGGCGGGAAGAGCACACAGGACTCTGGTGATGACATAGGAGTGAATTGGTGGTGGGAAGCCCACGGGCTTACAACCAAGATGAAAACATGTTCAGAATGAAGACTGTTGTAAAATGTGTGTGTGTGTGTGTGTATACATATTTAAAATTTAAAAAAATTGTTGTGTCCAGTCCTTTTTACTTTGAATTGTATGTAAAGAAACAACTCAGACTGTGTCTCATGTTTGAACACTTCAGGCTCTTGAGTAACACAGGAAAGCAGCACCTTTTGGGGCTCCTTTCTCAGGGTCCTGGTAAGAGAGCCCCATGTCCTGCGGAGCCAGGAGGCTGTAAGACAGGGCCTCCTAGGGCTGTGTCCACAGGAGCTGTGTGGACGAGGGGTGCTGAATAGTTCCCTACTTTACAGAAGCCCAAGGGGAGGAAGGGATATAACTAGGGGTTCAGGGGTCACGTTTAGTCAATTATGATACCAAAATCAAATACTGGTCTTCTGACCCTTACATTTGACACTTAATGTCAGTCGTGTCTTAGTGTTGTCTTACTGTCTTATCTTACTGTTTTCACCATAAGGCAAGAATTTTACCATGAGAATTGTGGAGCAGTATTTTTGCTAATAACTGTGAACAGTACCTCAGAGCTATCATGCTGAAGGTTTTGACTTTTTTCTTCTTTCCAGGATTCATACCTGTATGTAGCCTTGGAGTGGCTCAAGTGGGCAGGATGAACTTTGGAAAGGATGTCAGCACCTTGAAATATTTTACCATCTGTGGCTTGCAAGAGGGCTATGAACCATTTGCTGTTAATACAAACAGGGATATTACCATGTGGCTAAGCAAGAGGCTTCCTCAGTTCCTCCAAGTTCCATCCAACCACGAACATATTGAGGTTTGCTTTGTCTTTAAAAATCAGATCATTGCCCAAAGACAGGAGGGGTTATCCTTACATGGGTGAGTTCCTACTTGGAAATTGTGGTTACTTAAAATGGCGACCTTGATGTATTCCACAGTAGAGGAATCTTAGCATTGGGTTAACTTCTGATTTTAGTTTCATTAGAAGTGACCCAATATTTAATTTAGTCATTGTCTAGTTTATGAGCTTAATCTGAATATATGCAACAACAGAGGGATTTCTCAAGCCATTATCTGAGCTAGAAGCAGAACATTGATTCTGTCACCCCAAGCTCCCTGTGATGTATCTTCTCATTTATACAAGGATGGCATCTGTGGGCTCTACCTGGGCTTTCAAAGGCATAGTACATAGTACGTGCGAGTGCTGGTGGATCTTTAGAATCAGGAAGTCAGTGACAATGGCTAGGGTTTGATCGGCTGCGTCTTCATTTGCCAGGTGACCAGGATAGATGGCACCATAGACAGTTCCCCGTGCCTGAAGGTCACGCAGAAATCCTTCGGCGCCCAGAACAGCAGCACCGACATCATGTTCTACCGCCTGAGCATGCCCATCGAATGTGCCGAGGCCTTCTCCAAGACTGCGGCGGGGGGGCTCCCCGGGGCTGGTCTTTTTGGGCCCAAGAGTGATTTGGAAGATTATGATGCAGACTCCGACTTTGAGGTTCTGATGAAGACAGCTCATGGCCATCTGGTTCCTGATCGCGTTGACAAAGACAAAGAAGCTACAAAACCAGAGTTTAATAACCACAAAGATTATGCTCAGGAAAAGCCTTCTCGTCTGAAACAAAGGTCACTGATAGATGGAGAATGATTTTAAATATAGCCTCATTCTGGGGGGTGGGGTGGAAGGGCCGGGCTCAGTGGCAGTTAAGACATTTCCCAGTGTCTGTTTGTCTTATTCCTCCTTTCCATACCAAGGATTCTACAGACAATAAGCCTGCTTGTCATCTTACTTTTAACCACAGACATGATCTGTCGAAAGACTTGAGGCTTTTTTTTTTTTTTATGGTGGTAAAATCCACATTACAAATGTTTACCATTTTTAGCTGTCTAGGTCAGTAGCGTTAAATCTGTTCCGTTGTCCGGAGGTAGGTCTCCGAGCTTCGTCCTCTCACAGAACATAGCAGCTCTCCTTTTGCACCACCCTTTCCCCTGGAAAATGCCTGTCTTTTTTGTTTCTGTGAACTTTCCTCAGGCTCCTGATGTAGTGGAATCACACAGAAATTCTCTCTTGGTAACTTGGTTCATTTAATGCGACGTTTTCGAGGTTCAGTGACATTGTAGGTTTGTCAGAGCTCGAGTTTCCTTTGCATTGTAGGGATGGATGATGGGGTTAGTACACCACATCCTGCTCATTCATTCACTCTTTGATGGACATTTGGGGTGTTTGCACCTCTCAGCGATTGTGACTATTGATGCTGTGAACATGGGTAAGCAAAGATCACTCCAAGATCTTACTTGCAGTTCTGTGTATACCCTGAAGGGCTTGCGGGCAGTTCTGTTGCTCTGTTTCACTGTACTATGCTCAGTACAGGGATTTCCAGTTTCTCTGTGACCTTCTCAACCCTTACAACTTTTTTTTTTAATAACAGGCCTAGTGGTTGCTATGTGATATGTCATTGTGGTTTTTATTTACATTTCCCATGTTTAGTGCTGTTGGGCATCTTGTCACATGCTGATGGCTATTCGCGTATTATTTGGCAAATGGCTGTTCAGGTTCTGTGCCTGTTTTTGATGGTGTTGTCAGCTTTTTGTTGAGTGGTTGGAGTTCTTTATATATTCTGGATATTAACCCCTCATCAGATTTATGATTTATAAGAGTTAGTTCTTTTTAAAAAAATTACTTATTTATGCACACAAGAGCTGGGGTGTAGGCTAGAGATGCAGGCATGGGGGTGGGGATGAGAGGATTCACCAGAGCAGAGTCGGGGGCAGAACAGGCAGATCCACTGAAATGCTGAAGGGAGCAGTGGGCAGGATAGGAGAGGTCAGCTGCACCATGTGGGTCACTCCCTAGCTGGGGATCAAACTCTTGTTGCAGTGGCTGTGGATAGCTCCATAGGGCTGAGATCTAACCACTTGCTCTACCAGGGAGGACCAAGAGTTAGGTTTTTTTTTTTTTTTTTTTTTTAAAGATTTATTTATTTATTCATACAGAACTGGGGTACAGGCCAGAGGCTCAGGGGCGGTGAGAGGCTTCACCAGAGACAGAGTGGGGAGCAGAACAGGCAGATGGACGAAGTACACTGCTGAGGGGAGCAGCGGGCGGGCCAGGAGAGGTCTGGCTCGCCATGTGGTCTCCTCCGGGGCAGGCTGCAGGCGGGAATCGAACTCATGCGGAAGTGGCTTCAGATTCTCAGTGCTGCGCTTTAACCCGCTGCGCCACCAGGGAAGGCCAAGAGTTAGGTTTTTTAAGCTGCCTATATGGAATTTTTTTTGGCTGAAATTTAAAGAACATTCTCTCCAAAGAATTTTGGTTTTTTGTGGACAAGAAAGCACAATTCTAGCAATCATTCTTGTTCTTAATTTGAATAGCTCACCCTCAGCATGATTAGCACTGGTTGGATAGATATTGGTTATCTGTTGTGAATACCTGGCACTGCAGAGTATTGAGCCGCCGCTCTGGCCTCAGCCACCAGATGCCAGTGGTAATCGTCCCACGTTGTGACAAGCAAAAATCTTGTTTAGGAAGCAAATGTCCTTTAGGAAGCAAAATCCCTCTGGTTAAAGCCACTTTACTAAATTGATTTTTTGTTCATGATGAAGTAGGCAAAACAATTTATGTATGTGGCTTATTCTTAGTGCTCTAATATATTTCAGATTTTTGCTTAGAAGAACAAAACCAGATTATAGCACAAGCCATTCCGCAAGACTCACAGAAGATGTCCTCGCCGATGACCGGGACGACTACGAGTACTTGATGCAGACATCCACGGTACGAGGTCGCGGCCCTGTCCTTCGTTGCTCTCAGGTCACGCTTTTCATTTCAGACGGTCCACTGAGAGTCGCCATGTTAGCTGGCTTATTTGGAAATAACTAATTGCTTATATTTGTAGGACTTAAAACTGAATATTATGTTCTGTGAGAACTCTCTTAGGGGAAATGTCCTTAGCGATACCCTTCATCCTGAGTTATGCTGTGTTATGCGTTGGCAGAAATTCAATCTGCCACTTCATTTTTTCAAGTAAATATAATTTTCCTTGTTTTACTGAGATGCCTGTAAAAGATCATTTATCACTCTTTGTTAGAAATCATTTTGCTTTCTGCCACTTGAAGTGTTCAAAACATTTCTTCTCCAAATGCCAGGTGGGATATATGTAGAGAGAGTTATGCTCCTTGTAGATACGTTTGATTTTCACATATTCGATCTAAACTATGCCAGAGTGATTTTATGGTGTGAAAATGTGTTAGTAGTAGGCAAAGCAAAAGATACTGAGGAGGTGAGTGACATGCCCATACTGGCAATTATAAAAAACCTCCCAAACATTGACCGGTTTGCTCAGAGGTACTCATTCCTTTTTCTTTTTCCGATTACTTCTGACTAGACGAAGTCTCTGTTTCAGGAGTGTTGTCATCTTGTCATCCGTCCTCCATACCTGTAACATTTTGATAAGGCCATGTGACTGAAATACAGAAATTATAGCCTTAGCAACTCAAAGATTTTACAGATGGAAGCTTTGTTTTTGCCCCTCCACTAACACTCGGTTTTGCTGTCTTGACAGTACTACTACTCAGTGAGAATCTTCCCGGGGCAAGAGCCAGCTAACGTCTGGGTGGGCTGGATTACGTCAGATTTCCACCAGTACGACACAGGCTTTGACTTGGACAGAGTGCGAACAGTAACCGTTACGCTAGGAGATGAAAAAGGAAAAGTGCACGAAAGGTTGGTATTCCTCGAATTTTTCCATGGAATCTGATAAAAATGTTGATAAATATAGGTGTGATTTTTTGTCTTGAATTTCATATTCAGGCTAACCTTCTACTTGCAGGATCACTCTATTCAGTGTCCTTTTGTGTCCTGCATAAGCCATTCAGACATCTGAATATATTAAAGGTGAAAAACAATATAAAGTAAGAGCAGTGCATCCGGTTTGGGTAATGACCATATTGCCTCAGGTGATTTACTCAGACTAACCGCTCTGTAGTTAACCTTGGCCACGGGATTAAGATGGGTGACTGAAAACCACAGCGTACAGTCAGATATGTAGCCTGGGAGCTGGTTATGGTGGGGAGAGAAAGCGGACATGGTGTGGGCTGGTAGTTGAGACGAGGCGGACACATTTGAACTCAGACTGAGGAGCGGTGGGTTCTTTCCTCAGCTTTGCCATTGACTCGCTGTGTGGCTTTGGGTAAGTCACTTACACTTTCTGTGCCATCCTTTTTCATTTGTAAAACAAACCAAACTCAAACCAAACCTTCAAAAAAGTGCAGAAGGCTATCTTCCTTGCAGAATAAGACAAGAGAAGATCTGACCATTTGCATCTACCTTTGTGCCATGCATCCTCTCTGATCTGCTGTGACAGGGCTCATGGAAAGAGTGTGTCAGAATGTCGCTTTTCTTTTTAGCTGCCCCATCATTTTTGATCACTGGAAGCTCACTCTCCTGCCTCTGGGGTGCAATGGCCTTCAACTTGAGACTGAGTCTAGCGAGAGTCTCGAGTGAAAGAGCGTTATTTACATCAGTGTCGGGGCCCCAGCCACTTGTCTCCAGGAGTTCCTGGGGCTCGTGTGTTTTTTCACAAATGGCTACTGTGCACGGCACACCCCACTACAGAGATGGGGGGCCAGCTAGATGATTGTGCTCTAGGAAGCAGAAGCCAGGGGCGGGTTGTCGAATCGTAGGTCAGTCGCACCAGGAAACACAGTGGTGGTGGTGGAACAAGTGACTGGCTCAGCTTTCTTCTCTTCCTCCTACTTGCCTGCCTTTAGCTTTTTTGCTTGTCTGATACATTCGCTGTACAGTGACGGTCATGGGAGGGAGGTGAAGCTTACATGAATTGCGTATGTCACCTCCGGTAAAGTTTAAGACAAAGGTGACATTGAGGTTGGGCTTTGTTGTTGAGATCATTGATGTTTGTCCACACACAGATCTCTGGGGCTGTCCACAGAGAGGCATCCTTTTAGCCCACTTTGAAACACATGGAATCTGCGGTTAGATCATTTAGAATTTGTCCGGAGACTTGTGTCGTTTGAAAAGGGACGTTTCTCATCTTAGAGCGAGTGGTTAGAAAAAGCCTGAGAATGACAGCTACAAATTTGGATGAGAAGTTAGTGGTTAAACTTTTTTGAACCTCAGACAAAGGTCCAGTTTGGTTTGAGTTTTTGGAGGGAAGGTGTAGATCAGCTCTCACTCGGTTCCGACTGGCGGCCCTGTCTCTACTGGGTGCGAAGCTCAGAGACACGTCAGGCCTGATTCGGGGTAGCCGCGGGTCGGCGGCGTCTTGCTCAGAACCAGAACGGGCCCATGTGCACCTCTCCATTGCAGCATGAGCTTGTTGCCTGCGCAGCCTTACTTAGGTGTAGTTTGCCGACTAGACCCGCTTTGGCCATCTGCGCTCGTACAAAGGTGAAATGTTCTTTTGCAATTCAGCATCAAACGCAGCAACTGCTACATGGTGTGCGCGGGGGAGACCATGAGCCCCGGGCAAGGGCGCAGCAGCGGCGGGCTGGAGATCGGCTGCGTGGTGGATGCTGCCAGCGGGCTGCTCACCTTCACCGCCAACGGCAAGGAGCTGAGCACCTACTATCAGGTACCCCGACCCCCACCTGGGGAGGAGCCTGCTTCTCCCTTCCAGGATGACTACACACTTGAAGAAATTAAGAAAAGAGATGAGTTGTGCACCTTTGCCTCCTTTGAATCATCGTGTCATCGTCTTTGTGAGGAAACAGCACGTCCCTCCCAGATGTTCTCGTAGTCATGACTTAAAACACTCCAAATACGGGTCCTCCCTGGTGGCAGCGGGTGAAAGGGCAGCACTGAGAAGCTAAAGCCACTTAAGCACGAGTTCGATCCCTGCCCGGGAGGTGACCCACAGGGCGCGGCAGACCTCTCCTGATCACCCGCTGCTCCCCTCAGCAGTGTACCTCGTCCATCTGTCTGTTCTGCTCCCCACTCTGTCTCTGGGGAAGCCTCTCACTCCCTCTGCACCTCTGGCCTGTACCCCAGTTCTGTGTGCAGAAATAAACAAATTTTTCCCAAAAATACCCCAAATAACATTTGAAAGAGGATGTCACTGTGAAAGGAGCATTGTTTGGTCTCCTGTGAGAAGTGCTTGTGTCGTTAGGAAGAACATAAGAATCCCTGTGTTCTGATTTAGACTATTATTTGTATTTTGTTTAAGATTTATTTATTATGCATACAGAACTGGGGTACAGGCTAGAGGTGCAGGGGTTGGGGGGGTGAGAGGATTCACCAGAAGCAGAGTGGGAGCAGAACAGCTGATGGACTGAAACAGTGCTGAGGGGGCAGCGGGGAGACAGGACGGAGCTGCTGCACCCGGGGATGGAACCCGTGCTGCAGTGGCTGTGGACAGCTTCACAGTGCTGTTCTCTAACCCCTTGTGTCACCAGGGAGGGCCCTATGCTATTATTATTTTTTCCCATCTCATTTTTTTATTATAATAATTTATTTTTACATCATTTTGTGCCGTTTCCCATCTCAGTTGTAATCCCCGTGGGCTTCCCATCACCAATCACCCATGTGCCATCACCATAGACCTGTGCACCCCCCATTTTTGATCCCAAACCCCACTCCACCCCCATGAAATGTCTCAGTATATAATTGTTCATTATTATTCCCTTCCCCCTGGTCCTTTATGCTCCTGCTATGAGTGAAACCATCCAGTATTTTTCTTCTTCTTTCTGGCTTATCTCACTCAGCATGATCTCTTCTAGCTCCATCCATGTTGCTGCAAAAGACATGAGTTCATCCTTTTCGATTGCTGAGTAAAATTCCATTGTGCTTATACTATTTTTTAAAATGCATTTGTTTATTTCAGGTGGAGCCAAGTACCAAATTGTTTCCTGCAGTTTTTGCACAAGCCACAAGCCCCAATGTTTTTCAGTTTGAGCTGGGGAGAATAAAGGTAAGGCTCATTCCTGAGCATATCTTTGGGTGGCTGGCTAGAACTTAGTTTTTATTGAATGAATTCAGTGTTTTATTCGTAGTGATGTTTGTCAAGCACAGCATTCACTAAGAGAAATGTAGCCATGACTGAAAATTCTGTAGCCTTTTAAGTCACAAGGGGAACCTCAATTCACTAAAAAGGGGTTACTCTTTGGTCATTATAAATAGACAATGCAATAAAACTAGGCTGACAGACATTCAGAAGGCCCAATTATAGAGAGATCAGTAGTCTGAACTTGTAGGTGAGCTAGTGAATGGGCTTCAATAGTTGGAAGTATGCTGCATGATTGTAGACGCTAGAATGGAGGCCTATGTAGAATGCTCGGGAACAGGAGTGAAAGAAGAGCTGAGGTGAATGCATGACTCAGGTGGAACTAAGTGTGCACATGGCATTAGGCTGATACTCCGCTGTTGAACAGGAGTTCTCTGGGCCCACACTAGGAAAAGGCATTCTAGGTAGAGCGGAAGCGAAGAAATTACCTAAGCGTGAACATGCTGAAGGCTAAGGAATTCTGTGCAACTGTAGCTAACAGCAGACACCTCAGATACTGCTGGTGATAATTTGGATAAAGGGTAGACCAAGTTCAGCTCAGAAAGGCTCACATGCCACTCTAAGAAGCTGGCATCTTTTATATAGACAGTGGCCATGAGTGGGAGTTTGAAGCAGAGGATATGGAATCGTAATGTGGAATTCTAACTGACGCTCGCAAGGAGAGCGGGGAGTAATGACCTGGTTTCAGCGATTTGATATTGTTGACGTGGGGGACGACGTCGAGAGCCTGAAAGGGACCATGGAGAGGGCGACGAGAAGGCAGTTTAGAGCAGGACTTCACATTACAGTGGACTGGATTCATAGAGTCCTGTTGATGAAGGGGATACTGGGTATCCGACAGCGAGATAAACTCAGCAGCCGGGGGGGTTAATACAGCACCCGAGGAGCTAGTTGGAGCTCAGGGAAAGGGATTGCATTTTGCAGTTGTAAAAACTGAGATGCCAGGGAAAGACCAGGCTGAATGCAGGGGCCCAGCGCCCTGCATGGCCCGGACTCCCGGCTTCACTGAAGTGGACTGTCTGCTCTCACCGACAGTGAGACTCGGCCTCTATCTAGTTAGGAGAATTTCAGTGACTTGCCAGCAGAATTTCTGCAAAAAGATGGAAGAAGCTGTCTCAGCATGAATTCAACACAGGAAATGAGGAGACAGCACATTTGGATGTTTTTTAAAATAAAATTGCACTGCAAATCGGTAGTTTTCCAAACGCTCACCACACACTGGCTGTGGACGTTCCCATTTAGGTGTTTTATAGCGGGGCCGCGTGGGCATGCTGGACGGAGCTGCTGCTCCCCTCCCCGTCACCGGGCTGTGAGCTCGTCTGCTCTGTGCTAGTTGAGAGCACGTCCCATTGCACAGACCCCGTCTCAGGGAGTGACCCCGGCTTCCCGCGGCAGCCCATTCTGCATCCCGGTCTCACCGCAGCGACCCTCCCCAGTGCGCTGCCTCCCCGCGCGGCAGCTGCCCACCTTGCTCTCAGTCACCGTCACGCCTCGTCGCATCACCCCGAGTCTCCTCACAAGGTGTCTCTCCTTTATCCCGGTCGGCTGATTATCACACAGCCTCCAGACTGTCTTGGTCTGAAGTATCTATTCATTATTCCGCTTGAAAGCCCAGACACCTGCTCTTCCTGAATGCAAACAGTAGATGTCTTGCAGGGTTCTCAAGTCCTCAAAGGTCAGTTCCCGCTCTGCCTTCACGGACCGTGGCTCTCTCCAGCCACACTGACCTTCGGCTCCTCCTCAGACTTGCTGTGAGCTTGCTTGCCATGTGCTTAGCATTGCATAGGAGACCCCTCCCCCCACACTAATCCCCTCTCCCCAAGCCCCCCTACCGTCACAGCCCCAAACCCTACCCCCACACCCAACACTCTTCCCCTCACACACAACACCTCCACACCCAAACCCCAACCCCTCCCACACACACCCAACCCCCTCACCCTCACACCCAACCCCTCCCTCACACACACAACACCCCAACCCCTCCGCCACACACCCAACCCCTTCCACCACACCCAACACCCTTCCTCACACACCCAACATCTCCACACCCAACCCCTCCCCCACATAGCCAATCCTTCCTCACACACCCAAAAGCCCCCACACCCAACACCCCACCAACACCCCCCCACACACACCCCTATGCTGTTTCCCTTTGAGTTTTCTTTCAGTCTCGGTTCTCAGTGACGCCCATTCTGGTCTAATTTTTTATGGCTGCCCTGAACTCTGATTCTTCCATCTTGCACTGATTTTGCTTATTTTCTGTCTCCAGTTACAAAGGGAAAATGAACAGACAACTATAAAGCAGAGGTGTTCTGCAGGGGTGGAGTCAAGGTGGGAGAGCTCAGCGCCCTGGAGGTGGCGCCCACGCGCTGGGGTTGGGGGTTCCACGGCGGCTGCCCAAGAGAAGACAGGGACATTGTAGGGAAAAAAAAACACGTAAAAACAGAGTGGAAGGTGTGCAAGGGCGGGGCTGTTGCCTCTTGTCACTGACATTTCCTCAGCAAAGCACAGTGCCCAGCTTCCCCCGCTAGCCTGGGAGCAAGGACAGAAGTGTGAGGCTGAGGCCGGCGAGGAGTGCAGGGGCGAAGGCTGTGGAGGAGGGGGACGGACACTGATGGGCGAGAACCGCACGTCAGGCGGGCTGAGGAAGATGGCCCTGAAGGAAGGACTGGGCTGAGCCTGACGGTCTCAGACGAAGGCGAGCGGCAGGTGCGAGTGCAGAGGAAGGCCAAGGGGACGGCGGTTGGTTAGCGCCGGGTTGGGTCCGCTTTCCTGTTTGCCAGGGAGAGCCGTCAGGCTGTCTGGCGCGTGCTGCCTGTAAACCTGTGAGGGAGTGAATGGTAGAGGGCGGGAGGCCAGGAGAGAGAGGCGGCAAGAGAAGGGGAGGTAGCCTCCAGGAAACTCCCTGTGAAGCAGCTCAACCTTGCAGGTTCCCCCAGAGCCAGCGTGTGGAGAGACAGGAGCTGAGCTTGCCAGTGCAGTGGCCATAGGGCGCGTGGGAGAGAGCCAGCCCCCTCCTGTCCGGGAACTTGGGGCCCCTCCTGGTGTTTTCCCCACTTGCCCTCGCGGGAGCTCGTCAGCCGTCTCCCCAGTTCTCAGTGGCTGTTCTCAACACCAAATGCGTCTGGAGCACGTTTCTGTGCAGAACTCTGGTTTCTGCTTCACCCAGCCCGGGGGCGCGAAGTCATCTCCCCTCTGCCTTCCGCCCCCAGAACGTGATGCCTCTCTCCGCCGGACTGTTCAAGAGCGAGCACAGGAACCCGGTGCCGCAGTGCCCGCCCCGCCTCCACGTGCAGTTCCTGTCCCACGTCCTGTGGAGCAGGATGCCCAACCAGTTCCTCAAGGTGGACGTCTCCCGGATCAGCGAGCGCCAGGGCTGGCTCGTGCAGTGCTTGGACCCGCTGCAGTTCATGTCTCTCCACATCCCGGAGGAGAACAGGTCAGCCCTGCGTCCTGCACTGTCGCCTGGGCCCTGCGAGTCAGGCCACGGCTGGGCCTGCGGCCGTGCTTCTGGGAACAAGGCAAGGCTGAAAACGGCCCCGTGGGGCATGGCAGGGAGACAGCCCCCTGCCCACATTCACTTGAAATCCGTTTCTCAGTCCCTGATGCGAATGTAACACGCAGCTGGGAGGTGGTCGGGAGCTGGGCTCTTTCCACACTCGTGCTGGCGTGGCGAGAGCAGGCAGAGATCCGGGCAGCCCTGCCTGAGCAGAGCCCGGCGCCACCAGATACCAGAAGTGAAGTCATACAGGTCTTCCTTCAGCCCTTTAGTTGACACATGTGGAGCAGAGGCTCGGAGACATTTGTGAGGGAAAACTGAAAATATACTGAGGGTTTGGGAAATGGTGCGGCGCATCTCTGGCACAGTGACGCGTAGACAGCTGCACACACGCGTGTTCTGACTCTGATGCCACTCCGTCGTCGTGTCCCGCACCGGGGGTGAGGTGGAGGGCGCAAGGGGTCCACGCCCTCATGGTTGGAAAGTTGCAACCTGAAACACTACTGGGAATCTTGTTAAGCACCTAGGACTGTTTATTTTAAAATCTGTTGCCATTAAAATGCCACAGACAGCAGTCTGGCGGTATGGTGTTGCTCCATTCCAGCAGGAGCCAGCACCTTATCTGAAGTGAGAGCAGAGCTTTTACCTGGGCTCCTGGGGAATTTGGGGAGCGCCACTGGGGCAGGCTCTTAGAGGTGCTCCAGGGTCGGGGACAGTTCACTCTGTGCTGCTCACAGGGGGACTGGCAGGGGCCCTGTGCAGCCACGGGACAGCCCTTCTCCTTGAAACCAGGGTCCCACGGCGGTTACTGTTCTGAGTGGACTGGCAGCCTCTTTCCGAGCTCCCCAAAGTCCAAGTATCAGGAGAGTGGACTAAGGAGGGTGCTGTATGCAGTTGTAAACCTGTGAGCTTGTCACTGAGGGGCACCGAGGGACCCCAGACTTAAGGGGTCCCTGGTTTAATGTCTTTTTTTTTTTTTAAAGATTTATTTATTTATTCATACAGAACTGGGGTACAGGCCAGAGGCTCAGGGGCGATGAGAGGCTTCACCAGAGACAGAGTGGGGAGCAGAACAGGCAGATCGACGAAGTACACTGCTGAGGGGAGCAGCGGGCGGGTCAGGAGAGGTCTGGCTCGCCATGTGGTCTCCTCCGGGGCAGGCGGCAGGCGGGAATCGAACTCATACGGAAGTGGCTTCAGATTCTCAGTGCTGTGCTTTAACCCGCTGCGCCACCAGGGAGGGCCGGTTTAATGTCTTTTTTAAAGATTTATTTATTTATGCTACAAGAACTGGGGTCCAGGCCAGAAGTACAGGGGGTGAGAAGACTCCCCAGAGACAGAGTGGGGAGCGGAGCAGGCGGCTCTAGTGAAAACCACTGCTGAGGGGAGGGGTCTGCCTCCCCTGTGGGTCCCTCCCTGGTTGGGGATGGAACTCATGCTGCAGTGGCTGCGGACCGCTTCCTAGTGCTGGGCTCTCACCACTGGTGCCACCAGGGAGGGCCCAGGTGCGCGTGATTTAAATAGAGATTTTGCCACCTGCCACATAAAGACAAACGGGAAAGACTCTTAGTGTGATGCATCTTTAATAGCATTAGTGTGCAGAGAGAGAGAAGAAACCGCATCCTAATAAAGCTCCCCAAGTTACCTCTCTTCACGGCAGAGGCCCACTCAAATGGTCAGCCTGAAATTGGCGCAGGCCCCAGGTCCCGAGTTCCCGGAGCTATTCCAAGGGGCTGGATGACGTGAGGCCTGCACTGGGGTGCCCTTCCCGGTGCCATCTCCTCCACTTTGCTGGAGGTTTGCTGGAGGTCCGGCACGCTGGACGCCAGGCGCAGGGCCCCGGGGCCCGTCCCCTTGCATGTTCTCCTCATGGCCCAGTGCTGTGGTTCTCGGTCACCTCTCCGTGACGGCTCCCCTGATTCCTGCCGTTCCGTGGCTGCACACCAACCCGGCTGCCCCCCTGCAGGTCCGTGGACATACTGGAGCTGACGGAGCAAGAAGAGCTGCTGAAGTTCCACTACCACACGCTGCGGCTCTACTCGGCCGTCTGTGCCCTGGGCAACCACCGCGTGGCCCACGCGCTGTGCAGCCACGTGGACGAGCCCCAGCTCCTCTACGCCATCGAGAACAAGTACATGCCCGGCCTGCTGCGGGCCGGCTACTACGACCTGCTCATCGACATCCACCTGAGCTCCTATGCCACCGCCAGGCTCATGATGAACAATGAGTTCATCGTCCCCATGACGGAGGAGACCAAGAGCATCTCCCTGTTCCCCGGCGAGAACAAAAAGCACGGTCTCCCGGGGATCGGCCTCAGCACCTCCCTCAGGCCCCGGATGCAGTTCTCCTCGCCCAGCTTTGTCAGCATTAATCACGAATGCTACCAGTACAGCCCAGAGTTCCCGCTGGACATCCTCAAGGCCAAAGCCATCCAGATGCTGACAGAGGCGGTGAGGGAGGGCAGCCTTCACGCCCGTGACCCGGTCGGCGGGACCACGGAGTTCCTGTTCGTGCCTCTCATCAAGCTTTTCTACACCCTGCTCATCATGGGGCTCTTCCACAACGACGACCTGAAACACATCCTGCAGCTCATAGAGCCCAGCGTGTTCAAGGAGGCCGCCGGGCCCGACGAGGAGAGCGAGGCGCCGGAGAAAGAGCTGGGCTCGGAGGACGCAAAGCTGGAAGCAGCGGGGGAAGGAGAGCTCAAAGGGGGTAAGAGGCCCGAGGAAGGGCTGCTGGAGATGAAGCTCCCCGAGCCGGTTAAACTGCAGGTAGGTGGCGACAGGGCGGTGGGGCTGAGGGGTCGCCATTTGCTTTTCCTCCTCTCGCTCTCGCTGCCTCTCTCTGTCTGTGCGCCTGCACCATAGCTCTTTGCTGAGTGAACCAACTTCCCCTGGTGCGTTGGGTGCGCCAGGCTGCGTCCGCTTTGGGAGCCGACGCAGGCGTTCTCCCGTTGCATCCGTGGACTGTACTGGAGCAGGGCTGCTGCGCTTGGTTCTAGGCAGCGCCCTGGCCGTGGGTGTGGGTGCTGCTCTCTGTTGCTCTTTGTGCTTGCTGTCTGCGAGTCTCCGCAGGAAGCTTTAGAGTCCTTCTGCCCTGCCCAGGCTTCCCCGTTCAGTTCACTAACGATGTCCTTGTCTCTCGCTTGTCTCTGCAGATCTGCCTTTCCTGGCATTCCGCGGCAGGGCCTGAAATGCACGGCGCGCTAGCCCCTTCCCTCCCTCACCCCACTCCTGCCAACCTTGGGGCTTTTCACACCGCTTGCTCCCTTGTTCTTCCCCAGCAGGACTTTGCTTCCTGCACCTGCATCGCTGAGGCATCAGAGACATCTCTGTCTTTGGGCTCATCGATGCCAGCAGGAGTCCTTGTCAATGCCACCTTGGTTCAGTGAGAGCGGTTTGGTCTTTGCATCTTTAAAACATGGTTTGCTCGTTATCTCTCGGTGAACCTTGAGTGGAGTCTTCCTCCGAGCCAGGCACTTGGTGCTGGGAGAAGGGAACGGATCTGGGTTCTGCTTCCAGGACCTGATCATTGCGAGCTGGAACAGGGACATGCATTTATTCTTGCATTTCTTTTTAAAATGCTTCATTGCTCATTTTAGTAAGTGAATGCGATGGAAAGGAATAGATTACTGGAAGGGAGGAAGCGCAACTGGATTAGGTGATAAAAGCATCCCTGAGATGGTGACTCTCAAACTGAGGGCAGATTAATGACCTTGAGCTCTGCAGGTGAAAAACAAGCAGGAAATATGTCTAGGATCTGTTCATGATGGACATAAAGCGTGGCCAAGGCTTTTGTGGCAGGAAAAAGCCAGGAGAGCCGTGGCTGGAGAGCCAAGCAAGAAAGGTGACCTAGAGAGCAGGCGGTTCACACAGAACCTCACCATTTGCTCAACCAACAACATGATGGATTTTGACTTCCAAATGCAGTTGAATCATTGGATAATCTTAGCAGGGGGATTTGATCCTCAAACTCTCAGCATAACTGCTGTGAAGAAATGTGGGGTGATCGAGAACCTTCTTAGTGACAGGCTGTCGTGCTCGCCCGCACTGGGCTGGGCAGAGGGGCCGTGGGTCCCAGGGTTACTTTCAGCCGGACTTTGATGGCAACAGTTTCATCATGAATCGTATACAGAAGGTTTTTATTTTTAAAAATATATTAGCTTATTTTCCCATTGTTTTGTGCCTTTTCCCATGTCAGTTATCATCGCTGTGGCTTCCCAGTAACAGATCAGCCGTGTGCCATCACATAGTCCCGTGCATAGCCCCCCCTTTTTTGATCCTTTCCCTACTCCACCCCTGTAAAATTATCTCTATTATATAGTTGTTCATTATTATTATTTTCTTCCCTGGTCCTTTATGCTCCTGTTATGAGTGAAACCATACGGTATTTTTCTTGTTCTTTCTGGCTTATTTCACTAAGCACGACCCCTTCCAGCTCCACCCATGTTGCTGCCAAAGGCATGAGCACATCTTTTTTGATCACTGAGTAATACTCCATTGTGTGTATGTACCGCATCTTTGTAATCCAGCCATCTGCTTTTGGGCGTTTGGGTTGATGCCACGTCTTCCCTATTGTAAATAAAGCAGCAGTACACATGGGGGGCGCAGGTGTCTTTTCATACCCAGAAGGCTTTAAAGCCCCTTTAATGCTGCTGTTCATATCACTTGTGTCACAACCGGAATGAACTGTATTAACTTTTCTCCTAAAGTTGAGCAAAGCGTTCTCTGGTAGTGATGTTTCTATGAACATGTACCTGCTCCAATTCTTCTGACTTCAGTTAAGAGAATATCCAGCTAACCATTTAATGCATAAACCATTCCAAAACCAGCACCGTGTGCTGGCAGCATCAGGATCGCAGCTGTTAGTGCCTTTCTTTCCTCCTCAGTCTGCGGTTCTCGTCCTGAGATGCAATGCCTCTTTCTTCCCCCACGACCATGTCATTGCCCAGTTATACTCATTTTGAAGAGGGGATCGTCAGTCTGTTATTTATGATGAAAAATCTTCCGTGCAAGACACCTGGAAAACTTTACCTGTAGATCTCCTAGCTCACAGCACTTAAAGGCGCAGCAGAGGCCAAGGGCAGTGAAATGTCCGCCACAGGGTAGGCACTGGACACTAGGCTTATACCAGTGACGTTTCATACCCGGAAGCAAGCAGGACATGGCCTTACAGAGCCAGGAATCTTTTCCTGGAGGAGAAGAGTTGGCAAGTAGCATTTGATTTGATACGCAGATATTGTGTGCAGCTTCAGGGTTAAGTCTGTCGTCTTCAATCATCTTAGATGTGCCTGCTGCTCCAGTACCTCTGTGACTGCCAGGTCCGCCACCGGATAGAAGCCATCGTGGCCTTTTCCGATGACTTTGTGGCTAAGCTCCAAGACAATCAGCGCTTCCGCTACAATGAAGTCATGCAAGCCTTAAATATGTCCGCTGCACTCACAGCCAGGAAGACAAAGGAATTCCGGTCCCCACCTCAAGAACAGGTACAAGAATGGCATGAACATTCTTTCTTTTGAATTGGACTTTGGTTTGTTTGAGATCTATCCATTGCAAAAGTATGTCCTCGGTTTCAAGTGTCTTTTTTCCTGTTCTCTTGGAACTGGCCAAGTTGATCTAGTCAGTATTCTTGGTTTGAACAAAAGAATCTACTTGGTTAGTTTAAGTAAATGAGAGATTTATTAAATGGGTCAGGTACATCATAGACTTTTTTTTTTTTTTTTTTTTAAAGATTTATTTATTCATTCATACAGAACTGGGGTACAGGCCAGAGGCTCAGGGGCGGTGAGAGGCTTCACCAGAGACAGAGTGGGGAGCAGAACAGGCAGATCGACGAAGCACACTGCTGAGGGGAGCAGCGGGCGGGTCAGGAGAGGTCTGGCTCGCCATGTGGTCTCCTCCGGGGTAGGTGGCAGGCGGGAATCGAACTCATGCGGAAGTGGCTTCAGATTCTCAGTGCTGTGCTTTAACCCACTGCGCCACCAGGGAGGGCCCACATCATAGACTTTTTGAGGAGTCTAGTGTACCAGATTCTAAAGTTCTGCCAATAGGAGCCATGTAACAGAAAAGACATGAGGAGACTGAAAGAGAGAGAGAAAGAGAGTGAGACCGTGGAGTAGATGGAAAGTTTCCTGGTTTTTCTTTCTGCCTCACCTGTCCCAGAATTGTAGCTAAAGATGCTGGAGAACAGAAGTGGCAGAGAGCATAGAAGCCCAAGGCAAGTCTCAGCCAGAGGACCAGGAGAATTCTCTGTCTTCTAGCAAGGCAGAACACTTGCCGGTACAGCCGCTCTGGTCCAGTGAAACGCCACTGTGAGTCATACCACACCCTTAGCCCAGGCAGCAACACTGCTCTCTAGAGACGCTGCAGTAAGGTGCGCAGTGGGCTGAGACTTCATTGCCACTGAGTGGTTAGGACACGTCCCAGAGTGCACGGAGGGAGAAGTGCCAAGGCACCCGCCCTTTGCAGGTAGGGACAAGCACATGTCCGCCGGAGACCCGGATCTCTCAACTTCACTCTGCGGACACCAGGTTCCCCCTCCTTTAATTACCCAAAGAAGACTTGTTCCACTTAGCACGTGACACTCTAAACCATGCTCTCGCTACGTACATGTGACGAAGCATGAAGTTTTCTAATGTAACATTCCAATATCCAAGTGTTAATTAGATATGATGCATCGTAACAAGAACCAGGAAACACTCGAATGAAAAAAGGTCATCTGTAGGCATCCACTTTAAAAGACAAAGGTGTTTGAATTATCCAACAGGGGTAGCATGTGAATCTGCAGTGGTTTCAAAATAAAAGTTTAACAAGCACTTATAAAAATCTTTAAAAGGAAAGCTTGGAATGGTCTCCTAAAGGGACATTATGAAATAGCAGTGGGCCTTTGTTGACTCATATACTTAATGTCATTATTCTGTTCAAAATGAAAACAAATGGAAGGCAGCTTCCTTCGGTTTAAAGGGGCCATTAATGTTTGCAAAAGCAGTTATCCATTAGATTTCTTTTCAGTTATATAGTAGATACTTTTTCCTTCTTTGTGGCTATATCTTCAAAAGTATTTGAACTACTCAATAAAATATAGAAATTATAACTAAAACTAGACATCTAGGAGAAGCCTAGGAGCATTTAAGAAAATAACATTCTCACCTAAATTGATTGAAGACCTGTAAGCCTCCAGGGTTTAACACTGAGGAACTGAGGAAGAGGAAATAAATACATGAATTTTCAGCATGCTAAGCTTTGAATGACTTATTTCATCATATTTACTGGCGTGAGTGACGACAACCTTTCATCTGTTGATTAGCAATTTTGGAACACACAATGTTGAACCTCTTTGTTTTTTATGGTCTTTACTATTGTTATGGCTGAATTCACTTTGTTTTACTCTTGTTCTTTCTCTTATTTTTCCAAACTTTCAGATCAATATGCTTTTGAATTTTAAGGATGACAAAAGTGAATGTCCATGTCCTGAAGAAATCCGAGACCAACTCTTGGATTTTCATGAAGATTTGATGGCACATTGTGGTAAGATCTCCCAGACTTACGAGTTTTGTTAAATGTACATTTTTTAACACGTTTACTGAAACAGAAGTAAATATCGATGTAAAAAGATTGACAGGCACACACAGTGCCAGTTAGGACTTCATGTAAGCAGATCTGTGCACATTCTGCACAGGGACTCGAGCAGAAGGGAGACTGGAAGACAGAGAAATGAATCTAGGTTGGTTTAGTCTAAAGGAATTTATTTTTTTTAAGATTTATTTATTTGATGCATACAGAGCTGGGGTATAGGCCAGAGGTGCATGGGCGGTGAGCGTCTTCCCCAGAGACAGAGCAGGGAGCAGAACAGGCCGACTGACGAAGCCCACTGCTGAGGGTAGCAGTGGGCGGGTCAGGAGAGGTCTGCTGCGCCCTGTGGGTCACCTCCGGGAGGGAGATCGAACTCATGTGGAAGTGGCTTTAGCTTCTTAGTGCTATGCTTTCACCCGCTGTGCCACTACGGAGGGCCCAGTCTAAAGGAATTTTAATCACAAACACTTGTACGTAAATTGTTTGAGAAGCTACCTTTGAAACTTACCTTGGATTCAACAAGTCTCTTTTTAAATTAATGCTTAAAGAAGTACTGCATTGGGTTATGTCTGTAGCCCAAATCTATGAAGATCACTCTCCATTCCTTTCATTTTCGGGAATTTTGGTGGGGGTGGCAGATTGGGGGTTGGAATACTGTCTTTAATTTAAAAAAAAAGTCCTCTTTCTCCACATAGAGGTGCTTAGATCCATGTTCAGGATTATCTAAAGGAACCTAAAACTAAGGAGTGAACATTGTTTTAAAGCGAACAGTAATGTAAATAGATATACTAATTAATGAAAAAAATAAGAAACAAATGGAATTGATAAGATGTTCTGGATGTGTGGTTCTTTATCTCTTTATGTAGTGGTGTGAGTAGAGTCCACGGGACTGATGTACGAGGCTTGAGGCAGGTCTAGGCAGTGGTATCCAAAGTCAGGTCAGCCCAATAGTGGAACTGATCTTGAGTTAAAAAGAATATTTTTGCTTGCTTTTATGTATTATTGTTTTAGATGCTGATAGAAGGAGGCTAAAAAAAGGGGAAAGAAACTAGTGAACGAATTTTATTTCGGAGCGCTGGTGGACAAGCATGCTTCTGTCATATTTTTCAGTCACAGTTTTTGTCATATAGTTCAGACATGGCAGCATGCTTAAAGCTACGAATTTAAGCGATGAGCTTCAACTGTCTGTGAGAATTATTTCTCTTAAATGTATTTTTAAAAACTCCCTCTGTCTCTCACTTTGTCCTTCTCTTCACTTCTCTCCTACTAGGAATTGAGCTAGATGAAGACGGGTCCCTGGATGGAAACAGCGACTTGACCATTAGAGGACGCCTATTCTCCCTGCTGGAAAAGGTGACCTACCTGAAGAAGAAGCAAGCTGAAAAACCCATCGAGAGTGACTCTCAGAAGTCCTGTAAGCAGAGTGGTGGGGCACTGGGAGAGTGAGACATTTATGAGTTCTTTCAGCAGATACCGTAGTCCATGAATTCGTGAGGTCATTGTGTTTGCAACTTCCAAGCATCAGATTCATCAAGCTGTAACGTGTAGAAACAGATGGAATGATAGCATTATCAGGGAGGATGGGGCCTGATGCTCCTGGAAATAGTAGTGTTTGGAGACTATCAGGAGAAAGGGTTAGGGCGAAATTGGTTTCTAAATATTGTGGGCATGATGTCCATCTACTCATGCATTGAGTTAAACTTCTCTTCAAGTGGTTATTGTCCGGAACTGTATTTTGGTTCTGAAGTATTTTTTGAAGTGCTCCGTGTTTCTGTTCATCCATATTATAGTTCACTGAAGGAAAACTATTACTATTCCAAACCTAGTGAAAAGGTTGGGACAGAGAGTCTTGCTCATCTAGAAAAAGGCAGGTCTGTGAGAGCTTGCTTACTTGTCGCATGTCTAGCACTTTGATTATTTCAAGGCACCATGCTGCTTCATTAACAACTTTGCTTGAAAGAAAATAAAATGAACGCATGAACTACTATACAGATTTTTAGGGTATTTAATTTAGTTTATTTTTACCAACTTAAAGTGGAAAACCTTTTAACAATTACTTGTATGTTTATTCTTAAGGACTGCAATGAATTTAAAATCTGATCTTTAAAATTAGAGTTCATAATTTCTTATAAATCATTTTTAGTCATTATCAGGCCTGTGCAATTGGTATTGATTAAAAGACCATGAAAACATGGTCTCGAGACTGGCATTTTATCTGCATTTTGTATTTGGTTAAAATTGGTAGGTTTTTATTTTCCTTAAGTAGTGTTTTGGTTCAGATAAAATCACTTTTGAAATCAGTGAGTGTCTTTATCATAGAAGTAAGTTCCTCACTATGTCTGAATGGTAATATCAGTTGTGCCTGGGCTTGATAATATGCTATTTATTTTAAAAGGACTGAACATTCCGTTCCTTTTAAGTATACTAGCTAACACAAATAACCATGCATCTAATAAGCTCACTTAAATATAGCTTTCCAATCAAATTCATTTGATGACATTTTCAATCAAATTTTAAGTAGAAATAGAATTATATGAGGTCACAACTGCAAATGACTCCTATGAGAAGACATTTGGCTAAGTAGATAGATCCCTAGATGCCTGTGACTGACTATATACAAATGTTTGGTGTCTGACCTTTGGAGAGCAAGATAATGGAACAAGAAAAATAAAAGTAAAGTAAGAGGTCAACTTATGTTGATGGTTTTGTGGATTCCCAACAGTGATTTTGGAAAGAAAAAAAAAAATGACTGGACTTTGAAACAGCTTAAACTCTTCCATTCTAAGACTAGCTTTGAAGGAAAAGCTTGTCTGTCTTATCCTTGCTTGTCCATAACTTATTTTTATTGATACATGGTGTCTGTTTAAATGAATTTTATTATTTTCTTCAAAGATTATCCGTAGCTTGTTGAATTCTGGTCTAAATAGAGACGTGTGGTCGGAGGCTGGACGGTGTGTCGTTGGAATGCTCAACTAATCTGTCTTCCTTTATTGCTTTCTTAAAACACCCACGACACTTGGCAGCGACGCTTCAGCAGCTGATTTCTGACACGATGGTCCGATGGGCTCAAGAGTCCGTCATCGAAGACCCGGAGCTGGTGAGAGCCATGTTTATGCTGCTGCATCGGCAGTATGATGGCATTGGGGGTCTGGTCCGAGCTCTGCCAAAGACTTACACCATCAATGGTGTTTCTGTGGAGGACACCATTAACCTGCTGGCATCTCTGGGGCAGATTCGCTCTCTGCTGAGTGTGAGGATGGGCAAAGAAGAAGAGAAGCTTATGATTCGTGGATTAGGGTAAATTGACTTTTACAACCTTTGATTTATAAATTTCTTCTTTCTAATTGTTTGTCCCCATAATTGTATAGAAGGTACGTTAATACAAATGCTCCTTCTGGACTCCATGATGATTAAATTAAGCTTGTTCTTTTTCTAGAAATTTTGTTTTAACGCTAAATAGGAAGATCTTCCTATTAGGTTTCCTTTTCCATAAGAAAACTTGAATAATTCCAAAACTGTATACAAAGGTTGCTGTGTTAAACAACAGACATCCTACAGCTTGTTATTTTATTAATTTCTCATTAATGGCTGCTTCAGAATTGTTGAAAATCATGCATTCACAGATTCATGAAGTACAATATAGCTTCACATCTACGTATACGTGGATATGCGACAAGTTAACAGAAAGCCAGGAATAGACTGCTTTGAAACACAAGTAGAGGGGAAAACAGTACTTGCAAGAAACATTACTTTGCATATTCAACAATAAAGCTAGAGACTTTGATTCAGAGAAATG
The DNA here is from genome assembly GCF_000260355.1 of Condylura cristata. NCBI lineage: Eukaryota > Metazoa > Chordata > Mammalia > Eulipotyphla > Talpidae > Condylura > Condylura cristata. The sequence continues at coordinate 19,356,657 of NW_004567130.1, forward strand.
CCACACTGAAAGTTCTGATAGGAAATAACCATCAGTTTAGAGTATTTTCTCAATCGAGGACTGAAGGCAATGACATTGTTCTTGGTGTAAATTTGGAGATTAGAATTTCACCATAATAACACCTAAACATGACAGAAAATAGACAACTATAATTATACATATGAGTGTAAAACATAGCAACTAAACAGCAGATATATGAAAAGGAGATGTTTGCATATTAAAGTTTCTATAGGAATTTTCATAAAACTATGGTATGACACTGACATATTGTTGAGCACATCTTTATAACCGTAACATTAGGAATGATGTGTCTAAAACTATTTCATACAGACTAATACCTGTATATGCAGCACATTTCGTGTCAGTGAGACGAATGGCCTTTGCTATTGTTGGTAAGCTATCAACACTTTTTAGTAAGACTCAGTTAATTGTGCTGACAAACCTCTGTGACTTAGGTACATTTGTTCTTATTTTTCATGTATGCCAGGCAATATTTCAAAAGGATTAGTGAGTCTATCAGATACGTTTTGATTTAAATTTTGCTCTAAACTCTGTGCCCCGCCCCCACACCTACATTGTCCTCTTTAGAGACATCATGAACAACAAAGTGTTTTACCAGCATCCAAATCTCATGAGGGCCCTCGGGATGCACGAGACGGTGATGGAGGTCATGGTGAATGTCCTTGGAGGTGGCGAGTCCAAGGTAAAGGGAGACTTCCTTTCCTACCCGTGGGGTTCCACTGCGTGGAACCTCCTAGCATCCATTCATTGCACGTTCTTAATGAAATTTTTTTTATGACTTTCTTCTTAAGAGATTTCTTTTACTTAAGCATATAAGAGCTATGGTGTAGGCAGATATGTGGGGGTGAAAGATTCATTAGAGACAGAATGGGGAGCAGAACAGGCAGACTGACTGAAATACACTCCTGAAGGGAGTAGCAGGGAGATGGGAGGGGTCACTCCCTGGCCGGGAATTGAACTCAAGCCTCAGAGGGGATGACTTGATAGCGCTGAGATTTTAACCCCTCTACCACCAGGGAGGCCCAAGAATTTCTGTATCTCCTTAGGAGGACTGTTTTTAAACAAAGACCTTTGGAAAACAAAACAAAACAAACAAGTAAAACCTTACAGATTGACCACTCAGAGTCAGGAAGGGGCCACAGGAGACTGGCTGTGAAGAGGCCAGCCATGGCTACGAGAGAAGAGGCCACGAGGGGACACCAGAGGAACCCAGAGAACAGAAAGCATAGTGATTCCTAGGGGGTGCCAGGCGCTGTCTCCTGCTGGGGTGCTCCCACTATGCTGTGGAGACGTGCCCAGAGCTCCAAGTTTCTCTTCAAGCTGCCTGAACCAAGAATGAACCTCCCGGGCCGGGATCACTGCAGAACAAGTGGCCTTGACTTCTAGCGCATGCTGTGCTGCATTTCGGTTTAGGACTGTGGGTTAACTCCAGGTTAGACTGTTAGTGGTGATGAGATGCTGACCTTAGCCCCAGTCTTGACTTTGAGTAGCTTGAGGACTAGGTGAGTCTAAGTCTGGGCATGTGAAGGTCTGTACTTCCTGAGACTTGGCGGAGTTGTATCATCTGGAGGAGCATGTGCTTGAGCCCTCACGCTCTAGAATCAGTTTCATGAAGGTCATTTGCTTCCACAGCTGGCTCACTTGATGCTCTTTATTTATTTTGATTTGTATAGATCCATTTACATCATTGTGCATTTATAAAATGTTTACTTCCCCTCCCCCTCATTACAGTGGCTAACTGCTCTTTATGTAGGAAATCACTTTTCCCAAGATGGTGGCCAACTGCTGCCGCTTCCTCTGTTACTTCTGTCGGATAAGTCGGCAGAATCAGAAGGCGATGTTCGACCACCTCAGTTACCTATTGGAAAACAGCAGCGTGGGTCTCGGTAAGCAAATGTGTGGCTTTCACTTGATCTTTAACATATGAAGAATATACATATTCGACTGAAGAACTAAACTTTAATGTGAATTCACATAGAGGCATGCAATATGGATGCCACATTGAGAAGTTAAATTTTAAGCAAAAGCAGGTTTTTGACGGAAGTCGCCGTTGCAGTATTACCCAAGTTTCGCTTCACCTTGTTTGTGTGAGCAGCCTCCCCAGCTATGAGGGGCTCAACCCCCCTGGATGTGGCAGCGGCTTCCGTGATGGACAACAATGAGCTGGCCTTGGCGCTGCGAGAGCCAGATCTGGAAAAGGTACGATCACCCCGCCTCACCTCCAGGGTCCAGGTGCGCATCGAGCCAGAGGTCATTGCACAGTTTGAGTCTTTGTTCATAGGTAAATGTTTCGGGGAAATGATAGGAAATGTTGTCCCGAGCTGGTTCACAAATACGTTATAATGATAGGCTTAAAACATCTCTGGACTTTAGGTTCTACCAAAGGGAGTTGATGTGGATGTGATGAGATTAACGAGAACTCGCGGAACACGTTTGCGTTCAGACGACCCTCGAGGATCGCCTTTACCGTATGTAGTAGAAGTTTCCAATGCTTAGGAGTGATGATGCTTTTCCTTCTCACCTTGTCTGTAGGTTGTTCGATATTTGGCTGGCTGTGGACTTCAGAGTTGTCAGATGCTGGTGTCCAAGGGTTACCCAGACATTGGTTGGAATCCAGTAGAAGGAGAAAGATATCTGGACTTTCTCAGATTTGCTGTCTTCTGCAATGGTAGGATTGAGTGCTTGGAGTCTTTTTTTTCTTGGTTACTATTAAAACGGTAGGTGTGTAAAGTAATGATCTCTCGGCATTTTCATGCAAGTACATGTTAGTGAAGAAATTGAATGCTACACAATCAGTTGTATTGTTTCAAAGTGATTATTTTGCAAATTTGCTAGTGATGCTGTATTTTCATTATTAAACTTTTCAGGCACCCACATTCTTACAAATGATTATAGCTGGATTCTAATGAGATGACAGCTTCATTCCCTATAATGCATTAATAAAAATAATTTCCTCTTTCATAATCTTTACTTTTATAACTTCAGGTGCAAAAACAAAAAATATTTCACTGTGTCATCTATACATAAAACTAGTAGTTTGGGCTAAATTTTGCTTTTACTACTGTGCTGGTTTTAGTTTAAATACAAATTAATTCATGTAACGCTGATTTGCTTAGAACTTCCACATAATCAACGCTCGCTTGTTTGTCATCCCCCATTTGATCTTAGGGGAGAGTGTGGAAGAGAATGCAAATGTGGTGGTGAGATTGCTCATCAGGAGACCTGAGTGCTTCGGTCCTGCACTGAGAGGAGAAGGTGGGAATGGCCTACTTGCAGCCATGGAGGAAGCCATCAAGATAGCTGAGGACCCTTCTCGAGATGGCCCCTCACCGACGAGCGGATCCAGTAAAACCCTGTAGGTCTAGTATGCTAAGTCTGAAGAATAAATTACGTGACTTGAGTAAATTATACTACTCGACTTGAAATTTTACAAACCTGTTTTTTTGTTTTATTAATTGCATCATAGGGGTACTCACAATCTGTCCCCCTGAACATCACATATGCCACACATGGAAGAATGGATGGAATGAACGGGTGGAATAGGTTGCATGAGCAGAGAACCTAGGAAGGCTGTTTGGATTGAGTAGAGAGATCAGGTTATAGGAAGAGATGACCATCTCAGGAGCTATAGCAACAGGTGTTGTTACAAAGATGGCAGATAAACCTTTGCAGTTTGAGCAGAATTGAGTGGGAGCTGAACACACTGAGTTTGTATGCTAGTGAGAAAAGATCTTGCAAGACATACAGAAATGCATTGTAGCCTAAGAATGAGTGGAGGGGAGTTTCCAAGCAAAGGAACAGTTCCACACGCCCTTGTTTGCTCTACCTAGACTGGACATCAGTGTTCTGGATACACCAAGGCAAGCTGGGAGCATCCTCAGGCATGTGAGCTATCTCTCAGTTAGGGACTAGGGGTCCCTTAGTTTCTCTAAGAAGCAAAAAATGTACGCGAGCCCTCTGGCCCGCGATCAGCCCAGTGAGTGTGCGTCAGGGCCTCTGGGGACAGAGCCCGTGTCAGGAATCACGACAACATGCCTTGCTGGCAGTCATTGCAGAGTCCAGCAAGGTAGAAGTTGGCTCAGCCACCAAGGGAGAGTTGCCGTGATGTGCCAGAGCCGTCCATAGTTGACCCTCACTAGTGAGATCATGAAATTATTTTTCTTACAGAAAGGAGGAGGGAGACATGCCAGGTTACTGGGGAGTGAATAGGCAGGGCAGATGATACGGAAATAGGAAACAGGTAAGCCCATAAATGTAGTGACATTTGTCCAGTGGTTACTTTGGGGAAAGCACAGTGCTGGGACGCTCTGACAGGGTAGCTCCTCATACAGAGCTCTGTCGTCCTCTCCGACATGTAAGGCAAGATCTCCCATCAGCTATTTTCGGATACCCTGCGCTGTTTGCCACTAGAAATGAAGGCCCATTGAAGACATGGAGGAACCTTAATGTTAAAATCCACACAAATACGTTCTTGATAGACTCTCAACTTTGCCCTTTAGCCATTGCTATTTTTTTTTTAACGTTTCACATTTAAAAATTAAACACGTATATTACGGGTATCTTAACAGGCAGAGTCGGGTGCCCTAGCTGATCCCTGTCCTCTGGGGAGTATGTCATAAAGCTTTATTAGCTTGTCACTTTATTATCCTGCTTGCTTTGCTTTCTTTTTCTTGTGAAAAATCCATGGAAGTGACCTAGAAGAGGAGGAGGATGACACGACGCACATGGGGAACGCCATCATGACCTTTTATGCAGCTCTGATCGACCTGTTGGGACGCTGTGCTCCCGAAATGCACGTAAGTGCCCGGGGACCCAAGAACATCTACCTCCGTCCACTCGTGGTTGGTGACGGTCACAGCAACATTCAAACCAGCCACCTCCAGGCTCCATGGAGTAGCAGCTGTTGTCTGGTTGCTGGACACTTGTTTATTGAGTTGGAAATATCTCACTGGCTTTAAAAAATTAGTAATAAGATTTTGGTTCAAGTCACAACAATAGACAGCTGTCTGGCTCTTGTCTGGGCCGGATTTTGTGCCTGTGTTTAACACCGGTGGGGAGGGGTCCCCACCCCCGTGGTTCTGAGCCTGCAGCTGTTCCAGAGTCTGGCTGAGACTCCTGATTTCATCAGATCCACGCTCTTACAGGGTCTTTGTTAGCCCACAGCAGACCGAACAGTCTGTCTTGGTTCACACTCCCTACAACCCCCACAATATGAAAGTTCCACGTTACTAACCCATCTTTGGGAGAAATCAGGGGGAAGCTGGATGGATATATAACTGCATTTTAGTCACCTACCAGAACGAGGCCAAATCAATTAAATACTAGTATATGCTCAAGACCCGAAGGTGCTTTTCTCTGTTACTGCCCATGCTGTGAATAGGGGCTTAGACACCATTCTGGGGCAGGATTGGGTAAGCTCTCATTGGCTTATCAGACGTTCGGTGCATTTCAACTCTTCAAAGCAGGTAAAGCCTTTTGTTTAAAGGACTAACCAGTTGCTGTAGATTAATGCAGAACTGAGTGTGTGAGTCAGAGCAATGAGCATCTCTCTGGCCTACGCGGCCATTTCTGTACATGTAGACTTCACACAAAATTACCTTACAGTGGTGAATTGCAGTTGACTTCATACATTTCTATTTTGGAACTTACATTGTTATTATGAACGTAATAACACACTGCAAAATTTCTAGATCAATCTTAACATTGATTTCACTGTTATTCTAGTGATTTCACTGTTACTCTAATGTTCCCTTATTTTTCTTCTCAGTTGATTCATGCTGGTAAGGGAGAAGCCATCAGAATCAGGTCTATTTTGAGATCCCTGATTCCACTGGGAGACTTGGTGGGGGTCATCAGTGTCGCTTTTCAGATGCCGACAGTAGCCAAAGGTAAAGCCAGATTCCAGTCTTTTTTTTTTTTTTTTAACATTTATGTATTGATGTATTAGAACTGGGGTACAGGCCAGAGGTCAGGGGGTGAGAGTGGGGAGCAGGACAGGCAGATTGATGAAGCACACTGCTGAGGGGAGCAGCAGGGAGACCATTGAGGTCTTCTGCGCCCTGTGGGTCACTCCCTGGCCAGGGACCGAACTCCTGCTGCAGGGGCTGTGGACAGTCCATCGTGCTGAGCTTTAATTTAACCTGTTGCGCTACCTCAGAGGGCCCAAGAACATACCCTAATTGAAGCTTGATGAAGTTCACCATTTTTCTAGGCACAGGTATATGTGAAAATCATAGGTTCTCATTTGTTGAACTTCCCTGTACTGTGATTTTTCGGAGGATCGAACTGAGATGTCATGTAGGTTTTTCATTGAATATTTTAACATGTTGATTTGACATGAAGGGTTAAATCAACCAAGCTTGGAGTTTAATTCCAATTTTATACACTTTAAATCTACATTTACCAATTACTGATTATACAACTTGGACAAATTCTTAACTGCCCTCTAGGTTAGTTTTCACAGTCTGTTAAATGAAGCTAAGAAGGTCAGGTTTCTAAAGTACTTTTAAAAAAGGCATATAGTTCATGTCCGAAACATCCCTAGCATCAGGCTTGACACCAGCAGCTTATTTCTATGCCCGGTGTAGGAGAAATGTATTATGTGCTCTTGTAATTAAAAGGAAAGGAAGCTACTTGGTGTTAGCCTTTCACTTCCTTTGAAACATTGTTATTGTTTTCATGATATAAACATCAGATTCATCATTTAACTATAAATAAAAAGTTGGGGTTTGATGCCTTCAGAAGAACGTGTTTACATATCATTTTTCCATTGGTGCCTTTTTCTCTAATATTTCACCAATATTAAAGATTCTGTGATATGTATTAGTAGCACTTTGACATAAATATGACATGGTTAAGCAGGAAGCTAGCCAATTCTCTGATATTTTAAATTGGCACGTAATCCCATAACTCCATATTCATGGGACCCGATTTATCGATCTATGGATTTATTGTGATTCAGTAATTTATACTGGAATCAAACATTCACTGTTAGTAGAGAAAATAATGGTGCTCAGCTGTATTTGAGACGTTGTTAAAGCTCTTACAGAAACATTTCATTTGAGAGTCAAACTGCATTCATAGATAGAGCTGCTTTCATTTGTCTGACTTATCAATACACCATGATCATCACTATGGGATGATACATCTTAGTAATATTGCAAAGAGACTCTCGTTCCACAATGGAGAATTCTGGATACCTTTTTATTGTCCTCTCTGTAGCGCTTCACAGGATGTAACTAACAAATAGATTACAAATAACACATTCCCTCGGATTTAAGTTGCTGGTCTCATTTGTGGAGTCAGTTCCTAGGAGTTGATTGTGGGCAGTATAAGAAGAGAAAACCTTTCAACTGGTAACTTTCTTTAAATCATGAGAGCACCAAGAAGACTGTGTGTAATCTGCCTCATGAAAGGCGTTCACATCAACGTGTCACTGTCTTTCTTTTAGATGGCAATGTGACGGAGCCCGACATGTCTGCGGGATTTTGTCCGGATCACAAGGCAGCCATGGTTTTGTTCCTTGACAGGGTCTATGGCATTGAGGTTCAAGATTTTCTTCTCCATCTTCTAGAGGTTGGCTTTCTGCCAGATCTCCGGGCTGCTGCTTCTTTAGATACGGTACTGATCTAAAAGTTGATTTCCTCATCGTTTGACTCTCAGCCTCAGACTTGCAACATTTTTTCATAGATGTATTCATTCATTTACTGTTCATAAATACTTACTGACTAGCTACTATAGTTTCAGACAAGCAGTGGGTAAACAATGAATAGGCTATGCCTACAAGTGATTCACTGAATCGTAGGAAAAACTGACCTCAAAACTCAGATAAGAATTCTGATCAGGTGTTGTGGAAGATGATAGGACATTTGTGTGACCCAAATTCAGACGGATCATGATATTGACCTTGAAATTGGTCTAAGTGTATATATATACAGTTTCTCAGGAAAAGTAATTTACATAGTAAGAGGGCTTAAAAGACATTGTTGGATTGTGGCTATTACTATATCATCCTGATGTCTTTTTAACATACAAGGAAGGTTGACGTCTGTCTTGTCTGTTGATGGTTCCGCATGGTGAATCCGCCATCCTCCGTGTAGATGTTCTGCTCTTTGAACATCATAGAATCAACCTGTGTTCTAGATGTTACACTAGTAGTTATAACAACGCCTTTTCTCATCTTTGATTAAATGTTTCTTTCTGATTTTAGAGGAAAGCATCATGACTTGGCAGTAGCTCTTTCCATGAAAGGCATGAGACTTCTCTCATCATCATAAAAACGAAACTGAAATTTCTGTTGTTGCATATGTTTAATGTGAAGTTCTGAACCTATGAAGTGTCATTGCGAACATTAGAACAATCAGCCTTTGATTACTGATGTTGGTAGACATGACTCGAAATATAAATAATATTGATAAACAATCAGAAAGAATTTAGAAACCTGAGGCCCATCCTAAAAATAAGCTCCTTTGACGTTTCCCTCTGAAGGAAAGTACTTAAACCTTTTGGTGTCGTCAATGTTTTCACCTTGCGTGCAGCACCTCTCTTAGTGACACTGGCTGTTGATTATGGAGCTCGGGCTTACAGGAGAGAAATGTCACCTCGCTCACTTTTACCTCTTTATGCATAATTAACAGTTGAATTTTCACTGATAAAATCAAGTGAGTCCCATTTGCATCTATAACAAGGCATCTATTTCCGTCCTTAGTATTTGTGGATGTTCTTGTTGGTGAAATTACACGTCCACAGACCAGTGCACTGGAGTGTTGTCTGACGAACAACCACGTTGCACTCTCCGCCCTTGCAGGCTGCACTGAGCGCCACAGACATGGCCTTGGCCCTCAACCGGTACCTCTGCGCCGCCGTGCTGCCCTTGCTCACCAGGTGTGCCCCCCTCTTCGCTGGCACCGAGCACCACGCGTCCCTCATCGACTCGTTGCTTCACACCGTGTACAGACTTTCCAAGGGCTGCTCCCTGACCAAAGCCCAGCGGGATTCCATTGAAGTTTGCTTGCTCTCTGTTTGTGGGTAAGTGGGCACCGAGCCCTCTCCCCCTGGATCATTGTGTATTGCTGTCTACCACTGGGACAAAGGTGGGCACACAGCAATTTTTAAAAAAAAATTACCCATTTACATGTTGAAATAGCACTGCAGTATAACCTTCGTTTCAGGTGTAAACAGCGAGATCATCATGCGTATAATACATCAGAGGCACTGGCAAGACTCGACTTCTAAGCTCTGTCGTGACACAGCCCTGCTTCTGTTCTGCCCACCCCGTCCCCTCCCCCACCCCTTCCTGTAGCCACTAATGGAACTTCTAGCCCCCAGATTTACTTTTGTTTTATTTACTTCATCTGTTTGTTTATGTGCACATATAAGTGAAATCATATGATATTTGTATTTTTTTTTTGTCTGATTTTATCAGACCTGGTGTCTTCTAGGCCTCTGTGTTTAAAAATGGCATGATTTTATCTTTCTGAAAGCTGAATAGCATTGTGTTGTGTGCAAATATCCCATCTTATTTTTTTTTTTTTTTTTGGCAAATATCAGAAGTAGTGGGATTAAATGAATCTTATGGACTTCTATTTTTATTTCTTTTTAAGAATCTCCATGCTGTTTTCTACTAAAATTCCATCCACAGTTTCTAAGTTTTCCTTCTCCTCACATCCTTCTCAACACTAGTTTCTTGTATTTTAGCCACTCTCACAGCTGTGAGGTCCCAGATACCCCAACTTTATTCCCCTTTACGAAAGAAAATTTGCTTCGTGGCCACCAGATTGTGACTTGGGAAGTAATTTCTGCACTACATATTCAATTCCTGTAGTTAGTCCTGTGACCTGAGCATTCATCTTACTAGAATGCTCGTGGATAGTTAGGTTTTCCAGCGCTCTCTAGTTATCCAGGTATTGGCGATCGTGTTGACCACCAGTCATGCGGTTTTGGGGTGATTATGTGAGGAGCCTGGCTGCGTTGTCTAAGGTGTAGAATCCGCTGTGTATATAACATCGTCTTGGTACATTCTTCTGTTTGGGGACTTTTGGGCAGTTTCCACAATCTGGATCCGTTAAACAGGGCTGCCAGAAACGTGGGAGTGAAATTTCCTTCCAGATCAGTAATTTTGACTTTCTCAGAGAGTTGCCTAGGACTGGAACTGACAGGATTGTTTTCATCTTATGAGACACTTCCACACTGCTTTGCATGTGGGCTGGACCTGTCTGTGTTAATACGTGAAATATAGAAAAAAAAAATAAAACAGCCAGATAAAGACAGTCTTACAAACTAACCCTTGAAAATTGACGACAGAAGTAAAGCATAGAGGAGGGAGGGAGGGGAAGGGGTGGGGACAGAGGGAAGGAAGTGCAGTGGACTGCGGTGATGGAATATGGGGGATTTAGAGGTTGGCACACTATGGTGATTCCGGATGTGGGGGAGAATCCTCCAGTTACCTCAATTGAAAAATTAATAAATAGAAGGCCCACTTTGTCTACCCAATTAAAAAAAGTTATATACAATTTAGTGACACACACACACACACACAAATCATGTTTTTTTCCTTTAAAAAATTTAGGTTACTTGATTTTCCCCTCTTGACTGTGATGGTTTTAATTTACCTTTCAGGAGAGAAACCTTAACATGATAGTATCACTATTAATTTTTTTTTAAATTATGTAATTCCTGGTTAATTTTGCATTAGGAAAACATAATTAACAACATCTGATGAAAGGCGTCGGCACCAGCCTGTCGCTAATATAATTTAGCTTAAGAAATTACCTACTTAATTTAGACACATTTTCCTTCATTATTAAAATCAGCTTTGTTCCACCAGCCAGTTGAGACCTTCGATGATGCAACATTTACTCAGAAGACTGGTGTTTGATGTGCCCTTATTAAATGAACATGCAAAGATGCCTCTTAAGGTAAGTACAAGACATACTCTTATTTCTCGTCATTTCTTGTCTTGATGTGTATTTCTCTTAGATATAACATGCTTGGTCTTTGGTGCTAGACGAGTTGTTCCAATTTTGTTTGCAATGGACATATATAGGTATGTCTACCTAAACCCCAAAATAAATAAGTTATACATTGCAAGATTGGTTTCCTGTGTCAAGGAAATGTAAATCAGTGGGCAAAAGCAGACCATCATGAGAACATGAAGCAGGTATGTGTGGACTGGAAAGCAAGGTAACAGGCCAGGCCTAAAATATCAGCAACCTCAAGGAGAAGGAGAAGACTGATTTCCAGAGAAAACAATATTCTCTAAATTGGTAATCAGGTGACACTTTCCAAATATCATTTCCTGGGATTCAGACGGTCTTTCTTATCGGCAGGTAGAGTTTGTCACGGAGTATAGAAAAGCCATTCGTGTTCTCTGCACAGCTTTATTATTCTGAGCATGAATGGCCGCATCTCAAATGTCTTCGTGATTTTTTAGATCTTTTCCGATCACCAGCTGTCTCCTTCCAGACTCAGAGAACTTGAGGTAGCCTTGTAATGTAACAGCGTGGGCTTGGAGACCATGGCCATATAGTGACTTCTCTGTACTGCCATATCTAGGCCTCACTTTACCCGTAATGGTTTGATAAAAACCCTGAGTTTGCCATGTAAATGAGTTGAGTTTTTCACTGGCATTACATTAAGCATCCCTAGACATTTATAAAAAATAATTGTTCTGCCAAAAATTTTTTTGATTATGTTTGCTTAGGTAAATTAATGAACTATGTAAGTTCTATCCTTGCTAGAAATCTTTTTTACAGTTTGTCAGCCCTTGTTTAAAGCTTTCTTCATAAAATAAGCCAGAAGATACTTGAACAAAGATACACTGCCTCTGTGTGAAAAAGTCTTGTACATTAAAGATAATGACATGTTAATCCCAAACAAATTAAATCTTAATATTTCTCAGTTGAGATTTGTAAGTTGCATATATGCGCGTCTCTCATAACTGAGATGGAGAACAAACTAGAAGAAATGATTTTATAGCCATGGATTTGGTTAGTTTTAATAACAAAAGGCCTCATCAACTTATTTTCTGCCTTAGCTATAAAAAAGAGTGTCAAAATCTATGCTTGTGTCATAGAAATTATCTTATTAATCTGGCAACTACTTGTGACTCTTCATCACTTTATAGATGAATACAAGGGCTGCCACACTGAGGAATGATTCTCCTCTTTGAGCTTCCAGTTCAGTCCTTAGCAAAGAAGACTTGTGTATGTGAAAACTTACACACGCTATATGTGACGCAGTAAATTGCAGCCACAGCCACCAGAGAAATGGAGATTACCGACGTAATCAGTACAAAGAAATAGAAGATGTGACGCAAATCACAGTGGTGATTAAGGGCAGGCAAAGAAGAAGCAAGACATACTTAAAAGCACCATGCGTCCCTAGAATGCCCCTATGAGCTGCTGCACACTGTTTGTGCTGTTGGGTCACCCTGACATGGGTCCCTTTGCTAGGTGCATGGATTCTGGGACGTGACTCCTAAATGGTAGCGGCTGAAGCAGGACTCAGGAATTCAGGGAGCCTCCAGTAACCACCAGCAGGGTGCTGCTAAGATAGTTATTTGTAGAAATGGGTGTTTGTTCCTTTTTCTGTGACCGGTGATAAGATTTAAAGACATGGCAGACAGAGCTGCAGTATTCCCCAAGATTATGCAAGTAAGAATTTCATTTCAGATGAACTCACTCCGTGGCGTTAGAATGCCAAGAATAGGAAATGAAAAAAGAAAAGTAAAAAATAAATGTCTCTAACTCATCACTTTTATAATTGTTTTCCCATGTAGCTGTTGACAAATCATTATGAAAGATGTTGGAAATATTACTGTCTGCCCGGAGGGTGGGGGAACTTCGGCGCTGCCTCAGAAGAAGAGCTGCATCTATCAAGAAAGTTGTTCTGGGGCATTTTTGACGCCCTGTCTCAAAAGGTGCTTTAATTTCTGTGGGCTTGGGTGATAAGGTAATTAAAAAGCCATAGGTTCTTGGTAAGAAAGCATCCTCTGTGGAATGCTTGTCAAGACTTCCATAGCTTTACAGTTTCCCAACTTACAATAAATGAGGAAGGTGAGATTTATATTGATTTTACAAAATCACTTTGGTAATAGGTTCCTTGTGACCACACCCTTTAGAACTCAGTGTTCTAGAGCATTTCAGGAAATTACGCACGTTTTGATCAATTTCTGAGCATTTGGTCTGACTTGCAATCAAACGTGACCTAGCCACTACCCCGATCTTACAAAGACTGAAGAAATCTTACAAAATGCAAAAATACAGCACTTTTCGAGGCTCTAATATCCCAGTGACCTTTGCCATTTCACTGCTGTGCACATTTATGCCTGCACCCAGTAGTGTTTTAGAGATGTGACATCCCCTTTCAGTTGCATAGTTACACTAAATGTTCATATACTTGCAGAAGAAAAGGATTAGTGTTTCAGAGTTGAAGCAGCTCTGTATACCAGTGCTTCAAATATGTGTCAAAACTAGTTTGAATTCCAAGATATTAGTCAGTGACTGTAATACTAAAAACTGGAAGTTTGCTGCACACTAGGGAAGTTTGTCTGAGTACTGTTGATAGATACAACTTTGATGACATTTCTTACTTAACTGCCTGCAGTAAAGGGTAACACATGTACGGCATTTTTAGAAAAAAAATTACAGCATGAAGTTAAAATTGAACTTTGAAGTAACTGAAATTATTATTTTTGTTTTTAGAAATTATAAATACAAATTTAATTATGGAACTAACAGAAAAACACCTCTCCCCAGATATTTTGATTATGCTTACTTCCTGTGGAGTTTCTTCCCTGGTTCAGAATTTTGTTTTCGTGTCTTTGTAATACAATACAGCTTGGTTAAAATTTCTTAATCTTGGGTTGTTATCCGTTGTGTATTTTTCATGCACCAGTCTTTATAACATAGGTTAGCAAAAACGTATAGATGGCAGTCAGGTGCATAGTGCTCGTTGAGTGAAAATAAGTTCATTTTATAAAGACAAGTTGTTCAGAATATTCATATGTGTTGCCAGTACTAGAGAGTAAGCTTTCAGGCCAGAGAGGACTGTTCCAGTTATTATTATTATTATGTTCCAGTTACAATAAATCTAACTAATTTTTTCTTAGAATTGATGGGACTTCAGGCTTTATATTCCATTTTAGAGGAGGAATCTGTCAAGAGAGTTCATTTAGCCCAGGGTAATTCAATGTCCTCTTACCACATCCTGTCAGCCACAGTGATTATACTGATAAGCCCCACCAAGATGTAATGTGATACATTTTGTCTCCCATTTCTTCCCAGAAATATGAACAAGAACTTTTCAAACTGGCACTGCCTTGCCTGAGTGCAGTTGCGGGAGCTTTGCCTCCAGACTACATGGAGTCAAATTATGTCAGTATGATGGAAAAACAGTCATCAATGGATTCTGAAGGGAACTTTAACCCACAACCTGTTGATACCTCAAAGTATGGACTCTTTCTATTGCAGCAGCTTTTTATTGTAAATGATGTGTGAAGTCTGAAATTGAATAAGGTACTAAAGTGAACTTTCTCTAACCCATGCCCCTTTTGAGTTGGTATCCTTTTAAGAGGGGTCCCGGACGCTCCTTGATGAAGTGATGGCCTTACATGGCTGTGCAGAGTCAGAACTAGATGAGGTGCACCTGCTCAGAGGTGCGTAGCATCACTAAGATTCTCTGGATGGAATGCAGGCTAGTCTCTGTGATGATGAGGAAGGAGATCAGCTCTATGCTAGGCGAAATTTACCCTAAACATTTGTTAACGCGCGCAGCGGCCAACCTCTCATAGCATCTTTGACTCAAGGAGAACCCAGCACCCAGCGCAGAGCTGTTCCTGTGAGCTTCGGGGAGTCACCTCACCATCACCGCATCTCATCAGGCCTAGCGTTTGCCTCTTAGGGTCAGCATCATAAAACACAGTTTGAGATTGAGGGGAAAACTGAGTATGTGGTTAGAATGCAGTCAGGATGGCAACCTTAACCACAGATAAAGTGTCGCTTAGATTGTGAAGCTTCTCACGTGCAGTTGGGTAAATTGTCTACAAATAGGATCTTTGGGGGTTCAGGTGGTGGGAGTCTGAGCAGGGCTGTTTTGTTACTGGCTGAAGTAGCACCCTAGTTTCCCATTGCAAGGAAAGGGCCTCTCGGTGCAGATTTCCTTACGGAGGCACATTGAGACCCTTCGCCAGGTCATCCAAGACCGGTCACTGTAACTGAATTTGCTTGGGAGTTCAGTGTCCAGGTTCTGGGTGGTTCCCTAGCTGATTTAGATTCTGTAACCAGTTGAAAATTTCAAGCAGAGTGGTATATGCCATTAGTTTGTTAATGCCTTAAATTTGCATGTTTGGTATTTGATGACAGTCCTGTGAGAAAAGACTCAACCCCCAGTATTTGGCTTATGTGATTGATCCTTTGGGTCGCTTCCAAAGTAAGTAAACCAAAATGTCACATGTTCATATTTCTACCTGGGTAAGTTGCGGTTTGCTAACATACAGTGTAATCCAGGATTTTAAAATAGCATTTGAACAATGTCATAGCTTAGTGTGGAATAATTAAATCCAGGTCATAAGTGTTGGGCATGTATATTCATTATATAGACTTGCCCCTTTGAGGACTTCTTAACAGATAAGGTTTACATAGAGATATGAATAAATGACAGAATTCTTTGTGGTATATATTATACCTTAGGTATGTATATATCATATAGTTGCATTGCTGACTGATAACAGTGTTGGAAAGAAAAGAAAACCATCTCACTATACTAGATTTTATTTAGTATCATATTGCAAAAGTTATGTGCATTAATAAGCTTTATTTATACATGAATAGAATTAAATTTAGATTTAATCTTCCATTCACATATATCTATATTTGATATTCCGATTCTTACCTTTACCATCAGACTTGGTCACCAACTGCATGCTTTCAACATCTGTTCAGTGAAAGGAATCAAGAATAAATGAATCAAAGCATGAGTTGGTTAATTATTTATCTCTGTAATCCTTATTCAAAACATAATATATTTCAAATCATTAACTTTGAGACTAGTTCAAAATCGTAGAACTCTTAACAATATACAATAGGTCAGATTTCAGCAGTGTTTCAAACATTTATAGTTCTTACAAAAGAGTGTCAAACACAGAATAGACTTGAAAAATGAATATGGAACAGAAGTATGTTTTAAACCTACTGAGTCTAACTCTTGTTATAGGTTTCAAGCATTATTTTTTCATCCTTATTGTCCGCATCTTTGGGTCTATTTGAATTATTGTTATGGATGCTGTGCTTAACTTTTACCAGCCACAACATATTAAAATATGGTGAAATATGAAGCAAAGTAAGAACAGATAGAACATCATCCACCCAATAACATCTTGTATAACGTTACTACGCAATGGAAACCATTTTTGGTTACACACTGGTTAAGTCATGCATGAAATGGAATGTAAGCGGTCACAAGCTGTAGTATGGTTTCTTGCATAACCAGGCTTCTTTTATTTTTCTCTCACAGTATTACAATCCCTGAGAAGTTGGAATACTTCATTAACAAGTACGCGGAACACTCCCATGACAAGTGGTGCGTGGACAAGGTAAAGGGCACGGCTACCCCCATCTACTCTGTCCTGGAGGCCCGTACTGACCGTGCCGCTGGCCGTGGCGATTGCTGTTGGTCGTGAGGTCTCTACCTGGAGTAGGAAAGGGCGTTTACTTACACGTTGCTGGTGTGCTATTTCCCTCCTGAGTAAGAGTATCGGTGTTAATAAAAGTTTTAAGGACTCAAAAAGTAGGAAGTCATAGAAATAGTGTTAAACACCCTTTGTATGTGGTAGTCAAAATTAGTAAATATCAGGGCTTTCAGGAGGAAATCATGACTCCTAAGTTCAGAAATCTTTTAAGGAAACTTTGGCTTTGTGAGTCTTTTTACATTAGATAAATCCTTGAAAAGTGTGAGCATTCAGTGGTGGTTTACACTTTCTATTCTGTTGTGTATCGTAGGTTAGAGCATAAGACGACATATTTTGTGTTGTAAAAAAAAAGCCAATTACAAATGAGCACGAGCTGCAGTCTGTACACTTGGGTCCCATGTGCGCTAAGGTTCTCTAAAGGAAGCATTTTCCCAAGTGGTCGCATATAGGTTGTTCCTAGTTCAACTCTGCAAGCGGATGATTAAAATTGGCTTATCAGGAAAGTTGGGTTGAGATGATGAATTATCGAAAATATGCTTGTACCTATTTGATGAAGTAAAACCCGCCAGCAAAGTTTCCAGAAGATACTGTGATGATTGCAGTGGTGCCACTCTGGTACCCTCACGCTCCGTTTCAGTCCGTACCCTCCGTCACTCCCAGACACCCTCACTTTGTGATGCCAAAACCTGACTGTTTGGTCAGTCATTTCCGAGGTCAGTCACCAAAGCGTTGGTGCTGTGTGAAGACTCCACCTGTTGAGCGGCAGCCCTGGCGATGAGGAGGAGCACTGTAGGCAGGCAGCGCGAAGCTCTTCCTGCCGAGTGACTCAGATGCAGCAGGCAGGTTGCAGTGACCCAGATGACCGGTGTCATGGGCAGGGCTATCAGGGCCAAGTGATTTGGAACAAATACGGAGAGGTCACTGGACAAGGAGTGGATGAGGCGGGTCTGTTACTCGGGATTGTCCACATAACCAGTTTTCCCATTTAGAGAAATGGACCTTTCCATACTCTTCATAGAGGGCCCATGGTGTGCCAGGACAAGTATCGTCAGGGTCTGTGGCCGGTAGCTTCCTAGGGAAGTGCTTGTCGGCACAATCGCAGACCTGCGTCTTTTAAGGACCACTGCGTGCTTTCAGCCTCTGGATGTCATCCAGGCGAGTATTCACATTGCGGCTGACTAGGAAGGGAGCCGCCCTGACCAGAGCTGCACAAAATCCAAGTCCTGTCCTTATCTTGGCTCATCTTAGGTTTATTTTAACAATTATAGATTAAGCGGCCTGTACTCTGACTTGAGTACATGTCAAGCAAGTTTGATGTTGTTTTTCAGTTGGCAAATGGATGGATTTATGGAGAAATATTTTCAGATTCTTCTAAAGTTCAACCATTACTGAAGCCATATAAACTATTATCTGAAAAGGTAAGTTTTGGTTTTCTTTTTAGATTATACAGTTTCCATTTTTTTGGACAAAAGTTTGATCTGTAATTTCATACTACAATGTCTTTATGGACTATGGCTGCTGTTCTGTTGTTGCAGAAGGATCCTACTTTGTAATTTTGTCATTCTCTGGGCCCACTTTCTGTCAGAGTTTAATCGTCATGCTCTTCTGCGTAACTTGTCTGCTCAGCCTTGATTTTTATTCCTAGCCTATGCTTTAATGACTTTCGAAAATCTGTGCTGAGAAGTTTCTTGATGAGGAATGATTTTGCACATGCCTACTTATAAATTTTGAGTCCTTTCTTTGGCTTGGGGGTGCGTAGTCAGCATCTCGCTAAGGAAGTGGAAACACCTCGTGGCGTGGTGCTGCTGGAAGGTAGCAGAGAAGCCTTCAGCCGGCGGCACTCTTCTTAACTGTGTTTCGCCTTCTGGTTTCTCCAAAGTGTCAGGACGGCAACACTGAAGGAAACCAGTGTCCGTGCTAAACAAGCGAGGGCCACTCTCCTAACATTCGTTAAACCAGACCTCGGCTTGTTCCTTCAGGCTTCTGTTCCACGTTGGCCTTTAACAAGGCTGATCAAAATGTCCCTTTCCTAGTGAAGGAAATCTGTGTCAGAACAAAGCATTAACTGTTTAAGTGTTCACCGGGGTTCATGGTATTGCCTGTGTTGTTTTTATTTCTGTCTATCTCTAGGAAAAAGAAATTTACCGCTGGCCAATCAAAGAATCCCTAAAAACGATGCTGGCCTGGGGCTGGAGAATTGAAAGGACACGAGAGGGGGACAGCATGGCCCTTTACAGCCGGACGCGACGCATTTCTCAAACCAGCCAGGCAAGAAGCAGCAGTGAGCCACGTGATGCCACTTGAATGACTTTAAACTTGCGTTCATAGCTCGGGGTCGCCACCGCTTGCAATTTGAAAATTCTAAAGACTGAAGGAAAGTGTAGAGGGGGGTGGAAATCTGTGCCTTTTAAAAAATTTTCTTTTGAATTTTCATTTTTTTAATACACTCATGCCCTTGCAGCAGCATGGATGGGACTGGGAGGGATTAGGCCCTGCGGAATAAGCCTAAAAATATCACAGGTTCCCGTGTAGGGGAGCGCTGTAGAGAAAACAAGGAAGGAATTAGAGAAAAGTTAACTATAATAAAGTAAAAATCAAAATTATCGGCATCTATAGATCATGCAGGTTTATGTAGATTTTATGTATTTTTAAAAAGATTTTATTTGTTTATGCACACGGAACTGGGGGCACAGGCCGGAGGTGCAGGGACTGAGAGGTTTCACCAGAGACAGAGTGGGGAGCAGGACAGGCTGACGTGGGAAGTTACACAGCTGAGGGGAGCAGCGGGGAGACAGGAGAGGTCTGCCGCACCTGCGGGTCACCTCTGGGGCGGGGATCAAACTCATGCTGAAGCGGCTGCGGCCAGCACCCTAGTCCGAGGGGCTTTCACTAGAAGCGCCACCAGCAAGGCCGGCTGCTCACTTATATGTGTGTGTGTGTGTGTGTGTGTGTGTGTGTGTGTGTGTGTAGAAATGTGTAGCAGTTTATTTTTCCATCATTATGTGCCTTTTCCATCTGAGTTGTAACCCCGTGGGCTTCCCATCACCACATCCCCTGTGCCAGGCCGCTCACTTTCACGGAGGAAGCGCTGTGCCTTTGTGCTTTCTATTTCTGAAGTCTCGTGTCGGTGCCTCTCTCCCTGAGACTTCACCCCTGTCCCCCACACTCTCTCAGGTATCGGTGGAGGCTGCCCACGGCTACAGCCCCCGCGCCGTCGACATGAGCAACATCACCCTCTCCAGAGATCTGCACGTACGTACCGGCGGCTTCCTAAGACAGTCTCCGCCTTTAATTTCGGGTCACGTCCGGCACAGAGGTCGCAGCATGAGCGGCTGGGAAGCTGTGATGGGCTGGGGTGTCCAGGGAAGCTGTGGGCGCAGCACAGCCGCTCGCTCCAGGAGAAGCGTTTGCAGCTGTGCATTCGGGGAGCTGACTGCGCTTGGCTTGCCCCCCCATACTCTTGGTGTGCCCTCCTTACCTGTCACTAAGGAGCGCGCCTTGGAATGGGAGCTGTGTGTGAAGGAGAACCGTTCTCTCCTCGGGTTGTAAGTTGGCAGGTCAGTGTCGCGATCAGACAGTGGAGGGGGCGGTTATTCCCAGACAGGGAGCTGCAGGGGCAGAAAAGCTGGGCGTTGGCTTGTTGGCCGCCGCTGGGTGCAGGGATGAAAGTGGCAGGAGACCCTGATGCACAGAAGTGGAAACAGCCTTTGAGGTAATGGTGTCGAAGCCCCGAAGGCCCCAGGGAGACGGCGTGGCCCGTGCGCTCGGCACAGGCCCCGACAGCTCCCGATGTTTGCTCGCAGTGTTGACGAGATGGCTGTGGTCGCTTAAGCCTCCACGAACTGAAATGAGAGCTGGCAAGTGAATGTTTTCTCTTCGCTCAGTCCGTGGCTTGTTTTGGCCTCGTCGTTAAATTCAGAAAACATCTTAAACGTGAGCCGTGTGCTGGCCGTCTAGCAGAGCTCGCTGCTCACCCTGCAGCCTTCCACCGATGTGGAATTCCCTAGAGTTTGGTTTCAAAGGAGACAGTGTGTTTGGCTATCTTTCATGTGCTTTTTAGCACCAACACAGGGGTCTGCTCAGGGGAAGCTCTTTTGGTAGGTAGTTGGCGCACAGTTATCCTGATTTATGCTCATTGTGACCGAGCTGAATTGCTAAATATTTTGTTTGAAGGCGATGGCAGAAATGATGGCTGAAAACTACCATAATATATGGGCAAAGAAGAAGAAAATGGAACTTGAATCTAAAGGTAATATTGCTAAATATTCTCATCAAAAAGCTAGTTTTACTATGCAAATATGTGGCACAAATAAAGGAGTCCTTTAAAAATATTTATCATACAGAACTGGGGGACAGGCCAGAGGTGCGGGGGTGAGAGGCCTCCCCAGAGCCAGAGCGGGGAGCAGAGGACCCAGGTCAGTGAGTCCACTGCTGAGGGGGCAGCCGGGAGACAGGAGGGGCCTGCTGTGCCCTGAGGTGACCACAGGGCGGGGATGGAACTCTGAGGCGGCTGAAGCAGCTGGCAATGCTGCCTCCAGTCTGCTGGCCACCAGGGAGGGCTGTTCCCAGATTCTTACAGACAGACTGGAATGGAGCCCTGATCTCTTTCCCCTGCCTCTCTTCACCCCTGCTCGCTCCCCTCCCCCTCCTGCACCCCTTCTCCTCCCCAGCTCCCAGCCCTTCTTCCGCCCAGAAGTATCCATTAGTCGCTGCCCCCAGATCGCTGTGGACTAAAATGAAGCTGCTAGACTAAGTGCAGTGCTGCAGGAATAAAGGACTCCATGCAGTGTGGACTCAGAGTAGGCGCCGGCCGCCGGTTGCTTGCACATTTGGTTTATGGTTTTTGACCAAAGAAGCCTGTTAAATTCCACCTTTGGTTATGAGGGAAGTCAGATTGCCCTCAGCGCACTCGGGGATGCAGCCTGCACCCTTCGCGCTGTTCAGCAGAGTCTGTGAGCTTTCTCCTCGGACAGCTTTTTTGTGGATGCGGCTGATCTCCATGCATACAGCCGCGCCAGGAAACACCCAGGGAGGCCTCCCTCACTCGGCAGCCTCTGGCTCCGCATTGGCGGTTTTAGAGTTCCCCCTCGCGGTGAGAGTCCTCCGCGCACGGTTGCATTTCTGCCAGTGGGACCCGGTGAAAGCAAGTTTCCAGAAAAACCGGCGTCCGCTGCTCTGCTACCTTTTCTTTGTTCCTCTTTGCGTGGGCAGATGCAGCGTTTGGGTTTGTTTTACAGTCTCATGACTGAACCACAGCAGGCGCTGGTGTTTTGTCAGCAAATTGAAATACTCATTTTCAATTGTTTTTTGGGGTGCTCTCTTAGCAGTTTACGTCAAGGAATGACAGCATCCCACACAAAACACATTCCCCGTCCGTTTGATACATTTTTCCTGTGGAGTAAACTGTGCAGTTTTTTCATCCTTAAAATATTCCTTATGCCGTATCTTTAGACCTGTAAGTATATACATTTTTGAAATTGTTATAATTTTGATAAAGAATTTTATCAAATTTCTTTATCAAACTTATTAAAATGTTTTTCTTATTAGTTTCTAAAATTTAAATAGTTATGTAGCTTTTAAATATCAAGGAAACATAGCCTTTTGTATTTCTCAGAAGAAAAGGCATGCTGGAAAAATACTTTTGCAGTTTTTAGTCAGTCAAATATGCATGTTATTAGAGATTTAAGAGATAACCACCTTTTTTTTTTTTAAGATTTATTTATTTATACAGAACTGGGGTACAGGCCAGAGATGCAGAGGGTGAGAAGCTTCACCAGAGACAGAGTGGGGAGCAGAACAGGCAGATCGAGGAAGTACACTGCTGAGGGGAGCAGCGGGCGGGTCAGGAGAGGTCTGCCGCACCCTGTGGTCACCTCCGGGCAGGCGGGAATTGAACTCATGCGGAAGTGGCTTTAGCTTCTCAGTGCTGTGCTTTAACCCGCTGTGCCACCAGGGAGGGCCAAGACCACCTTTTAATGAAGCAAGTTAAGTATGAGCTCTGTGCATGTAGAAATATGTGACTGTGAATTAACTCTGTCTTGGGACGCAAATATAGATTTCCTCCTCTCCTCTCTGTAGGGCAGAAAATGAGGCATGTTTTTGGAACTGGGCCCTAGGGACACGAGAGCCTATTTTAGTGCATATCTGCCTTCTTCAGCCTCAGAGAGCACAGCTGCATAGTCATCCTTGGAACAGTTTTCCTTAATGATTTGGAACGTGAAGGCATCACGTAGTTCTGTGCATGCTACGTGTAGACAGTCAGGAAGTTCTTCAGCAGATCCCTGCTCTTCGTTGGCTGGGCTGGTTTCAGGTTAATGTATCATTTCTCTGTTGTGTTCTTGTCTTGACATTCTCTTAGGAGGGGGCAACCACCCTCTGCTGGTTCCCTACGATACGCTGACTGCCAAAGAGAAAGCCAAGGACAGAGAAAAAGCTCAGGACATTCTCAAGTTCCTGCAGATCAATGGCTATGCCGTATCCAGGTAAACGCGCACCTGTTGCATTCCTCTCATTAGACGGAGCATGTGAACAGCTCCATAAATTTTAGTGCTGAAAATGCGCTTAATGAGTGTGTCCAAAACACACAGTGCAGAAACATTAATGTCCTTAGCTCTTGGCCACCTGCACTCATTTTCTGCCTTTGTGAAGCTCCCATCCACCATTTAGGTAAAGGCCCTATGCAAAATGACGTTTGTGCCAAAGGCATCATTTTGTTGCTTAGTAGAAGAGAAACTTCTAGTCTGCATTAGACCCAAAATATTTCTTTTTTTTAAAGATTTACTTATTTGTGCATACAGAACTGGGGTAGAGGCCAGAGGTGCAGGGGCGGGGAGAAGCTTCACCAGAGACAGTGGGGAGCAGAATAGGTCAACCGATGAAGCCCACTGCTGAGGGGAGCAGCAGGCGGGCCAGGAGAGGTCTGCAGCACCAAGTGGGTCACCTCTGGGTGGGGATCGAACTCATGCTGAAGTGGCTTTAGCATCTCAGTGCTGTGCTCTAACCTGCTGTGCCACCAGGGAGGCCCATAAACATCATTTTTGTCTTGAGTTACAAGAATACTTAGATGGCATTCAAAATTTATATATGTATCTACAAATAAAGTTTTACCTGTTTCTACAATAGTCTTTGTAGAACTTGATTTTCTTATTTCATTGTTGCTGCTTTAGAGGATTCAAGGACCTGGAGTTGGATACACCTTCCATTGAAAAACGGTTCGCCTATAGTTTCCTTCAGCAGCTCATTCGCTTCGTGGATGAAGCCCATCAGTACATACTGGAGTTCGGTAGGTATTACAGTCCTTCTGCTACAGCTCGGTTGTTTTTATTTTTACTGTTTTCAGCATCAAGGGGCAGACTAGAACAGACTGCTGGGCTATTTGGGGTCTGTTACATTGCCCATTTAGAACTCACTGGGATCTAAAAGCCAACAAGCAGACATGTCTGCAGGGCCAGGTGAGTTCTGAGAATTAAAAAAAAGATGAGCATTTGCTCATGTTTGTTGGCACTGGTTTTCCCTTGGAAAGATACATTTGAAGGACATCAGAATGCAACATACAGTTAAATCTTTCCTTATGAAATCAATTCCTCTGCATTACACAAAACAGAACAAAAACTTTATGGATTCCCCAGATTTCTGTGATGGCTTTGAGGGTCGCTTTCTCAGGGACACACTCTTATTCGAGACTGTGCCTTGCACAAGACTCCACTGTCCTGCTAAAAACAATGGCCGTCTCTTCACCTGGCCGGGTGGTGCATCCGCTCAAAAAGAACCCCTTGCTTTCAACCTAGATTCCGAACAAATCCTAAGTCTCCTCTCAGGTCTGCCATCTTTTCATCCTTCTCCACATCGGTGAATTAAACCTCAGGTCAGGCCAGACAATTCTTAACCTTGAAATATTTCCTAAACCTTGGGGAAATTTTGGTATGTTTGCTTTTGGTTATGAAAATTAACCACAATTTTTATTTTTAACAAAATGTTCACTTTCAACCTACCATTACAGTTACGGTTTTCTCTCTCTCATCTGAGCTGCAGCAGGTTTTGGGCAATTTTTCAGTTGGTCTGTTGATACTGGAAGTTTTCCATTGCAGTCATATAAGAACTCATTGACTTATTCAAAGTCACTGTTAAATCTAGCCAATTATGTTTATGAGGTTTTCTCACACTATTGAGTTATTATTGAAAGAAGTGGGATTTTTACTATTTTCCTATTCCTTCCTACACACAAACGTCCTCACAGCTATATAATTTATTTGCATATATTCATAACCCTGGGACCATGTGTATGGCCTGCCCACAAAAGGCTTGTTAACAAATACTTGGATTTGGGTATTTTTATACTGCCCAAATTAACCTTTACATTTTTCATTGGCTTTTTATCTTCAGTTTATGTGATAACAGAATCACCATGCATTTTTGACTTTGTACTTTGTGTGACTGTCCTGTAATGTTTAAAGTGCATTATTACCTATAAACTCTTCCTATCTACAGATGGTGGCAGCAGAAGCAAAGGAGAACATTTCCCTTATGAGCAAGAAATCAAGTTCTTTGCTAAAGTACAGTATACAATCCATTTTGTTTTGCTTCAGTGTTTGTTGACAAAATCCACTCTTTAGACCTTTGCCTCTTTCTAAAATGTACTTGTTTACAAATGTGAATTCTTCTCTAAGTAAATAGTCTGTGCATGAAAATAACTGCATGAATCACATAGGATAAGTTCGTTCCCCACATACGCCCTGGATCATCTTTTAACACATTTTGCTATCCTTACCAAACTTTTCAAATGATTTCCTTTTATAAGACATCTGATTCAGAGTTTTCTTTTCCTGGCTTTATCATGTAAGGTAGAAGAAAAAATATCTACTTTTTAACATATGTGCACTTTTATGATTTAAAACGTGCTGACGAACATTTCTTTCAGAAAAAGGATAACCACTAGTTAGTTTATAAGTGGGAACACTATATAGTCATTGATAGAGAATCTTTATCGTGGGGACTTAGTCCTACTTATTTTACATATGAAAATAAGATTCAGAGGATGAATTATTCTAGTATAGAAAGTATAGCCTGTTATTATTGTTATTTCATTTAGTGAGTGCTTATCAAGAATTTGTTCTATGCCTGGGGTATTCCTAACTCATTTTAGTCCATAAGAGTCGAAGACAAAGAATTGCAAAGCATCATAGTGGGTGCATTGCATCACTCACTGTTTTCTATGTGCATTAGACTGCTCTCCAGGAAGTCATTGCCATAAAGACAGGATGGATTTGGGAGGTTATTTTTTTTTTATAATATATTGCAATAAACCCAAAGACCTGATGATTTCTTCCATCCTCTTTCAGAGTACTTGCCATGAAAAAAGACTGTTTGCAAAATTGCATGTTATTTTGATTGATACTTGGTTTCTATTATGTTTTCAGAATTGTAGTCATTCCTGTAAGGGAGATGTGTCTTTTTTTTTCTTTTTTTTAAAAGATTTATTTATTTATTTGTACAGAACTGGGGTACAGGCCAGAGATGCGGAGGGTGAGAGGATTCACCAGAGACAGAGTGGGGTACAGAACAGGCAGATCTGCGAAGCACACTGCTGAGGGGAGCAGCGGGCGGGTCAGGAGAGGTCTGCCTTGCCATGCGGATCTCCTCCAGGGCAAGCAGGGATCGAACTCATGCGGAAGTGGCTTAAGCTTCTCAGTGCTGTGCTTTAACCCCACTGCGCCACCAGGGAGGGCCGAGATGTGTCTTTTTATTTGACTCAGTATAAGTATAAAATCCTTATCCATCCTCTGAACTTTGTCCTAATCAGTACATTGCTTCTTATCTTTTCTACTAAGATGTAATCCACCTTGATCTAGCCAGTTATCAAAAAGGCTGAACTGATGGTCTGTAATTATGCATTTAAAATACATTTCTTATTGCTTGGTCCTTGTGATTTCATTGGCAAGTAATTATCAAAGAGGCCAGAAGAGGATAATGGTGGCATGTGTGTGTGTGTGTGTGTGTATATATGTATATATATGCATATATATATACATATATATATGTATATGTATATATGTATGTTTGTATTCTAAATATAAGTATAGAACATGCATTTCATGTGTTTATACATTTAATAAAAATGAAAATGATGTTCTAAGAGCAGAGACACAGGGCTTCTATCTGAGGTCCATTAAGGCTTATCTGATAAAGTGCCCCAAAGCTACATGAGGAACAGTGGCGAGGAGAAGCTACAAGGACTGGGAAGAACCTTTCAGACACAGGGAATGACAAGCCTCAGTCGGAATGGACAGAGTGAGGAGGAGGAAGTGAGCGAAGGCCAGTGGGATCAGCACAGAGTGGGAGATGGGCTTTGAGAGGCCGGAGGAGAAGACTGCTTTAGGGCCAGGTGGGAAGTGGCTTTGCGACCTTGGGTCAGTCACTCACCTGGCACACCGCCATTCAGCACCTGAGAGGCGGGGACGATGGCGCCCACCGTACAGAGTAGAAGTCGGCCAAGAGCTGTGCCAGCGTGCCAGCCCCTCCTCAGACAGGGCAGAGACTCCACACATTGTGGTCACTGATGAGCGTGAACCTGTTGGGCACTGAACTACCCAGTGATGTTGCTGAGGCGACTCCGTGCTGAGAAAGCAGGACAGTGCTTCAGCTATTGAGGAGTGGGTGGGCCCCGTGAGTGCACCTTGCCTGTGCGCATGTGCTCAAGGGCCAGACAGCACGACAGGCTGAAGGCACCTACTGGGGTGTGCTGTCGGGGATGGATGTGCGCACTGTGGGCACGGACAGGTCGTGTGCAGCGCTCTGGCTGCCCAGAGCTCCGACTCGGCCTCCCCCGCACATTCCACTAGCAGAAATGTTTCCTTTCCCTTTCTTTCAGGTGGTCCTTCCTCTAATCGATCAATATTTCAAAAACCATCGCCTGTACTTCTTATCTGCAGCCAGCAGACCTCTCTGTTCTGGGGGACACGCATCAAACAAAGAGAAAGAAATGGTGACCAGGTAACTAGCCACGAGCAATAATGGCTGTTTGAGTTGAGTTTTGTATTTGAGAAAGGACACCTTGGTGCTTTGGATGGCCACTCACCGTGGCCCTGCCCTTGGGACTCAGGCGCCGTGAGGGCAGGTCACTGCTTGCGTTTTCGATGTTGAGTTCTTATTTCTGGCTGCTGAATGTAATCCTGAAAAGAAGGAATAAAAGAGCTGAGACAGCACCCTAGATTCTTTTGATGATTTGTCCTCACACTGCTCAAGGTAGCATATTAACGACATTCTTCAAGTAAGTCATCATGATTTTGCTAGAGGTTTCAAGTGAGATTCCTCAAAGTTCTGTAGAACTTAGTGTAATGAGAACTGAATATTCAGCAAGTGACATCTGTATTAAACATTGCGTAGGTGTCTGTGTTTAGAGTATAGCTGAAAACATTTTTGTATAGAAGTAGGTGACCTATAAAGAAAATCCAGCCTATGTCGGGTTTAACTTGATACCCTGGATGAAAGGAGAGTATCAACCTGCTGGACAGAATGAAACGAGACCGAATACAGACTGTCCCCAGGCAGCAAAGAGGAAATAAAACCCTTGCGTTGTGTAGCCTTGGGAATAGGGCGTTACAGGGAATCGTGTGTTCCTTTCTTTGCTCAGGTGTATTGTTTGTTCTACTAACAGTAAGTAACCTGTCATGGGCTGTAGGGTTGCAGCAGCATTAAAAGTGCCCTCAGCCTTCTTCAAATAACCACCTTCCTGCGAGGCTGAGAATTGACTGGGACATACCTCGTTTCTACAAGTTGTGTCTCCAGAAGGGAAAATGAAGGCTACCGCCCAAGAGATGCCCCCCCCTCACTTCGGCATGGCCACCTGTCAGATGTGCCCTCGCCCACCTCATGGTCCAGTGGCCCGTGGAGGAGGGGCTAGACGAGACAGCAGCATGGGCATGTCCACCAGGGCGTCTCCTGTCCCTGGGTCTTCACAGACCTTCCACCACAGAAGCTTTGTTCCCAGCAGGTGCTGTTAGTTTGCATGTCACTCAGTTACACAAATCAAGAGAAAATGCAAGCAGAGAATATAGGAAAACTACAAAGACACGCATGCAAATGTTGGTCTTTCCCCTGCTCCCTGTTGTCTGGGGCTATCTCCCTCCAGCTGGCACCTATTCTGAAAATTCTCTTCCGACCACAAAGGGAATCCGTTCTCCTTCCTAGACCGTATCCCTTATGGAAGAAACCAGATGAACATCACTGTTCTCTACTAGCCGTAGCTGATGTATTTGGGGCCTCAGCTACATTTCTTTGTCACACAGTTCCAGAATGTTTTTTAACAATTTCATCTCTTTTTCTCCCCCTCCTGGAAAGGGGGTTACTAAATTTTATTTCTCTCCTTAGCACTTTGAAAAAGGGAACATATGCCAGTTAACATATGCCAACACACGGGGATGACACCCATCCTAATACAAGTCCCATATCCAACACCTGCTTTAGTGTTTAGCCAAATACAAGAAGAATTTAACTTCAGGGACAAAAAATTAACTAAAGAATGATAGATAATTAAGCTACGGCACATGTGCACACAGAATGTTGTTCAGGCATTAAAATAATGGATACAAGTGTATAATAGCTTAGGAAATGACCACTTAAAATATATAGTCAAGTAGTACTGGCATTTAACAAAAATAAATTTTGCATGTATAGGAAAATGCGGGTAGGTACTGCATTTCATTTTAATTGCTGTTTCCTGTGAGTACTGACTTTCAGAATTTATTCTTACTATTTGAAGTCCTTTGAGGTTTTTTAGTGAAAAAAAAATTTTTTACATTGATAAAAAAATGTTCTAAAACCACCGGCATCACTCACTAGCCAAAACCAACTAAATCATTTGTTTGCCATGTCTGGTTCCTTACCACTTCAGTTAAATATTATCTCGGTGAAGAAAATATTCAAAAAGTAAGATAACATTGCCAAAAATAGGTCTCGCTACACTGATTGACAAACATACCTTAATGCAAGTGAGGAACATTGCAAATAATAGTTGCAATTTGTTTACAGGCGACTGCAGGTATACGGATCTAAGTTGACCTCTCCACAATTAAGACAGCTGTTTCCATTAGACATCTAGACACTTTATGACCCTAGAAATACCTCGAAGTATTATGTTTAGAACACCTGTAGTGTCTAAAGCCAGTATTATCATGCTGTAAAGATGAGTAAGATACATTCTCTACCCTCCAGGAATGTACTGGCAGGACCTAATTACATTGTTATAAATGTAGTTCTGAAAGGAGAAAGCCGGAACCGTGCTCTGGGATTCAAAGTAAAGGGATTGGCTGTGCTAGAGCTTTGTGGAGCTCATTACCTTCAGTGTAAAGTCTGTGTAGGTCAGATATTTAAACGGGATTCGATTTAGATGCAGATAGTGGAAATCAAGTGAGGAGCTGGCAGTTTCTGGGAGTGGAAATTGTGTAGATTCATTATAGGATTTCTAATTGACATCTACTGTCAAAATGTTTCTTTAAATATATTTTTAAGTTTCTTTTTAACTTCCTCGTTAGCACTGAGAGGCCTTAGCAGCTTTTTAAATAGAAGAATGAGTAGAAGTGTGGCAGCCAAAAGGGGGTTGATGAAAAGAAGGTTGATGAGAAGAAGGTTGCTGGACACCATACAGGTGCTCGGAGGTCTCTGGGTCTCTGCCTGCGGCAGACAGGGCTGTTGGGCCAGTAGTGATGCCTCAGACAGGTGGTGCCACCATGCTTCCTTCGGCAGGTATTTCTGAATGCCTGCCATGGGCAGGATGCTGAGCTAGGTTGGAGGGTAAACACACATGCACAAAACACAGGTCCCTAACTTGGGTGGACTTAGTAGTAGTGCCCACTAGATGCTCTCATTTAGAGCTCGCAATTTAATGTGTTGACTGAGTGGCTGAGGAGACAACTGTTAAATTCTGGGAACCTAGAGGAGATGTAAGGAGAGAAGGGGAGTGGAGGGAAATGTGGAGGAAAGTCACCTCTTGGCAAGAGTCCTGGGGCTCAAAGCCAAGTGGTTGGGCTATTAATGATGTCTCCAGAAAAATCATGAAATTTCAGAAGAATCAGTTCTGAGAAGAGATTGCATTTGCTCGGGTGTTCATTTAAGTATTTAAGTAATGCACGAGCCGGTCATTCAGCTGGAGATACTGAGCAGAAAGTTGAGAAATAAATGTTTGGTATTGGTAAGAGGTCAAGAAATGATTGGTGGGGGGATTACCTGTACCCATGAAACACATGAAGCTCTGAGAGTATTGGTAGATGAAGCTACAGGAGAGGAGAAATAGAAGCCAACGGCCTGGATACCAACACTTATGAAATTACTGCATTCGGTGTGCTTTCAGAAGGGGGTTTTTGGGGAAGAGAGTGGTGAGAGAGGAAGGAGAAGATTTTCTGGTACAATGGTGTCAGTTTTGCAGCCCTAAGTAGTCAGTGATGGCTAGTCCTGTGAAGACCTCCCCGGGGCAGCGGCTGGAAAGGAAGTTACTAGATTTGTTGCCGAGGGGGTTTGAGAACTTCAAGGGAGAGTGCAGTAGAGCAGTGCGGTGAAAAGCAAGATTACAAGGCAGTGAGGAAGTATAGATGCAACATTAATTCTTGTGATTTGTGATGAGATTTAGAAAAGGGGAACAGCGTAACAGAAGCTCTGTCTAGAAAATCTATAGGCCACAGTTGAGGGTCATCCAGCTTAGAGTCTGTCGGGAAAGTGTCCCTGCTGCTGACTGGCACAGGAGGGGAGGACTTATCATTTTTCTTCACTGAGGACTTAGGTTCCTATGCATGCCTGGGTCTCTCTAGCGGTTCATTCCTGACTAATTAGGAGCAACTCAGATTAGGATGCAGCTGATGCCGTGAGAAGTCCTTCTTCTCAGATGTTCTCTGACCTTAAGTATGGTGCAATGGAACGGGGTGCAGAGCCTTTCTGTTTCCCATGCCAGCAAAATCTCCTAGGTCAGGATTCATTGGGTGAACGCATAGTCCTAGCATAGTAAATTAATATCATCTCAGAATGTTCCACCTGAAATATTGGAGAGTATCAGGAAGAGGTAAAAGACACCAGTTAAAATGATTAAAAGACAGGGATCCAACATATGTACAATTCTAAGATGTAATCACCCTCTGGATGGAGACAGCTCTTTGTTGAACTTGCATGCGTAAAACTCAGTGGACAGGGCTCCTGGAGGAGGCTTGCTCGTTACTTGTCTTTTTTGTTCAACGAAAAGCGGCTCATATGTCCAGTGTCAATCTTACATGTGATGCCTACTTGAAAAGAACATTGTTTTAGAAACGTATTGCATGAAAAGAGATTGCCCGAGAATTCAAATTCATTTAGGAATTTGTGGATGAATGTTTTCTGGGAAATACTGTTTTCACTAGTAAATGAGTCCACATTTTTTCTGAAGTAAGATATGGCCCCAAGCGAGCACATCATCGCAAGTGTGGTGTGGCTCCTTTCTCCTGTCCTGCCGTGAGTCGTCACCTTCATTTATCCCATGCTGTAGTCTGTTTCCACCATCCTGTGGACCCCAGCACACAGCTGGACATGGGGCCTCTTGGCTAGGGAGGCCGGGGCAGCCTGCATCTAGCCGTGAGTGTTACTGGGAAAGTCCCGCTGAGGATCGGTGGTGTATACAGATGGACCTTCCAAGTTAGAACTTTGGGAAGTTCTGGCTAAGCAGAACCAGTATTCTCTGAGAGTTCAGAAGATGTAGAGATATGTATAAAATATACTGGCAGTAATATGTGAAGTTAAGTGTCCTGGTTGAGATTTGCAAATTGCCACGGACAGAATCTCTGTCAGCCTGGATTGTGGATATGATGGGGTGCGGGCTGTTAGACAGTAAGCACGTTCTGAGCTGACTCCCGAGGGATAGCTAGTAGGGAGTGGAGCTGAGAGGGGAGTAGAGGGTGTTCTGGGGAAGAGGGACTACAAGAAGCCCAGACTGAGGCCTGGTGACAGACGGCCTAGTAGGCCTGGCCCAGGTCCTGGGGTCAGAGCTGAGAGCTAGCGCACAGCAGTCTTCTCTGCTGAGTCCAGGCCCCTGACTGCCCCAGCATTTGGGGTCTCCCAGGATCACCAGGGAGGTGATGTCCGGATCACCAGGAAGGTCACAAAGACCCAGCGACTCATGGTGAAGGCGTTAAGAGAATGCTTAACCCATGCGTTAGCATTAAGATCTCTCTAAGTGACCACACTACCACGTTTTTCTGTGAACGATTTTTACTCGCTCAAATATGGCTCCTACTTCGCTGTGTTCAAATTCTTCGGATATTTTGGTATACGTGGAAGGGGTTGGTCAGGGCTGGGAAGACGGAAAGTTCACGTGCTGTAATATTTTCTTCCCAAAGCAACAAGCTTCTGTTGTTAAGTCATGCCCATAACAATAACAAAACGTAAATCCATTCAAGGTCAGTGGTGCATTCGAGCACATCACATCCAACTTTCCTCCTGGTTTTCAGTAGTTATACTTTTGTGGAATTCATATAGATTGCTTTTATATTAATTAGCTTTGCCTTCAAGTTTTTTTTTTTTGTTCCTTTACTTATAATATGTGCTTTTTAACCATGTTTGTTAAAGAGATGCACTCAAGACTCTTTCTTTAATATCTTTACTCCACGTTCTGCTCAGAGAATTGATTCTTTCCGCGTGACATCATGTTGCTTTTCTGGCTCATAGATCAGCTGTTTATTTTTCTTTTTTTCTTCTTTTTGTTTAATTTTATTTTAATTTCTCCCTGTCTTTTCTACCTTCCCTCCCCCTTTCCCTTTTCTCTTTTGTTTTTCTTTGTCTTCAGCCTATTCTGCAAACTTGGAGTTCTTGTCAGGCATAGGATTTCACTATTTGGTAAGGAGACCCTTGAAAAAATACTGGCATGGCCATCGCTTGGTTTTCTTTGCCATTTTTGCACTGTGTTGTGTGCTGCTATGTTGCACGAAAGCATGTTTGCATGGCTAATGCATGGTGGTCATAGGCCAACATAAGGTCCTTGAGGTGTTTATAAGTAGCATTATCTATGGTGAAATTGAAGGCCGTCACTTTTCTGCACCAGTCCAAAACCCATTTGAACATCAAACGGTTCTGTTATCAGAGAGCAGATGAACGGAAATTGCAGACGCTGCCATATTTTATTTTGGTGGGATAAAGCACACGGCCCTTTGCATCACTGTAATTGTGCTTGGCCCCCTCTCATCGATTAAATATGAGCTGTTACAAATGAAAGCGTTTTAAACTGCACCTGTATTTACTACTCTTGACTGCAGATTCACACATCTACTGCATTGCAGACGCAGGAGCTTCGTAGTGAAGACAGTGAGGCCAGGGCACCCGCCAGAGTGTCTGTCGTAGCGCCCCGCCCCGCGCCCATAGGCGGCTCTTGCCCGTTTCTCAGAAGTCGCGTAGCTGGCGCCATTTTCCTGAGCACGTGCCCAGGAGCCCGGCAGGTGTTCGTCCTCCCTCCATGGGCTTGTCTTGCCGTGGGACTTGAGGGCTTCATTGGCAGAATGTGTGTTTGACGCTTGCCGGCATCTGCTTTTAGAAACCAACACAGAGTTTCTCCCTGTGGTCTCTAGGTTTTGGAGACAGTGTTGGGAAAACTTCTATAATCATCACTTCGCTCACTGATAGAGAGATCTAAGTTCAGTTCCATTTACAGAGAGATCTAAGGGTGAAGCCTTTGCTATAAAACCCCCAGTGAATCAGATGAAGAATAGGTGTGTGTCTGTGTGGATGTGCAAAAATTAAGATTTTATATTAAATTTTTCAGAAAAAAAAAGTTTGAAATAGTTTCTGGCTATGATGAATGCTGCATTTGGTTCCTAATGTTATCATATTAAGCATTTGCTGTTCTTGAATGTAGCAATTAAGTTATTTTTTCCTAGAAGTTGCCTGAGTGCCTTAATGTGTCAAATATCCAAAATTTATGGGGAACTTTTCTTCAGAACACTTTCTACTTGATTGTCCTTTGTTCGACTTGTTATTGACATAGAAAAGTTTCTCTGGAAATTGTTTGGACAGAATGCTCACGTACTCTTTAGCCTTCTCTGATGGGCCCGCTCGTCAGCTGCAGTTTTTGCATTCTCTTAAGTGAGCGTCATAATACTTTATTGTGCCAACTCTAAATTCTTACATATTGTACATTCTTGGTTTCCTATGCTATAGTTTACTTTTTTTTTCTTTTTTATGTGAGTCACCACACACATACAGGGCTGTGCATACGTAAGGACAGTTGGTCTGAGCCAGCTGGACAGAATTTTGCGTGCTGCACATTCTTGCTCAGACCACAACATGGAACAGGTTCCAGTTTATACATTTGCACAAAAGAGCTATACAGGCTTCCATTTACCATGGATTAATTTTGCCTCTTTCTTAACATAGTTTTTCAAATGTATTAACTAAATGTCAGTAACTACAGATAAGTGAGTGATATAATTTGTCATACTAAAAGTTTAATATCCATTAGATCTTTGTGTGATTAGGACTTTCCATGTAAACATTGTATTTCATATTCCTTAGCCTTTAAGTACTATAATATTTATTTTTAGCAAGAATTTATTGGTGAGCTACTATGCGTCTTTACCTCAAAAGCCTAATTTTCTGCATTCTGTTTTATTTCAGCTTCCGATGTTATTGTTTCAAATTTGCTTTGGCATTTGCTTGTAAAATAATGCAAACTTTAGTGGCCCTTGTTACTTGAACATGATCTAAAACAGATTTGTCAAATTATTAGAATATATGTAAATCTTAGAGTTGTAACCCTTCTACATCACAGTTATGAACTGGCTTAATACACTGTTGTGATATCCTGGAGAGAATAGTTATTTCTGAGCTGGGAACCCTAAATGACAGTACTTTACTGGTGACTAGGCAGAATGGTTTGAACAAGAGGCGTAACTGCTTTGACCCTTTCAATTTCCATTTTCAAAATAAGCTAAAATTAACTACTAATCTGAGATCTGTTGCATGTATCGTTAATGCGAGATAATGAATGTTCAAATGCTGAAGTTTACACATGTAAACTTCAGCCTTACATGTGTCAAACTGTTACACCTTTCAAAACTATCCCTAGTCTTATTCGTACAACTTTTGTTTAAAATAACCATATCACATACAAACCGAACAGGGACATTGACCATTTAAAGTACAGGCACAGTGAAGCCTGTAATCGAAACATCTCCAGAATGAAAGTGGGATAACCCAAGCCTTCCCTTCCTGAGTATCAGTGATGGCACTGAGGATTTTCCAGGATCAAAAACTAATAGCACAGGTGTAGTGCTTATTTATATACAGTCATATCATCTCTTCTTTCTTCTTTTCACCCGCCCTTTATGACACATCATTTCCCTTTATACTGGTAGACAGTAAGTTGGTGGTCAGAATGCTTCTCTTATGCAGACTTAGTTAAAGAAAAATGTTCATGATCTGAACTAAGAATTAAGACTGGAATGGAAAGTTGAGGTCAACAAAGAAACACTTGGATTCTGTGCCCGTGAGTAAAGGTGAAAGATGTAAAGCGCAGCAGAGTAAGCTCAAACATGTCAGGAGGATGAAACTGGACAGAAGAGGAGCGTTAAAATAAGCCAAGAGATGGAGCACTCACCTTGACGGTGCTGATAACTGTATTGAGCTTGAGCAGGTTCGATGAGTCACCGAATATTCATTCCACAGTGGACACCTCGTTGTGCTTGTATCTCCAAACCTCATCTGTAGTTGACTTTTTACTGACATATAAAATGAGAAGTGCCCAAACTGGGATTGCTTTGCAGTGCACATTTTTTATCTAATTTATGGTATTTTCTATTCATTGGAATGTATTAAAGAGACTCCCTTTTATGTTATTTTTGAGGCCCTTAAACCATTTCATTTTATACTAGAAAAAGGTGAGAAATTTTGAAAAAGAGGAACAAGCTTTATTTCCCATACAACAGTAATTCTGTATATTCATTAGAATGGTTGATGGGAACACTCATAATGAATGAAGAAAACAATATCTTACTGATCGATGGGCTTCCCAGTTGAATTCTGAGCTGCTTGCTGGTGCGGTAAGTTAGTTGGTGGCCTTCTATTTGGGGAAATCAGTTAGGATACGATAGGACCCAGGCAGGTCAACCGTGACCAGTATCCTTCCTGCCGTTATGGCCATGGAGAATAGTGCTTTGAGGGCCCAGTGCAGAATAGTGCTTTTTAATTCCATGACTTTCCCCATGATTCCCTTTCCTTTTCCTTTTTTTTTTAATATTTACTTGCATCAGTGTTTTACAACATTGTTCACTTTTGTTTAATATTTTCAAGAGATTGCATAAGCCCATCGAGTGGATCCTATTTAAGCCTTTCAGTCATCTGCTGTGGTAACTGCTAGGGACAGCGACGGTGGCGCAGTTGTGTGTCCCGGGAGTGTTTAAGAGCTCTATTTTACAAGTGCAGAATCTCACACCTTACTGCATTCATTTAACAAACAGCCACTGTGTGCCTGCTCCGTGCGAGACGTTCTCTCAGACTGCGGCCACGCAAGATGATGTCTCCCCCTCTGCTTGCAGCTGTCACCCAGGGTGACCCCCGCCGTCGCGCTGTGCTCCTCTGAGGGCAGACTGGCTGTTCTTTCTGAGCCGCCTCTTGCCTTTCTGGACGGTGCCCTGCAGTGATCGCACCTCAGAAGCCTTTCAGACCGCCCCTGTTTACTGTGTGGCTTCCATTTCTTTAGAATAACGGTCAGATCCTCACGTGGCCACATTGCTCTTTCATAGCCATCCTGACGACCCACTCCCTGCTGATTCCCCAGGTCTTCTGTGCATAGTGGATTTCAGCTAGTTGATTTCTTGCTGCTGCTTGAAAGAGATGCGTTCCCTTCAGCCCAGGATTTTTGCACATGCTTGAGTTGCTCGGCCATCCCTCCCCCCGCAATGAAGTAAACTGCTCCCCTTCCCGATTGCAGCCCTGGCATCTCTCTGTCAGGAAGGCCTTCCCTGGCCTCTCTGATTTTACTCCCTCCTCTCATCAAACCATCTCCACAGTTCCATGACATTACTCTATCTCATGGGTAATAGAACTAGATCAACATCCATTGCTGTCTCAGCTCTCAACTCTCTGAGCGTCTCTTGCAATGCCCTCAGTGCCTAGTAGGAAGCTGACACGTAGCTGGCACTTGATAAATATTTGCTGATTGAATGAGTCAGCCACGCAGACTTCCAGTCTTCAAGAAGTCTGTGATGGGAAATATAAGCAAGCAGATGTTTACAAACACGCAGTAAGTGTTACCAATTTGGAATTGTCTTGCATTTATAGATAACCCAAACTTTTATTTTGCTTGTGGTTATTTTTTAAATGTAGTATTCAGTTATCCCAAAATATGAGAGAATTGTAGTTTTAATTCCTCAACGCAGTCCATGAAAACATTTAAGGCCCGTGCCTTGAAAAGTGAGTGATGGGTAAGCAGTGGTTGTAGGCAACAGGGTCATTGCACCGACTGACAGACTTCATTTCAGTGCAGGAACTACGTGAGAAGGCTCAAAAGAGTTGTGTAGAGGTCTTTTTCAACTCTCCCATTCTCTCGCAAAGTTTTCCTGTGTTAGTGAGAGAGAATATTGCCCAGAAACTCCCCAGAATTACTGTGTAATTACTTGATCCCATGAGGGAGCCCTCTGGAAATGCCTGGGATAAAGCAGGCATTTAAGGACATTGTGAGCAAAATATGCTAATATTTCTCCTGGCTTGACCTCAGCTGACCCAAAAAGTCAGCATTTAACATCATTAATACAACTCCA